>NC_091060.1:141459514-141766764 GCF_000393655.2 Nicotiana sylvestris
TTGCCTAATTGTCTCTATCAATCATGAGCACTCTTATTACCGTAAATCTCTCCCGAGTAATCGTAATAATTTACTAAACGTACTCTCCCGAGATACGCTAGCTGGCTTTGTTTGTTACAACTCACTTTAGACTGCACCCAAGGCTTTGTTATCCCTAATCCCGCCTTTAATCCCTCAGTTATTGATCCCTCATATACTTTGGGAGTGATGTTGTTCAACAATTACCTAAATATATACTCTCTCCCGAGTTATGCACACTAAATAGGCACAGGTAATTGAGGATCCTATCAATGAACTACAACAAGAACGTAGTTGACACAAATAGAGATTAAATCAGGCAAACTATATTAACACAACAAGAAGTTCATCCTTCAATATGTTCCATCAAAACCTTAGACTAAATATTTAGCTACTCATACTAGGGTTCATCATAACAACATTCAATTTCATCACAAATCGTAAAAACAAAAGGAAGAAAGGAAGAACTCGATGTTGAATTATCCTCCTTGCCTCTTGCCTCTCCTTGCCTTGAACTAAGCTATGAAAACCTTGATAATCCTCCTTTAGGCGAGCTAGACCTTCTATAGGTTAAGTGGATTTTCCCCCGAACTTCCAATTTTACCCCTGAAATTTACATTTTCGGAACTGGGCTAGCGCGGTCGCACTAATGACCGCGCATATGCCCTATCATTCTGCCTCAACCATCTGGGCTAGCGCGGTCGCGCTAATGGCCGCGCTAGTGGCCGCGCTAGTCCAGGTCTTCATTTCATCACTTCTTTCTTTCGTCTTCCCACGTACTCAGCTCCTAGGGGCTTTTCTTGCTTCAATTTAGTTCCAATCATAGTCTTAAGTCCTCATACATGCTACGCACTCCTGCAACATATGAAATTCACAATTAGAGCCAATTTAACATCATTTAACTATATTCTAGCAGTGAAACATAATCAGTTGGGGCATAAACAATCGCCAAATTACATAAATCTAGCCTATTATCAGAGCTCATGGGTCCCAAGGCAACGCTCACACAAGAGGGGCAGAACCTAAGTCTAAGAGGATAGTGAAAGTGCAGGAACAAAGTCTTAAAACTGAGGGGATAAAGGAGAGGGGTAAAGGGTGATAAGGAGACGGTAATTAATAACACACAGAGTTAATAACTTCATACAAAGGGGGTCAGGGGTTGGAAATCCATTGCAAGGAGCCCATGTACTTAGGCATGGATCAGCTTTGGGCATGCATAACAATATAAGGTGCTGACATGCCTATAAACCAATCAGAACACACAACATCTAGAGGAGACATGGAGGTTATGATCCCAGGGGGATCAGGTTTGGGTCATGCACAACAATGTACAATGCTGTCATGCCCCAAACCAACCACAGATACTAAACACCTTGGGGATGGGGATTTAGGATTCACAAGTCATAATAAGTAATGGACAGAAGCATTAATTCAGAACAGGAAGGGGCAGATTACAACATGTTTAATAATGGAACTTGGTTAAATACAAACATGAGACAAACAAGGATGGAAGAGATAGTAAAAAAATATGTTTTTGTTGGTGCAGAAGCTTGATTAGAACATACTAGTAAGATGCAAATGCAGAGAAAAATAAGCAAGCTTCCCACAGCCTAGCCTTGGCTTTCAGTCGGCTAGGTAAGGCAGCAATATAAGTAGCAACAGAGAAAAGAGAAAGATTTTAGTGGAGTGTGTGTTTGAACTCAAGTGTTTTATGCCTTGTGTTCATGTGTTTGAAAGAAGAGAAGGTGGGTATTTATAGTTTTGAAAGCATGTAAGAAATAAGGCCATAAATGCACATATGGAAGTAATCAGCAATCAGAATCAATCAACCAAGTGATTCCCCTTTAATTGAGGAATCACTTTTTTAACGGGACTAACAAGTTTAAAAGAAGGAGGAAAATCAGTTTGTAGGCCGACTGGTTATTACCATAAAAGGAAGTAGTAAAATATTGAGTACACAATAGAGTCCAAGTACAGAGATACACTTGTTTTGGGGAAAAGATTCAGCAAGACAATAAGTAAGGAAATGGATCAATCACTTTAATAGGCGAGTAAAATTAGAGTTAACAAAAAGAGAAGTCTTGAAATCAGTCCCAAAATTGAGAATCAATCAAAGAAGGGGCCTCTGCATATAAATAGAGTGCACAAATGATGGACATGTGAGGCCAAACTATTGGCAAAAGAAACAATATGCAATAGTAGCACAAAGTTAGTAGACAACAAACATTCGAAGCATGATAGCCACGTAGGTCAAGTTTCATTGAATCAGTAGTATAGAGAAAAGAAAAAAAAGGATAAAGTATCAGAAGCATGCAAAGGGTCAAGTGCGAAAACCCTTCTGAAAAGCATAGTCGAGTTTCAAAGATAGTAAGAACCCAGAATCAAAGGAATCACATAAAGAAAAGAGATGCTGAAACAAAGGAACTTCAAATCAAGTCAGGTATCCAACGAGCAATTTCAAACCCAAAGACATAGGTTTTCCCTTAATAACATTCAAGCTTAGAAGATGATACACAAATAAATCGCACAAACAGTTTCAGAAACTTGAATGGACCCCAAAAGAAATTAGGGTTTTCAACATCGATTGAGTTTAAAGATGATGAACAAATAAATTGGACAATATTTAGCAAATAGTCTCATAAACTCGAGCGAATCTAAAGAAATTAGGGTTTTTATCACCAATCAAGTCTAGAGATGATTAAATCAAACAAACACTTAACAAATAGTCTTAAAACCCCCAAAAGAAATTAGGGTTTTATCATGCTAAACTCAGAAAAGATTTTGAAAAGAAGAACTTGAAGGAAAACCCTAATCGGAAAAAGATGAAGAGTCTTTTTTTCTGAAAGCAAAATTAAAGAAGCTTCGAGAAGACGTTTAAAAACTCATAACAAGCATAGATCTAAAGTGAACCTGAAAGAAGTCGAGAAGCTCTTAGAGATTATGGTTTCAGAAGAACCCTAAGTGACGAAAAAGACCTTGAAAGCCATCGATCTAAACAGGAGAGTCAAGGGTCTGACTCGAATGGCCATGGCTGGCAAGAGAAAGGTCAGAGACGATCGGAGAACAGTCATCGAGCAAAGACTGGACCAAGCCCCTTCAGAATTTGGTCATGAGACCACAGAAAACGAACATAGTATTGATTGATTAATTTGAGACAATGTTCCTTTACAAAGGAGGAAAATTCAAAAATTTTATTTTCCCATCCATTTTCCATTCACTCTCTTTTTGAACTAAAAACCTAATAGGAATAACCTCATAAATTGCAATCACATTCTATCCGGTAAATTAAGTTGGATATTTTCTGTTGTTGTATGCGCTGATCTCAATGGCAGGCCCAGGATTTTATCCAAGGGTGTTCAATCGTAGAAGTATAACTAATATAAGCGGCATAAGGCACGAGGAGCAAGTTTTTTTTTTTGGCCTTTATTGCTTGCAAAGTGATCTCGTAATAAAGTCCTCTTAAAGTCAGTTTTATATTTTAAATAAATTCTTGCTAATTTTAATTTAAAAAATCTAACTTTAGCTAATTTATTAAACTTTAACCAAAAAATAATAATTTCTTGACCAGTTTCAGAATTTATTAACTCTATAAAATTTGATTTATTATAAAATCTTTTTAGCATTTATAAGTAGCACGTTATTATTTGCAAAAGAAGACAATAGGAAAAGAGTTACAAATTAAACTAAATTAATACCAATAATCAAAGAAAGAGAGCTTGTACATGCACAAAAAAATATAAAACAACGAAAAAATTCCAACAGAAACTAAATTAAATTAAACTAACAAATGACAAATTGTTTCAAACAATTATACTTTCAAGTCTTTGTAAATTTTATGAAAGAGAGAACTAAAATTACAAATAAACTATAAAGTAAAATAAAGAAAACTGCAAAATATATACAAGAAAAATAATTTAATTTGATTACAAAGACAGTTATATCAGGCTATGCTGCTATTTTTATCGCTTTTTCTTTTCTTTTCTGATTCTTGTGCAATTTATACAAACAAAAAAATAAAGCAGGCACAAAAATAATTTTAGTATACATAGTATTATTTTTTATAACTGAATTCGCTTAACACCGCGTGGGTCCGCCCTTGGCTGATCTTCTTCAAATTCTAATTATCATTTTTGTTTTTCTATTGTGCGAACTTCTTTTACTATTAGTGTTTCCATGTATAAATGATTGCCTCCAGCTGAACAAACTGTTAATTGGTGGTAGACCCTCTCATCTGCTCTCCTCAAATGCCATCTTCTCGCTCAATACTCTTTTGTTAAATCATTGTTTATTGAGTGTGTATGAAACATATGAACGGACTACAATGTTGAAATCACTGACATAATTCTCATTAACTAACTATAGCTTGTATAAAATGAAAAGCATGTCACCAGGAAGAGGACTTAAGTCATCACATGAAGACTACACATATGAACTATTCTTTTGATTGGCTAACGAACCTTGACCCACTCAAATTTCTTAGCTGGACAGGAGTGAGTTATGGAACAGTACATAAAATTTGAGAGCTTTTGTTCGATAAAAATCAACATATTTTATACTAAAAGTAGGACTCCTGCCTTCAAAAGAAAAGTTGAATTACGATAATATCCTTTAAAATCTGAAATACTATTTTGTCCTTGAGAAAAGAAAGTGATCTTTCACAAATAATTACTCTTTATTATTACATTAAAATTGCTAAAGATGGATAATTGTTCATCTACCTATAAATAATGCAGCAAGTAATGAAATTTTCTCAATTATTACTCCTTTTTGTATTTCATCTTTGTTTCTTCTTCCAAGGTAGTTGCAGTTTTGCAGAGTTTGTTTCAATTCTTTTATCTATAAAAGTGCATAACAACTTGTCTGATCATTGAAGCACACTATACTATTGTTTTTGCTATGTCAAAATTTATTTCCACCTAAAATCCATTGTGGCGTATCCTTGAAAAATATGCACTTCACATTTTCAGAAGTAAGTATTTGCTAAATTATTATACTTTGCCTAGATGACCTGATCATTTGAAGATTATGATAGGTTATATACGTATCCTTGTTATGTTTTGATGATCTAACAAACTTATTGTTAAGAACCAGATTAAGGAACCTGATACACATCCTTAAGAACTTAAAGATCAACAAGTCTCCAGTTGGAGACACAGTTCAACTCTTCAGAGTCAAATGAATAACAGAGGGAACAAATAGCTACCATTTCCCTAGGAAACTACACAAGTCAACTGCCCCAGCTGTAAAGTTGCTGCATGCACAAGCTACAGTATAGAAATAGTGCAGCAGTCAACTTTATAGGGAGTGCCTTTTACCTAATTTGCTTACATCTTTCAAGTGATGTCACAAATATATTATTAATATCAAGCAAAAGGTAAAACAAGTCACTTGAACACTTAGAGAATTTACTAAGCACTCTCACTGTGATTGATCATCAAGAAAACGATTCTCAAGTGCATCAAGAACAAAGAACAACACTGCTACGAACCAGTTCCACATATCAAGTTATTGTATGTCCTTAGTTGAGTTATAACTTTGTAATAATTCTTTACTTGTAATTCCTACTTAGCTTAGTTAGAAGCATTGCGTAGGAAACCCTTTGTAAATCATAAACCCTTATGTTTGTGTCTTGGCTAGAGTTAGTCGAGTTGTAAAGTCTTTGTAATAGAGTTATTACAAAGTGGCTTGTAATAGAGTGTTACAAGTTAGTGAGGATTAAAAGGTCAATTCTTAGGTAACATAGGTTGTAATCTAAAGTTGCTCAGCAGTGAAGTTGAAATCCTACAATGATAGGTTGTGATTTTTAATTCCGTTAAGCTGGGAATTTTTCACATCTTGTCATTTAATTACTGCAGTGTGCATGGTTTCTGTGGGAACTAATAGAGAACCTGATTCTCTATATAGTTTTATGGACACTTAAATTCTATCAATTGATATCAGAGCTGGTTCTTTCTATCAAGCTAACACCTAGAAAGAATCCTCATGGATGCTCCTCCAAACTTTGAAGAAGGTCAATCTACCTACAGGCCCCAAGGTTCAATGGCCAATATTATGAATGGTGGAAGACTAGGATGCACGACTTCATCATGGCTGAAGATTCCGAGCTTTAGGATGTATCCTTCATTCCTATTAAGATTGTTGTGACCCAGCTGTAGCTGTAGCCATTCCCAAAATGAGGAAGGAATTCAATGACGTTGATCGAAAGGATATAAAATGAATTTTCGTGCAAAGAAAATTCTTATTTATGGCATTGGTCCTGATAAATATAACAGGATATCGACATGACAATAAGTAAAAGAAATTTGGGAAGCTCTTCAGATAGCTCACGAAGGAATAACACAGGTCAAACAATCAAAGATTGACATGCTTACAACTGAATACGAGCTTTTCAGGATAAAAGATGATGAATTCATCCAAGATATACACACTCATTTCACCTCTATCATCAATGAGCTTCACTCTCTTGGAGAAATCATTCCAAGAAACAAACTTGTCATGAAAATACTCAGTGTCCTGCCCAGCTCCTGGGAAAGCTAAGTGAACGCTATCACAGAGGTGAAGGACTTGCATGAGCTAACCATTGATGAGCTTGTCGGTAATCTGAAAATATATAAAATGAAGAAGAAGAAGGATAATGAAAGAAGAGAGCCCAAAAGGGAGAAGAACTTGGTACTTAAGACATACAACAATGATTCAAGTGGTGAGGATGGTGATATGGTTTACTTGACAAGAAGATTCCAGAAAATGGTTCGCAGGAATGGAAGCACTCCAAAAAGGGGTAGTTCTAGCAACCTAAAAAATTATAACCTCTGTCATAAATGTGGCAAGCCAGGATATTTCATCAAGGAATGCCCTCTCCTAAAGCAAGATCAATACAAAAAAAACTTTGACAAAGCAGCCAAGAGGAACCCGGTTCCTGATAAATGCTTCAAGAGAAAGAATGCTGATGACAATGTTATAAAGCAAGCTCTTGCTGTATGGGGAGACTCCTCCAGCGAATCTGAAGAAGAAAATGATCATGCTGATAGTTCAATGATGGCAGTAGAAAGTGAAGCAACTGAATATGACTTAACCTTTGCCTTGATGGATTAATCTGATGATGATGAAGATGACGATAATGATGAGGTAAATTTTCTGGATGTTCAGAGAAATCTGAAATCTTATTCTCCTAAAAAACTCATGTCTTTGGCAAATGTGTTAATTGATGCTTATCACAGTCTTATAAATGATAAAGATGCTTTGATTGTGGAATTAGGAGAAGCAGAACAGTCTAGAGATGACCTAGTAGTCGTTGTGGTTGATTTAAAAGAGACAATTAAGAACCTGAAGAAAGAGAAGGATGCCTTAGATGAAACGATTGCAAATATAGAACATGAAAGAGATGATCTAATGGTTGTTGTGGTAGACCTAAAAGAGACCATTGAGTGTGTAAGAAAGGAAAAAGAAGTCTTAACTAAGAGAGTTGCTAACATTGAGCATGAGAGAGATGACCTATTAGTGGTGGTAGTGGAACAAAAGAAAACAATTGGGGAACTTAAAATGGAGAGTAGGCCTGAAAATTCTCAAAAGGGAAAGGAAGTTGCAAGTGAGGCACACATTAAGCTTGAAAGTGAGTTAAAATTCAGTGAAGTCCATTCTCTGTGCTGAGCTTGAGAAAAACAAACAACTTCAAGAAGAACTAGGAAGAGTGAAAAGTGATCTTGAAAAATCACTTAAGTAGACCTGGTCCTCTAATGCTATCACTGCCATGCACACCAACAATAGGGGAAACAGGTAGGGAATTGGGTTCCAAAGGGAAAAGACTCCCTACAACCCTCATAGCAAGTACGTTACTGTACCTGACAATTGGCTTTGCACTCACTGTGGAAATATTGGGCACTTTAAAGAAAATTGTAAGGCCAAATTTCAGTCGCAACAAAAAAATAAATTTTTTGCTAAAAAAGTAACTACTGGTAGAGAACCTAGTCCTTCATATAAAAAATGCATGATGCCTGCTTGGACCAGAAGATCCCTCATTCACCCCTTTCCTTATTACAAGGGACCTAAACTCGTTTGGGCTCCTAAGTCTAACTCCTGATTTTTTGTACAGGGAATAGTGAAAGGGAGTAGCCTACAATGATACATGGATAACGGCTGCTCAAACATATGACTGGAAGTACAAATGATTTGCTTTCACTTAAGGCCCTGCAAGGAGGGAGTGTATCCTTTGGAAATGGCAAGAAAGGATACATTCTGGGAGTTGGAAGGATTGAGAAGTCTCTCTCTCACTCAATCGAAAATGTGTACTACGTGAACATGTTGAAGTACAACTTGCTAAGTATTTCCCAGATCTGTGATAAGGGAAACAAGGTGGAATTTGTGTCAAAAATATATATAGTCACAAACCTAGTGACTGGTGAGGTGGTGCTAGTGGTAAAAAGATACAAAAATATCTATGTTGCTGATTTTGAGTCTTTGCAGAATAGTGATCTCTGCTGTCTAAGTGTTGTAGATGATGATACTGAATTATGGCATAGGAGGCTGGGTCATGCAAGCTTCACGTTGCTGAACAAATTGGTCAGAAAGGACCTGGTCGTGGTCTGCCCAAGTCAAGCTTCAAAGATCACAAAGTGTGTGATGCATGTGTAAAAGGGAAGCAAGTTAGATCCTCATTCAAGCCCAAAAAGAAAGTCAGTACCTCAAGGCCACTTGATCTTCTTCACATGGATCTATTTGGACCTATGAGGGTGTCAAACGGCAAAGGAAAGATATACATCTTTGTTATAGTTGATGACTACTCCAGATTCACATAGACTTTGTTTCTTAGAACCAAAGATGAAACTTTTGAAGTGTTCTTTGCCTTCATCAAAAAGATCCAAGTGAAGATGGGTAATAAGGCAGCTTGCATCAGGTCTAATCATGGGACAGAGTTTGACAATGCCAAATTTGATAAGTTTTGTACTGAAAATGGTACCACTCACAAATTTTCATCTCCAAGAACATCTCAACAAATGGTGTTATGGAGAGGAAGAATAGAACTCTTAAAGACATGGCAAGGACAATGCTGATTGACAGTGGGATTGCGAAGAATTTCTGGGTAGAAGCTGTCAATACTGTTTGCTACTTGGTGAATAGGTACATGATCAGGTCCCTTCTGAACAAAACTCCATATGAACTACTGAATGGAAGAAAGCCCAAGCTGACTCATCTAAGGAATTTTGGTTGCAAATGTTTTGTCCTCAACAATGGAAAGGAAGCTCTTAGAAAATTCGATGCCAAAAGTGATGAAGGAATCTTTTTGGGATACTCATCTCAAAGCAAAGATTACAAAGTATACAACAAAAGGATTCAATGTGTTAAAGAGAGTATACATATGATCTTTGATGAATCTCATCTCTCCTGTGAGAAGGATAGACGTGTTGATCAAGATGGAGAACTTTTATCTGTTCTAGGAGAAGTTATTGAAATGGCAAATGGAAAGGCAGGCATGATGAGTCATGTCAAGGAATCCAGTGAAGGTGATGCAACTAGAATTGTTGATGCATTCCAAGGTACTCCACTTGCTGAAACAAGAAGTGGCCAAGAACCTCAGTCAAACATACCTGGGTCTTCTACCAATGAGATTCAGGTACCAAATTGGAAGCACAAAAGTTCACACCCCTTGACGACATAATCACTCCTCTCGACTCAGGAATTCAAACCAGGTCAAAAGCTAGAAATTCACTTGCCTTCTCAGCCTTTCTTTCTCAAATAGAGCCCAAAAATATCAAAGAAGCATTGAAAGATGCAGACTAGATCAATGCCATGCAAGAGGAGATGCATCAATTTTAAAGGAACAAAGTATGGCACATGGTTCCTTGACCTGCATATCGAACCGCTATAGGAAACAGGTGGGTATTCAGGAACAAACTTGATGAGTTTGGAAACACAACAAGAAATAAGGCAAGGCTTGTAGTTTAGGGCTACAATCAGGAAGAAAGGATTGTCTATGATGAAACTTTTGCTCCAATTGCTCGAATGGCAGCTATCAGAATCCTTATTGCCTTTGCATCACACATGGAATTCACATTGTTCCAAATGGATGTCAAAAGTACATTTATGAATGGCTTCCTAAAAGAAGAAGTTTATGTTAATCAACCTCCTGGATTTGAGAATCATGAGCATCCTGAGCATGTGTTCAAACTGTACTAGGCGTTGTATGGGCTATAGCAGGCTCCCCGGGCTTGGTATGAAAGGTTGTCAAAATTCCTTCTAGAAAATGGATTTACAAGAGGGAAAATTGATAACACTCTCTTTCTGAAGAAACGAGGGAGGAACCTGCTCATTGTTCAAGTATATGTTGATGATATCATTTTTGGAGCCACTGCTGACTCTCTTTGTGAAGATCTTGAAAAACTTATGGGGAGCGAGTTCGAGATGAGTATGATGGGAGAATTAAATTTCTTCCTGGGACTTCAAGTGAAGCAATCTCAAAAGGGAACATTGATAAGTCAACAGAAGTACATCAAGGAGCTGCTAAAAAGGTTTGACATGGAAGCATCAAAAGTTATTGACACTCCTATTGCCACAACTACTCGTCTAGATATGGATAAACTTGGTTCCCCTGTAAATCAGACCATGTATAGAGGGATCATAGGGTCACTCTTGTATCTCACTACAAGCAGACTAGACATTGTGTTCAGCATGGGTCTTTGTGCAAGGTTTCAATCTAATCCAAAGGAATCTCATCTGAAGGCTAGCAAGAGAATATTGAGATATCTCAAAGGACGCAGGACCTGGTTCTCTACTATCCATCAGGTGACGACTTTGATCTTGTTGGGTATGCTAATGCTGATTATGCAGGATATTTAGTGGACAGGAAAAGCACGTCTGGAATGGCACATTTCCTGGGTTCTTGTCTAATCTCATGGGGTACAAGGAAGAAAAACTCGGTGGCACTCTCAACTGCAGAAGTAGAATATGTAGCAGCAACTTCTTACTGTGCTCAATTAATATGGATCAAATAGCAGTTGGAACACTTTGGAGTGTTCTCTAACTGTGTGCCCCTCATGTATGACAATACAAGTGCACTCAATATGGCCAAAAATCCAGTCCAACATAAGAGAACCAAGCACATTGATGTGCGTCAGCACTTCCTCAGAGACAATGTTGAAAATGGGCTCATCTGCATGACATTCTACAACACAGAAGATTAGATTGCATATATATTCACCAAGGCCTTAAGCAGAGAACATTTTGAAAGAAATCACGTGGCACTGGGGTTGATAAAACCCAACTGAGAACCTGATCCCTCGATGACTGGCTATGAAAGAATTATCCAGGTAAAATTAGCTAAAATAGTATTTTTTGGCAAAGTGTAACTCACCTATACACCGTTACAGGTAGACACGCATGATGATTACAGAGCAAATAAGCAGTTGATGCAATGCACACCGATAAAAAGGGCAAAGCTTACAGGTGAAAGATTCGTCAGGGAACCTGGTTCTCCTAACACATGTTAGTAGTTTCCTTATTCTCACATGCACAATTTTGAATAGTTAAAACAAGTGCCATGTCATCAGTGTGTCAGTTTCTTTTCTTTGCATCTTTTGATCACAAATATCTCACCCGTTGGTAATCGACCCGACTCCCAAAATTGCCGCTCTTTCTTAATCGGTCCTTCATCCATCTTAAATGCATACATCATTGTCACAACTCTTCACATCGAACTTCATGACCTACTTCCTTCTTTCTCTCTTCACACTACCAATCCCTCCTATTCAACTCATCACTTCTCACCATGGCTGAAAATCACAAAACCTTGAGTGTTCCAAGTAACACCCCCATTGAGTCCTCACCAGTTAAAACACCGATGTCAGACTCCTCACTCAACACCACCACTTGCCAAAACCCTAGGGCAGAGTCACCCCCACACTTAGTTTCATCTCCTACCCAATTGAGTTCTGGTTCTCGTAGGAGCCGCAAAATCTCGACTCCTAAAAGGTTTATGGCTGCGAGCTCTCCTCTTGCCTCGCCGGAAAAACTGGGTGAAAAGGGTACAGTTGACGAAGAGGAAAATTAGGAAATCTCCTATCTTCCTTTGGATGAAGGCTCAAATATAGGCCAAACTGTTGATTCTGAGAATGCTTTAGTTCCTAATCTTGAGCCCACAAGTATAACTCCCTCTTCTTATGCATTTTCCATGGAGTTACAAAAGAAAGAAGCAATAGAAAACATGATATCTATAGCTAATGAAGGGGTTATTATCAAAGAAAGTGAGGATGGGTCTGAGGCTCAGGGAGAAGAGTCTAAGATTATGGTAGAGAGTAAAGAGCTTATGCCTGTTGAACAATCGGCACAAGATAATACTACTGGGGTACTAAATGAAGGACATGATCCGTCCTCGGAGGATCCAACTCGGGGGTCCTCTCAAGAGCCCCAGGTCAGTATTGACCTTACTCCCTCTCCTCATTTTGATGCTGATCCTTTGTCTATGGTTGTGCCTGAGATGAGATCTGAATCTGAAGAAGAAAATGGGGACATCGAAGAGGATTCTGATGATATGCTAATTTCTAGCTTGACTAGGCATCGACCAATGGTTGGTCAAGAGTCCACTCCTAAGCGACCTACTACAAGGTTGCAAAAGAAGGAGGCTATTGAGCCTGCTCTCAAGAACAACCAAGCTAATTCAAGAAGAAGGAAATTGGTGAAAGATGGGAAGTCTGTGAGTGAGAGACAGTGCCTATTGTGAATGTGGATGATGAAGTAGATGAGGAACCTGGTTCCTTGACTAGAAAGCTCTCACATAAGCATGGTCTCCCCAAGCCTAAAAAGGGATCTTCTGTGAATGCTGAAAGCCTGAACAAGTCTGATGATGTTGTCTCTAGTGAAAATTTAGTGGAAGAATCTGGCGATAAGTTGGTGGAAGAAGTAGGTGACAAGTTTTTGAAGTCTAATGAAAAGGGAAAGAGTGTTTACAACTCTGTTATAAGAAAAGCTGATACCGATGAGGAACTTGGTTCCTCCAAGAAGGCAAAAGTTGATGATCCCCAAAGTGCTGGGAAAGAAAAATTAAGAAATCAGAAACTATTGTGGGGATGTACATTTGCTCCTGACATTTTGGAGGAGTCCGGCATGCGACAGTTGATTGAAATTTGTGAGTTTCAACAATGGACACATTTGTTCACAAGTGATGATCCAAAAATGTATAAGGAGGAAGTACGGAGTTTCTATGTCGACCTCTTCAAAGTTGAGGATGAACACATCTGCGTGCTGGTGAATGGAGTTTATATTGTAATGGATTCTGTCTATTCTGGGTGTACCTGCTGAAGGGTTGTCTACTGTTCAGGGAACTTGTTCTTTAAACTTCATAAACGCTATCCTGAAGGATAGAGCTGTTCAGCAAGGGGAACGGGTACAGAAGAAGACCCTTCTTCCAATGTACCAATTGCTATTTGAGATAGTGAACAAGGTCTTGCTTCCTCATGCTGAGAGAAGATCTATCACTTATCGTGCAGACCTGTTCCTCATGGAAGCACTGGACAACTTCACTACCATCAACTTGCATGGGATCATGATAGAGCACATACAGAAAGTGGCAGAGTTCAAAGATGGTAATAATGGACTGCCTTATAGGTTCCTTCTCACCAAGTTTTTTGAGTACTTTAAGGTTCCTCTGGGACAAGATAATGTGGGCACTAAGAATCAAACTTTCTCCAAGTCCACTCTCGAAGAATGTGAGTACATTGGTAGGGATGGAGGAGTTGGAAACACTTCTACCATTTCTCAGCTGATCAATGCTCAGAACAGTGCCACTACTTAGATAAGGTAGTTGAAATCAAGGAATGCTATTCTTGAGAGTTAGTTGAGTCAACTTCAGGAGGCACCTAGTTCCAGTATCTCTCAAAGTGAAGATGTTGTCCGTCTGACCAAGGAGAATGCTGAGCTCAAGAAACAGGTGGAGGACCTAAAAAAGAAACTGCTCAATGAGCAAATGTTGGCCAATGCTCAAATGGATCTAGTCCTCCAATCCCTTGCCTCTGCCTCTAAGCCCTCTCCTTCCAGTGCTACCTAAATAGTGTCCCCTTAGTGTCAAGTCTTAAGTGTTGGTATCTGATGTTAAGTTTATGATGATGTTTGTGGTACTTGTTTTTTCTTTTTTTTTTGTTCTAAATTGTGGATGGTTGCTAGCAACATTGAATCTGCTCCTTGCTTAAAAACCAAAGTGTTTAATGGAAGCTTTTTCCTTTTTGTTGTATATGCCTTGCTTTTATTCTTTGTTTTTAGTCATGTTGCATGCATATATATGGCATGAGTTAACTCACTCTAGACTTCTTTTTACTTAAAGCCTTTTGCTGATCTTTTTATGATGCCAAAAAGGGGGAAAATAATTCAGGGGGAACATGTCAGGAAACAGATTTAGAGGGAATTCAGGAAATGCCAATGTCATTCTTGTTTTTAGGGGGAACTTGAATTATAAGTTTGTCATCATCAAAAATGGGGAAATTGATAGGTTATATATATATATATATATATATATATATATATATATATATATATTCTTATGTTTTGATGATCTAACAAACTTACTGTTAAGAACCAGATTAAGGAACCTGATACACATGCTCAAGAACTTAAAGATCAACAAGTCTCCAGTTGGAGACACAGTTCAACTCTTCAGAGTCAAAGGAACAACAGAAGGAATAGATAGCTACCATTTCCAGAGGAAACTACACAAGTCAACTGTCCCAGCTATAAAGTTGCTGCTTGCATACGCTACAGTACAGAAACAATGTAGCAATCAATTTTATGGGGAGTGCCTTTTACCTAACTTGCTTACATCAAAAAAATGATATCACAAATATATTATTAACATCAAGCAAAAGGTAAAACAAGTCACTTGAACATTTAGAGAATTTGCTCAAGCACTCTCATTGTGATTGATCATCAAGAAAATGATTCTCAAGTGCAACAAGAACAAAGAACAACACTGCTACGGACCAGTTCCCCATATCAAGTTATTGCATGTCCTTAGTTGAGTTGTAACTTTGTAATAGTTCTTTACTTGTAATTCCGACTTAGCTTAGTTAGAAGCATTGCGTAGGAAACCCTTTATAAATCATAAACCCTTTTGTTTGTGTCTTGGCTAGAGTTAGTCAAGTTGCAAAGTCTTTGTAATAGAGTTATTACAAAGTGGCTTGTAATAGAGTGTTACAAGTTAGTGAAGGATTAAGAGGTTAATTCCTAGGTTGCATAGGTTGTAATCTAAAGTTGCTCAGTAGTGAAGTTGAAATCCTACAAGGGTAGGTCATAGTTTTTAATCCGTTGAGCTGAGAATTTTCCACGTAAAATTTCTCTTGTCATTTACTTACTGCAGTGTGCATGGTTTCTATGGGAACTAATAGATAACCTGGTTCTCTATATAGTTTGGTGGACCCTTAAATTCTATCAGATTAGTAGAATAATCTATTTGCTATTTAACATTTTGGCTTCCTTTTAATAATTTCCCTCTGTTTTGGCTCCTTTCTTATGTTGCATGTTTCACTTGAAAGTTTAGAAGCATATTTTCCTTGTCTTTTTCCTTTTCAAGAATCCATGAACAAAATAGTTAATTCGAAATACATAAAGTGTCTTTTTAAGTTGTCCTTAATGATCAGTTGAACACCTCAATTAAGGCCATTTCCAGTGAAACACTTTATTTATTCACAAAAGAAGATCAACTAAACACCCGACCATGTCAGCCCCCATCGCGTGAAATGCACTTTCTGGGACGCGAGTTGCCTACTTAAAATTAGGTTTTTTCTTTTGTCTTCCTAAAATAATGTGGACCACATATAATTTTCACACCTCCTTCTCCTCCACCATTCGACACCCTACTCTACCCTAAATCACCTCTGCCTCCATTTTCTCGTGCTTAATTTCTGGTTGAACAAAATTACAAAAGAAGAGAATTTAATTATTAGTGACAATCCACCTCCAACCTTAAACCTCAAACATAAAAAACACATCTATTATCGTTTGAAAATTCAGACTCACAATTCAACCATCATCCATCGATTTGGTGAAAAATTTACAATCAAACATATCATCACACCAATTCAATAATTTTTTATACCAAACCCATTCTTCTTTGTCGCCTGCTTCGAATCTCAACTAGCAGAGAATAGCAGAAGCCAAGAAAGAAACTAAAATGTTGGTGATGGGTCACACGGTTGAATAAAGAGACACAAAACCAATTTTGACGAAAAATGGAGGCTGCCGGAAATTTTTTGAAGGACCCATATGATTCTTTTTACTCTCTCTCGTCAAAAAATAGAGTTTCTTCTTCTTCTGTTTCTTCTTCATCGTCATATTCAGACGCCAATGACATGCCATTTTTCGGAAAGAAATTGTTGCAAGAAAGATGGAATATTGTCAGATCTTCATCGCCGATCTAACTCCTCATCTCTCTAACTTCGTCGCCGCCTAGCCGGTCATCACCTCTGGAGGCGGTGATGGGTGGCGATGCGGCGGCAGTAATGGAGGGAGAGAGGAGCTAGCATGTCACGACCCCAACCGGCTCGGTCGTGATGGCGCCTCTCGTGAAGACAAGGCCAGCCGACACAACACCCATATTAACCCTTTAATCATTAAGAGTTATTTTTAGGCCTTTAATTAAACAGTATCTCATAACATCAGTCTGAATGAACAGTGCGGAAATAACATACAAGCCCGACATCGGGGTGTCACTAGCCATGAGCATCTACCAAGGTCTGAATACTACAAAACAATCAAAGTGTACTAAGTATAGAAATGAAATAAGAGGAAGGAAGCAGTGCTGCGAATGTCGTACAACCACCTTGCTAACTCCGATGACTCCGCGTCTGATCAATCAACACCCTTTATCGTGTTTCGAAATACCTGAATCTGCACACGAGGTGCAGGGAGTAATGTGAGTACTCCAACGCAGTAAGTAATAAGAGTAAATAAAGACTGAGCAGTATGAAACAATGAATCCATATTTATGATAAACTCAATAAGCACAACGGGCTTTCAAATCAGAATACGAGTCGATCGTCTCATTTAAAATCCAGCCTTTTGGTAAAATCCATTTGAAAATACTTTCTGACAGTTTTAGTAGGGGTTCAATACCATTTATAATAAAAGAGATGAAAATCATAATCGGCCCCTCGGGCAAAACATAGTTCGTAAGCAGCCCCTCGGGCAAAACAGGAATCATAAACCCCTCATAACATGAAAATCTCAGTGGAAATAACAAAGCCAAATTAGTGATTAAATTCTGAACATCTCATAAACCCCAGCTTAAATGAAAGTCGTTTAAAAATATTTGTTCAACATTTTCGACGGAGGCTCAGTATAAAGGTGAGTGAAAGCAGTAAATAAATCAATATATTCGATAGAAACTCACTTTAAAGAGGAGTGAAAATCAATAAGTTCATAAACAGGCCCCTCAGACAAAGCATCACGCATGTACATGTTTATATCTATCGCCCCTCGAGCAAGCCTCTCAGTCACTCGTGACTCAACTCTTACCAATCAGTACTTAAACTCAGCACTCACGCTCAATAGGTACCATATAGTAACCGCTGCGGCGTGCAGCCCGATCCATATATCGTTGCGGCATGCAGCCTGATCCATATATCTCGTCGACAACGCTCACTGGGGGTGTGCAGACTCCGGAGGGGCTCCTACAGCCCAAGCGCTATATCGCTGCGGCGTGCAACCCGATCCATATAAGTATCGTTGCGGCATGCAGACCGATCCATATATATATATATATATAAATTTGCTGCGACGTGCAGCTCGATCCATAGATATATAATCCTCACAACTAGGCCCTCGGCCTCTCTCAGTCATTAACCTCACCATCAGACTCTCAGTATACCTCAGTCATCAATCTCACGATCACTCGGACTATCAGTAAAACAGGGAACGCAGCCCAAAATTGTTTCCACATTTTTAAGAATATAGTGGTAAAGCCAGATTTGAGTAACAATCAGGTAAAACATGACTGAGGAAATGCTTTCAAACAAATAAAGTGAGGAAAGATAGTAAAAATGCCCCCGAGGGTCTTAACAAGTCGGCACAAGGCCCCAAACATGGCATACAACCCAAAACATAATAACATCAAACAATTAACTATCAATTACATATTAAAATAATCGTTCGGGATGGACTAAGTCATAATCCCCAATGGTGCTCTACCCCACGCTCGTCATCTAGCGTGTAAGTCACCTCAACATAGCACAACAATGTGTAATCCGGGGTTTCAAACCCTCAGGACAGTATTTACAATCATTACTTACCTCTATCCGGTCCGAACTCTAGCCCGCAATGCCTTTGCCTCTCGAATCGGACTCCGTACGCTCCAAATCTAGCTGAAATCAGTACCAAACCATCAAAATGTGCTAAGGGAACAAAGCTCACGCGCAAATAATCAAATTACCATAAAATTTCCGAAATTGGTCAAACCCGACCCCCGGGCTCACATCTCGGAGTTTGACAAAAATTCACAAAACTAGAATCCTTATACTCTCACAAGTCTAACCATACAAAAATTATCCAATTCTATTACCAATTGGTCATTCAAATCATCATTTTACATTTTTGAAAGATTTCACAATTTTCTTCCCAAATTCCATCCCAAATCACGAATTAAATGATGAATTTAATGATGGATTCATGTACTCTAGCCAAATCTGAGTTAAAATCACTTATCCCGATGAATTTCTTGAAAAACCTTCGAAAAATCGCCAAAATCCGAGCTCTCTAGGTCAAAATATCAAATAAAACCCAAAACCTCGTATTTATAGAGTACCCCACTGATTTCCACCTCCGCGGACCACACAAAAATGACTGTGGTCCGCACAAAACCAATGCGGTCCGCACAAAAACGACCGCGGCCGCACAAGTTTTCCTCTGCAGTGATAGGATTTAGTATTTTGGCCATAACTTTCGCTACAGATGTCCGAATTGTGATATCTTTACCTTTCTGGAAGCTAGCAACGAAGGGCTACAACCTTTGTTTTTTAAAAATTCCTTATAGATCAAAAGATATGAGCTTCCGAAGTAGGACCAGTGAAATATTTCCTCACCGCGGCCGCACTTCATTTTGTGCGGTCCGCACAACACCTACCGCGGCCGCACTTCATTTTGTGCGGTCCGCATAGCACATACCACGGACGCACTTCTTTTTGTGCGGACCGCGCGGGTGAGTTCCGAGGCCTGCAACCCTTCTGGACCTGCTACAACTATGATTTTCGGCCTAAAACATCCCGGAACCTACCCGGAACTCCCGGAACTCCCGGAACTTCAAACCAATTATACCAACACATCCCATGACATCGTTCAAACTTGTTCAAAACTTCAGAATGCTCACAACAACATCAAATCACCAATTAAACATAGGATTCAAGCCTAAGAACTCCAAGAACTCTTAAATTATGCTTTTGATCAAAAAGTCTATCAAATCTCGTCCGAATGACCTGAACTTTTGCACACACATCCCAAATGATACAACGAAGTTACTGCAACTCTCAAAATTCCATTTCGACCTCTATATCAAAATTTCACCTATCAACCGGGAAAACGCCGAAATCTCATTTTCGCCAATTCAAGCCTAAATCTTCTCTACAACTCCAAAACTCATTCCGATCGCGCTCCTAAGTCACAAATCACCTAACGGAGCTAACCAAATCATAAAAATTCTGATCCGAGATCATATATAAGCAAGTCAAATCTTGGTCAAACTTTTCAATTTCAAGCTTCAACTGAGAACTGTTTTCTTCCAAATTTGTTCTGATTACTCTGAAAACCAAAACCAACAATTTACATAAGTCATAACACATCACACGGGGCAAGTCATGCCCGAGAACTAGCTAGCAAAGTGCAAAAGCTCAAAACGACCATTCGGGTCGTTACACGGCAGCTGCTATGCCAAAATGAGAGAGGAGATGGTAAAAAAGGTTTCTTTAAATGTATGTTTTTTTGTTAATTACATGTGTTAAATTTTTATGGTAAAATTACACGTGTCATTTTTTGATTGGTCCATTTGACATGTCATTGGGAAGTTTAACTTACGCATATGGTTTGCTGTACTCGGGTGTTTACTTGACCTACTTACTATCCACTTGAAGTGTTATAATGAAAAATAGTTCGGTTGAGGTGTTCAGTTGATCATTGAGGACAACTTAAAGAGGCGCTTTATGTATTTCGCCAATATTTAATAATTTATGTATTAGTGACTTAGTTACACCATTTAAGAAGTGTATTATGCCATTTATTATTTGTTCAATTTTAACCCATTTGTTGTTACTGTGCAAATTTAATAGATAAACCAGAAGTTCAAATTTCTTAAAATATTAGTCTACACGGTGCATAATGGATGTGATTTGACACATGTTTATCGTGTTCTATTTATATAATTATATAACTTATGAAATTCAACAAATAAATATCAAATTTATAAACGAAAGGGGTCATAATCTTGAATGAGACAAAGGGCTCTTGTACGTGCAATAATGATATCAATAAAACTCTTTCATGTTAGTATCTATTAAATATTTCTATAACAAATAACTACCCTCTTTTTTTCAGCTTTACACCTTGAAATTAATTATGATATACTAGTTATCCTATGGAAGACTTATATTGGTCGAATTTCTGTGCAACTTCTATAAATTACTACTTTTATCCGACAATAACTTCCTAATATGTATGTGGTTGTAAAAGCAAGAAGGCTATAATTTCTTAACGACAAGGGAGAAACTTCTCGACCTGAAGTATCTGTAACTATAATCGATGTTTCTCATATTCAAATGTAAACTACATGTTGTTGAAATATAAAAAAAGCAAGAAAATTATCAAGTTTAGCATTTGGTATGTCAATCCTATTTAAGTAACTAACATTAGTTGTTCAAATTATATATATAATCCTCTTACGTTCAACAATTAAGTTGGAGCTTATATTTCTTTCACTTAAATTTATTGTAGCTCATCTCACACATATTCCAATATCATTCGTACTATTTTAAAAGGTTTATACTTATTGGGCGGAAATTAAGTAGGAAGATCCTACCTTGAAGGTATATTTAAAATAATATCTTTTAAATCTGAGTGACGATCTATTCGTCCCTGAAGAAAAAAAGCTACCATTACATAATTATTAATTATTTACTACATTAGAAGTGAACCAGGTGGATTAGAAGTGAAGCAATAGAAACAATAGTAATGCCCACTCTTTCATCTCCATCAATTATATAAATTTAACTCAATATATATCCGTATTTTTTTTACATTTTTTCAACAGTAATAACATGTGTAACATCACTTGCCCCTTTCTCTTCTTTCTGGCAGTCTATTATCGATCGGGAATTTTTTTTCCTATATAAGAACATTGGTCATTTTATTTGATATATCTCATTCCTTCTGCATCACATAATCAATTTGTAGGTGTCAAAGTAGGTAAGTTTATTTCCTTTTCTATTTCTCTTTGTGACTGTTGTGGTAATAAGTTGCCTCTTGTCATATATAACTTTCGAAAGTTGTTATCATGAAACTAGACATCAAATCGATAAAATTATTTTCCACCTTGGAATATGAAAGTGAATAACATTATTTATGATTTGCAACTTTTGCAATAATGTTGCACAAATGTTCGATTTCATATTTATTTTTCGATTCTTTTCTTTTTACTGTTGTTGAGCTTGGCTTCCATTCAACGTAATAAATCTTAGTTTTTTATTTTGTTTCTCCAAACTATGCATACTAGCAACTCTTAAAATTGAAAACCTACTTGGAATAAATAATAAATTGTAAATTTTATTGTCTCAACTATACGATGCTTTGAGATATTATTTCTTAAGCTGCATTAATTGTAATATCAAACTCATTGTAAATTTTAGAATATGCAATTAAATTTAAACCTACATAATTATATTATTTCTCTTTGCTGCCTAAACATAATATATTTATTTCATTTCACAACCTGAATGCAAATAATTAGTGTGTTCATCTTAACATTTATTTATTAATTGAACTTTCACCGCTCATAAATGAAGATAGGCTTTCATCAAATTCATTTGAAAGCAATGATAACAAACAAAGCAGAAGGTCAAAATATTTTTCATTGTTGGCTTGTACTTTTTCGCAACATGTTCTCTCACATTGTGATGACCTTTTGGGTCTATCACTTAATTTACGAATAAATTCTGTGTTTCGGAACCTTAGAAGCCTCCTTTTTCTTCATTTCGATTTGCGTGCGCAGTCCGGACGTATATCCAAAACGCTTTTATGTGGAAATGTGATGAAAATGTTAATTTGGCCTTTAAAATTGAATTTAAGTTGACTTCGGTCAACATTTTAGGTAAACGGACCCGGACCTGTGATTTGACGGTCCCGAAGAGTCCGTAGGAAAATATGGGACTTGGGCGTATGCCCAAAAATCGAATTCCAAGGTCCCAAACCTGAGAAATGAATTTTTGAAAGAAATTGTTTTACTGAATATATAAGAGTTTTTGGAAATTTGATTATATTTGAAATTTATGGTATTGGACCCGTATTTTATTTTCGGAGCCCGGAACAGGTTCAAGATGACATTTAAGATGCGTCTGTGAAATTTGGTAAGAAACGGAAGCCGTTTGATGTGATTCCGACCTGTAGATGTGAAATTTGATACTTTGAAAATTTTGAGATTTTTCTTAGATTTCTATGTTAAATTCGTTGTTTAAGATGTTATTTTGGTGATTTAATCGCACGAGTATGTCCGAAGATGCTTTTGAGGTTGTTTACATTTTTGGTTTGGAGCCCCGAGGGCTCGGGTGAGTTTCGGATAGGCGTCGGGGTGATTCGAACTTAGAAAATCTTGTGTTTTTGCTGTTTGTTGGTGTCCAGATTTTTGTGCTATGCGGTCGCATAGGTAGGTTCATAATCGCATAGTGTAGTCTCAGGGAGCCCTATTTTGTGCTATGCGATCGCATAGCGACTTCCGCGATCACATAGAATTAATTCTGGGGGTCACCTATTTTCCTCTATGCGATCGCACTCCATGCCCCGCGATCGCAATGCCCATCCCCCCTTACCCTATGCGAATACATTCAATTGTGTGCGAACGCATAGGTTCCCTGTCCAGTTATTTTAAAATAGTAGCAAAACGGGATTTCTTCAGAACTTCATAACATTTTTACTTAAACTCGAACTTGGGCGATTTTTTAAGAGGGATTTCACCACAAAACCATAGGTATGTGTTCTTAGACTTGTTTTCTTCCATTAGATTTCTAGGCCTAAATCATGTTCTTAAGGGTAGAGAATTGGGGATTTGGGTAGAGTTAGGGCTTTTTGAATAATTAGAATTTAGACCTCGTTTTGGGGTTGGGTTTCGAAACTAATTACATATTCGGGCTCATGGGTGAATGGTGATCGGGTTTTGGTCCGAACCTTGTGTTTTGACCAAACGGGCCCGGGGTCGATTTTTGACTTTTTGGGAAAAATGATAGAAAACCTATAATTTAGCATTGGAATTGAAGTATTTAGCATTTATTGATGTTGTTAAATTAATTTGGACTAGATACAAGTAATTTGGAGGCGAATTCTAAAGGAAAAGTGGTGTTTGAGGCTTGAGTTGGTCGTGGAAGTTTGAGGTAAGTGTTTGGTCTAACCTTAGTTTGAGGGATTAGGAGTTGTGTCTTATTTTCTACGTGTTAACTGTGGAGTACGACATATAGGCATGGTGACGAGTATCTATACGTCGGTGTCAAGCATGCCCGTGAGTCTTGTATTGTAATTTTTATGACTCAGTTGTAGTTTATTCGTGCTTCATATGAGAATTATCTTATTGTTTCCATGCCGGGATGTTGTTGTGATATTATTGTTCCCTTGCAGAGATGTTGTTGTAATATTATTATTCCCTTGCTGGGATGTTGTTATTATGCTATTGTTCCCTTGCCAGGATTCTTTTATGATTGGTGTTGATATATGAAATTGGAGCGGGTTGCACGCCTGCAACGGTAATATATGAAATGGGAGCCGGTTGCACGTCTACAACGGTAATACATGAAATGGAAGCGGGTTGCACGCCTACAACGGTAATATATGAAATGGGAGCGGGTTGTACGCCTGCAACGGTAATATATGAAATGGGAGCGAGTTGCACGCCTGCAATGGTACTATATGAAATGGGAGTGGGTTGCACGCCTGCAATAATACTATATGAAATGGGATCGGGTTGCACGCCTGCAACGGTATTACATGTGTACTTGTTTTCTTATTTCCTTATCTTTTGCTGGTAATTGATTTATGGCATTCCTTACACTTCTCTACTGTTATTCTGTTGTTATCTGTTACTCCCCACAACATATTTTCCCCGGCCAACTTTAGCTGTAATTATCTGCTTTTATTTCCGTTGTATATGATATAACTGCACAGGTTTATTTGGTAGTCTGGTCCTAGCCTCGTCACTACTTCACCGAGGTTAGTCTAGGCACTTACCAACACATGGGGTCGGTTGTGCTGATACTACACTCTGCACTGTGTGCAGATACTATGGAGAATTTGGACCACAGGGAGGTGTTGTCTTCAGTCCATTCAGGCGACCCGAGGTAGTCCTGCAGATGTCTGCTGGCCTTGGCGTCTCCTCCTATCTTTTCTCTTTCTGTTTTTTTCTTATTCAGAGACAAACTTATGTATTTCCATTCAGACCTTATTTGTAGTATTCTTAGATAGTCCGTGACTTGTGACACCAAATTCTGGGTAGTATTGTACTTCAGATTATATAGCAGTGTTTGGTTGAATTATTAAGTTTTCGTCTTCCGCATTTCTGGTTATATTATTTATTCCGCTGTTTAATCACTTAATACTTTTAATTGTCGATCATGTTTAATAACAAGGATAATGAATTTATAATACTCGGCTTGCCTAACTTTCATGAGTAGGCGCCATCACGATTCCCGTGGGTAGGAAATCAGGGTCATGACACGTTGGTATCAGAGCACTAGGTTACATAGGTCTCACAATTCACGGACAAGCTTAGTAGAGTCTAAGGGATCGGTACGGAGACATCTGTATTTATTCCCAGAGGCTACAGAGTTAGGAAAAAAAACTTCATATCTATTCTTTCCTGTCGTGCAGTTTGGTTACTCAATGCTAATTGAATTTCTACTTTGTTCTTTCGTAGGTGGCGAGAACACGCGCTTCCTTATCCACTGATCAGCAGCTCCCACGAGGGGCAGAGGGCGAGGCCGAGGCCATGCTAGAGGCCATGGCAGGGGCAGAGATCAGCCCAGAGCAACAGCACCAAAGGTGGAGCCTCAGGTTGAGTTTGATGATGAGGTTCCAGCCCAGGCAGTTTCGGTGGGCCCAACTCAGGTCCTAGAGGGGTTCATTGCTACCTCAGTACTCCAGGATGCTCTGGTCCGTCTAGTGGGCTTTATGGAGAGTGTCACCCCGACATGCTTGCTTCTTGTAGCACCAGCCATCTCTCAGGCTAGAGGAGGAGCCCAGACTCATGTTACTCGCACTTTAGAGTAGATGGCTCCCCAGTTTCAGACTCCGGTAGCTCAGCCAGTTGGACCAGTTCATCCGGGTATAGTAGCTCAGACCGGTGATGGAGCAGCTATGTCTGTTGATGCCTTGTGGAGATTGGACAGGTTTACTAAGCTCTTCACTACGACTTTCAGCGGTGCATCTTCTGAGGATCCCCTAGATTATTTAAACAACTGTCATGAGGTTCTCATGAATATGGGGATAGTGGAGACCAATGGGGTCGACTTTGCTACTTTTCGCTTATCTGGATCCGCCAAGACTTGGTGGAGAGATTATTGTTTGGCTAGACCAGTTGGGTCACCAGCTTTGACTTGGTATTAGTTCTCTCAGCTATTTCTGGAGAAGTTTCTTCCTATCACTCAGAGAGAGATCTATCGGGGGCAGTTTGAGCGTCTCCAGTAGGGTTCTATGACCGTTACTCAGTACGAGACCAGATTCATTGCCTTGGCTCGTCATGCTCTTCTTATACTCCCACGAAGAGAGAAAGAGTGAGGAGGTTCATTGAGGGACTCATTCAGACGATTCGACTTCAGATGGCCAAGGAGATAGGAAGCGAGATTTCCTTTCAGGACGCGGCCAATGTGGCTAGGAGGGTTAAGATGTTTCTATCACAGGGAGGTGGTTAGGGGTATAACAAAAGGCCTCGTCATTCAGGCAGATTCAGTGGCTCCTCGTTTTGATCAGGGATTCGTATGGTAGAGGCCATCCTCCTAGGCCTTTTCAGTCAGCACTTCAGGTTTCTCATGGTGCTTTTGGTGGCCGTGGTTCTCATATGCAATATTCTGATCAACAGTCCTACAGTGCACCACCAGCTCCTATTAGTGCACCGCCGCGTCAAAGTTTTCAGGGCCGTCAGCCCCAGCAGCCGAGGGCTTTTTTTACTTGTGGCGACACGAGGCATATTGCTAGATTTTTCCCTCGAGCACCGAGCAGTTCTTAGCACCAGGGTTCCCGTACCATGGTCCAGGCACCGAGTGTTCCACCGCTCGCCCAACCAGCTAAGGGTGGGGGTAGGGGTGCTAGAGGTGGAGCTCAGGCCACTAGATGTGGAGGCCAGCCAGTAGGAGGTCATCCCACAGATATAGTTCAGGGTGGTGGGGCTCAACCCTGATGTTATGCTCTTACAGCTAGGCCCGAGGCTGAGGCTGAGGCTTCCGATGCAGTTATCATAGGTATTGTTCTGATTTGTAGTAGAGATGCTTCAGTTCTATTTGATCCAGGATCTACGTACTCATATGTGTCATCTTATTTTGCACCATATCTGGCCATGCCTAGTGATTCCTTGAGTGCTCCTGTATATGTGTCTACACCGATGGGTGATTCTATTGTGGTAGATCGTATCCATCGTTCTTGTATAGTTGTGATTGGGGGTCTTGAGACCCGAGTAGACTTGTTACTTCTGGACATGGTTGATTTTGATGTCATATTGGGATGGACTGGTTATCACCTTACCACGCGATCTTGGACTGTCATGCTAAGATGGTGACCTTAGCTTTGCCGAGGTTGCCTCGTTTAGAGTAGAGAGGGACTCCTAGTCATTCTACCCGTAGTGTTATCTCATATGTGAAGGCTCGACGTATGGTCGAGAAGGGGTGTTTGGCCGATTTGGCATATGTTCGTGATTGTAGAGTTGAGGTTCCTTCTATTGATTTTGTTCCTGTTGTTTGTGAGTTTCCTAAGGTATTTCCTTCAGACCTACCGGGTATGCCACCCGATAGGTATATTGACTTCTGCATTGATTTGGCTCCAAGAACTCAGTCCATTTCTATCCCGCTGTATCGTATGGCCCCATCTGAGTTGAAAGAATTGAAGGAGCAGCTGCAAGACTTGCTTGAGAAAGGCTTCATTAGACCTAGTGTCTCGCCTTGGGGTACGCCGGTGTTGTTTATTAAGAAGAAGGATGGATCGATGTGAATGTGTATAGATTACCGGCAGTTGAACAAGGTTACAATCAAGAATAAGTATCCATTGCCGAGGATTGATGATTTGTTTGATCAGCTTCAGGGTGCCAAGGTATTTTCGAAGATTGACTTGAGATCAGGCTACCATCAGTTGAGGATTAGGGCATCTGATGTCCCTAAGACAGCTTTTCGCACTCAGTACGGGCATTATAAGTTCTTGGTGATGTCATTTGGGTTGACAAATGCCCCAGCAGCTTTCATGGATTTGATGAACCGGTTGTTTAGACCTTACTTGGATTCATTCGTGATAGGCTTGATTGATGATATTTTGATTTATTCCCGCAGCCGGGAGGAGCACGAGCAGCATCTGAGAGTTGTTCTTCAGACTTTGAGAGATAGTCAGTTGTATGCTAAGTTTTCGAAGTGCGAGTTTTGGTTGGGGTAAGTTGCTTTCTTCGGTCATATTATTTCAGCAAAGGGTATTCAGGTAGATCCAAAGAAGATAGAGGTAGTCAAGAACTGGCCTAGACCTGTATCAGCTATAGAGATCCGGAGTTTCTTGGGTTTGGCAGGCTATTATCGTCGGTTTGTGGAGGGGTTTTCATCTATTGTAGCCCCGATAACCAGGTTGACCCAGAAATGTGCCCAATTCAGATGGTCGGACGAGTATGAGGCGAGCTTTCAGAAGTTCAAGACAGCTTTGACGATAGCGCCGGTGTTAGTTTTGCCCACAGGTTCAGGGCCATATACAGTTTATTGTGATGCATCTCATATTGGACTTGGTGCGGTGTTGATGTAGAATGGAAAGGTTATTACATATGCTTCACATTAGTTGAATATTCATGAGAAGAATTATCCAGTTCATGATTTGGAGTTAGCAACCATTGTTCACGTATTGAAGATTTGGAGGCATTATCTATATGGCGTGTCATGTGAGGTGTTCACGGATCACAAGAGTTTGCAATACTTCTTCAAGCAGAAGGAGTTAAATTTGAGGCAGAGGAGGTGGTTGGAGCTATTGAAAGACTATGATATCACCATCTTATATCATCTGGGGAAGGCCAATGTGGTGGCCGATGCTTTGAGTATGAAGTTAGCCAGTATGGGAAATCTTGCGTATATTCCGATCGGTGAGAGACCGCTTGCTTTGGAAGTTCAGGCTTTGGCCAATTAGTTCGTAAGGTTGGATGTTTCGTAGCCCAGCCGTGTATTAGCTTGCACAGTCACTCATTCTTCTTTATTGGAGCGTATTCGAGATCAGCAGTATGATGATACTTATTTGTGTATCCTTAGAGACACGATGCAGCACGGTGGTTCCAAGCAGGTTACATTAGGAGATGATGGGGTTTTGAGGCTTCAGGGTCAAGTTTGTGTGCCTAATGTGGATGGACTCCGAGAGTTGATTTTAGAGGAGGCATATAGTTCCTGGTACTCTATTCATCCGGGCACCGCTAAGATGTATCAGGATTTGCGCCAGCACTATTGGTGGAGGAGGATGAAGAATGATATTATTGCGTATGTGGCGCGGTGTTTGATTTGTCAGCAGGTAAAGTACGAGCATCAGAGACCTGGTGGTTTGTTTCAGAGGATTGAGCTTCCCGAGTGGAAGTGGGAGCATATCACTATGGACTTTGTTGTTGGACTCCCACGGACTCAGAGGAAGTTTGATGCAGTATGGGTTATTGTTGATAGGTTGACTAAGTCAGCGCATTTCCTTCATGTGGCAGTCTCCAATTCTTCCGAGAGGTTAACTAAGATCTCTATTCGGGAGATTGTTCGTCTTCATGGTGTTCCCGTGTCTATCATTTCTGATCGAGGTACACAGTTTACCTCGCATTTCTGGAGAGCAGTTCAACATGAGTTGGGCACGCGAGTTGAGTTGTGCACATCCTTCCATCCCCAAACGGACAGACAGTCCGAGCGGACTATTCAGATTTTGGAGGACATGCTTCGAGCTTGTGTCATTGACTTTGGAGGCTCGTGGGATCAGTTTTTGCCTTTAGCGAAGTTTGCCTACAACAACAACAACTACCAGTCGAGTATCCAGATGGCTCCTTATAAGGCTTTGTATGGTAGGCGGTGTCGGTCGCCGGTTGGATGGTTTGATCCAGGAGACGCTCGGTTGTTGGGTACAGATCTAGTATAGGATGCCTTGGACAAGGTCAAGATTATTCAGGATAGGCTTCGTACAGCTCAGTCCAGGAAAAAGAGTTATGCTGACCGTAAGGTTCATGATGTGGCATTCATGGTTGGCGAGCGGGTATTGCTTTGAGTGTCGCCTATGAAGGGTGTGATGAGATTTGGAAAGAAGGGCAAGCTTAGCCCTAGGTTCATTAGCCCATTTGAGATTCTTGATCGAGTGGGAGAAGTGGTCGCAGCCTACTCCGCACTATTAAAAAGTAGGGAGAGAGGGTCGCAATAGCTTTTACCCGATTTGTGGGTCGGGATCGAATTCCACAGGGAGCTAGGAATGGAGTCGAGTATCTATTTAGAGTGGAATTGTGTATTTGTTCCAAATATCAATTCCAATCATTTTTGTTTTTTCTTTAACAAACTACTATTATCAATTACTAATTATATATGCAACTAGATTATGCTAAACGAGAATTGCTAAAGTTGTATCTAATGGATAAAAAGGCACTAGGGTAGTGACTTTCACCTAGGTGGGTCATTGACAGGTAATTGCTTCTAAGGAACGATTCACATGATTGGAGAAATATGCTATAATCGCTGCACGATTTTACCCACTCTCACACCTCTCGGTAGAGAGAGTGATTTTGCCCAATTGACTTTCTCAAGACCAAATAGGCAGGAAAATTTGCTCAAGCAACTAGGGTTCAAGTCGGGTAATTACTCTCTCGAGGTTTAACCCTTTAATTGGGACTATCAATTCTCTTGAGTCCATCCCAATTCCTTGTTAGGTCAATTTTGGAGACTTAGGCTCTCTTTCTCAAGAAGAGCCAAGTCAACTTAGCACAAACCAGTGTTTCCAAACACCAATTCATAAATTGAACCATAAAATTGACCCAAATAACAAACACTCATAGTCAATCTAGCCCTAAATCACAATACCCTTCAATTACCCACACTGGGGTTGAGCCACAAGCCTAGCTAATGGGTTTAGCTACTCATGCTTGAAGAGAAAAACAGAGAAATATATTAAGATAAAGACATATTAATTAATTGCTACGGTAAATACAAAGATTCAATGATAAAAACTAAGTAAAAATGCCCAAAATGGCTACAGATGGTCTTCTCACGAGCACAACTCAGTTCAGAAAATAGCTGATACCCTAAAAATGGAAAAAAGGTTCTATTTATACTAAGCTGGAAAAACTTGACAAAAATGCCCCTGCGGGGTCAGTGCGGACCGCACAAAATGGTGTGCGTCTGCACTAGGCTCTTGACTCTAGAAAATTAACTCTCTGATCCCAGGCTCCACGGACCGCGGCCGTGGAGGCTTCCAATGCGGTCCGCACAAAATGGATTGTGAACCGCACAGGCTTGAACCCTGGCACTTGACATCTCTCTGAAGTTTGTTTCCGCGGACCGCATAAAATGGTAGTGCAGTCGCGGTGTCTTCAGTGCGGAGCGCACAATATGTATTGTGGCCGCACTGCTTTGATTCCTTCAAATCCAGCTCTCTGAATCTCCCTAGTGCGGACCGCACAAAGTGTAGTGCGGCCGCACTAGGCCTATTTGTCCTGAGTTGTCTTGTCTTTGGTACTTGTGCAAGTTTCACTCCTTTTGAGCCGATATTTGACGTCTTGTCACTTTGTTGATCAAACATGCAATCATGCACAACTTATGAACCTTTTGGGACTATTTTTTAAGAATTTATAATCAAAGCGTAAGCAAGAAGGAGCATGAAACATGTCAAAATCCCTAGTTATCAACTCCCCCAAACTTAAGCTTTTGCTTGTCCTGAAGCAAACAAAATAAGACCCACCCCTTAAGGGAAAATTCAAGAATTTTTAGATATCCTAAAGTAACCTCAACTAGCATCAATTGAGACTAACAATTGCCCTCAATACAAATGAATCATTAACAACATTTAACCTTTGAAAAATCATGGATCAAGTGTGACACAAGAGCATCAAGAGTTGACTTATTACATTAAAGAACTCTATCAATTACTTTGGTCATTGTGGAACCCAAACTCCCACATCTTCAACTCTCCCTAAGTAAACCTCACCTTTTAGAATATTGGCACATAAACCGAGGTTAATGGAAATTCACTCATCTCTCTCAAGAAAAGGTCACAAGTCTGGCTATAAGTACCATATGCTTTCCCCTTATGTAAGTATCCATTAATGTAAGCTTCATTCAACTCAAGATCATATAGGGCTTTTGTGGAGTCATTGTGAAGGCTTTTGGTTCAGGGTAGGAAATGTTTTGATCTAAGTGGGTTCCATCTTCCCTTAAGCACTTCTTTTGATTCATTTGACACACATTCTCTTGACTCTTTGAGTCATCTCACTTCTTTCTAAGGGGTTAGAGGGACATGTTGTCACTCTTTCTTATGCAATTCAAATCGTTTCTCCTTTTTCAACTTTCCACACCTTTCATTCTTTTGATTTTCTTGAATCCCTTTTTATTCTTTTTCACATTGAGCATACTTTTTGTCTTTTGCTTTTCTTTCTTTTTCACTGTCTTTCCTTTCTTCATTTTTGTGCCTTTTACCACTTTGTTGCCACCCTCGTCTCTCCCCCCAAACTTATACTTTTTCCATGTGCTCAAGGAAAGATCGGATGCCAAGAGAGGGTATCTTTTAGAACGGGTATAGGGTTGTCTCATGGTTCTTGAAAAGAAAAAGATCTAAGGCTCAAAAGGGTTAACTAGGGATCATATCATTGGTAGGATATGGAATTTTTCAAGCTATTATTTGGGTCAAGGAGGGCATATAATCACGTCTCAAGTCAAATTTCACTTAAGATTTTGCCTCAACAAATATTCAGGGTAAGTTCTAGACAAGTGGCTCGGGACTTGGACTCGCAATTCGATTTCTCACCACACAAGCTAAAGGATCGCTAAAGACATAGAGTCGAGGACCCAGAACGACCTTAGATACAATTTGAGCACACAATGGTCCCAAAAAACCACTTGATGATTATCAGTCAACACAAGAGTCTCAAGGTCACGACTTTCACCATCCTAAACACAACATTTTGTCTTTGACCATGGGATCAAAGGAAAATGTGCTAGGCCCAAGTAAAGCTTTGCTTGAGGTATCCTTAACTATAAACTACTAAAAACAAAAACAAAAATGGACTCAAACCCTTAAGAAGGTTGTCGCGCCATCCATCATTGGGAAGAGCCACCCGGTTCACACAACACTCCACCTTTGGAAAGAACCGTGGCATTAAGAAAACCAAAGGTTTATTGAAAACATCTAAAACAAAACAAAAGCTACAAACATAAATAAGAAGCTAAAAACAGAATTTTTTTTTGCGAAAATAGAACGAATATATACAATAGGGAATTTGAATATACAACGGGGATGAATATATACATTGATGTAACTTTATATACAGGCCCAAAGAAAGGTGAAAATGCGATAAAAGTAACTAAATATCAAATTATATACAGACCAAATGTGAAAATCAAGAAAGCATAAAATGAATCAATATATACAATCATCCAATAATGTAGGGTGCATCCCCTCAAATAAAAGCTGGCATTGTGTCCAATGCCAACTAGTCCAAATAAGCATAAAAAATAATAGAAAAAGGATATTAAGACTCCCTAAGTCGTGTCTATCTGCATATGCTCATGGGTGGTCCTTGGGTCCTCTGTGTGCTCGGGAACCTCAAACTGGTTCCCGGTGGTCTACTCTGGTGCTACTAGGACCTGGGCATGGACCTCGACAGGATGTGGAACTGGTACATCTTGTGGCTAACTAGAGGAAGCCTCCGGATGGTCCGCCAACTGGATGATGGCATCATCTGCTCTAGAGATCTTCCTCCTCTTCGGAGGCCTCTGGGTCTGCTCCGGTTGTGGATGAGCTGCTGAGACTGGGTCATCGAGCAACAGGTCCAAAGGCAGATGGTCTGCCTTCAGTCTATCTACATCTTCCCGCAGCTTCTTCACGGACTCCTTGGAGGCCCGTGTCTTCCTAAGCTTCTTATGCTCCCGAGCAAGCTCCTTGAGAGCCTTGTTGTGTGAATCGACTGCGTTCGTCAATGTCTCCTGAGTAGTGAGGATTTTCTTCTGGTTCTCAAGTATCTCTTTCAAAGCATCCTCTATCGACTGGGGCACCTGTGGGGCTTAGGAGGAGCCGCTTGAGCCTCTACTGTGGTAGTCAATGTGGACAACTTAGATGAGGCAGTCTGCATCCAATTATTTATACTCAGAAGGGCCTGGCTCAGCCGGTGGGCAGTGATGGGATGGGCCCGGGTAGATGGGATCTCCAGGCCTGCTGATGTGGAAGGTCCGGGAGGCATCTCAGTATGAGTGGAGGCAGGCTCAGCGGGGGTCTCTACCACAACTAGCTCTTCAGACTGGCCAGTTGGGGCAGAAGCAGGGGCTTTGTAGTTCTTGTCCTTGGGGTTGTCATTCCCCTTCAAGATGTACCAAGAGAACGGGGCTGTCGCCTTGACCTTGATGTTGTATGGCCTCTTGTCCACTTGCAAGTCCCGGAAGTACATAGTAAGGACGTTAGGGAAGGGATAGTTCCGGTCGCTCTTGGCACTCATTATAGAAATGATCCGGGACATCACATTCCCCACGTTGATGGGGTACCCTGCCATAATTGAAGCAACCAAAATAGCACGGTGGAGAGGAAGTGTCTGGTCATGGGTAGTAGGGTCTAACCGGATGCACACAAACGTTTTCTAGCCCCTCGCCTCAAAGTTTAGGGTCCTCCATAGTATTTTGACCCCAACAGTCAACCACTCTGAAACGGTACCTGGGATTGCCAAGTACTGATCTAACCATGGATGGACCTCCTCGCCCATCTCTAGCTTTGCCATATAAAGAGACTCATCTTCCTCGTTGAAACCCAGGTATTTGTTGAGCGACTTCCCGTCAAACAACACCTTGAGGTTCCGAACCTTGATCACTTTGGTACCCTTTATGATGTGGGCTACATTACAATAAAATTCTTTGACCAAGTGTTCATTGGCATCCATGCAGTCATCTAAGAAGTGCTTCCAACCCACTCTCGTTCTGAACTGTCTATGCACGTCAGGGTTGTGGGGTAAAATATCTCTGTCAATGAAACTCCGCTCCGGTATCAATTTTCTCACCGGACACCACTCCCTAAATTTGTGGTACGCCACGTGGCTCATGAACCTATCCTCCCAAACTTCGGGTTTTCTAGTTCGGGCAATGCCCCCAACTTGAGGCTCGCCACCCTCATCTACCTCTTCATCCCCTTGCACTTACTCCTCACCTCCGTCTGCACCCTCCCTAGATAATAAAGTTGTGGGGGAGGTGGAGTATTCACTATTGCCGGCTGCTGAGCCCTCAGACGACTCAGTAGAAACATGCCCTGGTGCTTCGGCAGTGGGTGATGGTGGAGGAGTGTCATCTGTCAATATGAAACTTGAGTAGAAATTTGTTGGTGCTGAGTTTGAAGAGATATCTTGGGAGGGAAGATACTCCCTCCCCGACTGATCACAGGCTCTATCAGCTGCCTTAATTGCCTTTGTCATCTTCTTTATGTTTTGACGAGCCTGGGGAGTGAGTTTAACCAATCTCTACTTCCCTCCCCGAGAGGAATCACCTCTGCCGGGTTGTTTGGAGCCTTTTCCTCTTTGTTTAACCATTATCTGCAAACACAATCATCTCACATTGTTAGTATCAATAAAAGCAGTGAGCAATATTTCTACAGAAAAAATTGCAGATAGAATTGAAAAGTTGCAGCCATGCTGCAGAAATAGCCCAGTGCGGACCGCACAAAATGGAGTGCGGCCGCACAGGGACCACCACGGACCATACAATAACAACTGAGGTCCGCACAGGGATGGGGTTCAGACTACCCTTCCTCTGAGTCTGACCAGTGCGGCCCGCACAAAATGGTACCACGGCCGCACTAGGTAAGGGTTACCTTGACACAAGATCATCAGTGTGGTCCACACAAAATGGTACTGCAGACCGCACTACGGCACCGTGGTCCGCACAACATGCCTAGAAGTGGCACTGAGTTAAGGTTTATCAGAATTGCCTTAAAGTCCAATTTTCCAATTTTTCACTAAATTATTGTCCCTAAACGATTTACCTAGTCCATAAAACTACTAAGTCCACAGAATTCAACCTTTAAACTAATCTAATCCTAGAGTCGAACTAATTATGGGAGGAAGAAGAAGAAGTATAAGCTAAGAAAAGAAAATGAAAATAGAACAAAATTATAAAATTAAACATAGAAGAAATGAGTGTAATGTTACCAGATTATGAGGTGGAGTGAAGTTAATCAATGCTAAGCAAGTTTTCACGATCAATTTCAGGGAGTGAACAGTAATAATATGCTCTGAGATTCAATTTTGGCGAAAAGAGTAAAAAGGGGGTCCCTAGGGTCTATTTATAGAAGAGCCCCTGGGGCCCAGCCTCACCTACCAGTGCGGACCACACAAAATGGACTATGGTCCGCACTGGGCTGTTATGATCAAGCTTGGCCCAATATCCCACTGCGGTCCGCATAAAATAGACCGCAGCCGTAGTGGCCAACTTCAGAGAGGTATCACTTTGGCCTCCACTAGTGTGGACCTCACAAAGTGTAGTGCGGCCGCACTGGCAACTTCAGAGACTAAGCATTTTCTTACTATGTCTTGCACTGCCTCAACACAATCCCTCCAACATTTCACAACCAGTCAACCCAAAAATCAATTCTATACTACAAAGAAAATCCAAGAAATTAAGAAGAAATACACATGGGCTGCCTCCCAAGAAGCGCCTAATTTAACATCGTGGCACGATGCATGTTACCACCACATCACTTGAGATGAAGGAGCGCCACAACGTGGCTGTCATCAAACTTTCCAAGATAATGCTTTACTCGGTGCCCATTAACTCTAAAGACTTCACCATTTTTGTTTTTCAAATCAAGAGCACCAAAAGGGGTCACAAACACAACTTCAAAAGGTCCACTCCATTTGGATTTGAGCTTTCCCGGAAACAGACGTAACTGGTGTGAGCACGTGATTTTTGTTTACACGACAATTACTCCAAAAAAATCAAAAAATAATAACAAATGGTTTTGCTGTACAATTTTTGGAATTTACATGGCATTTTTTGTTAGTTATTTGTGGTTTTGTCCGTGTTTATTTAGTCTTATCAAACAAAAATACAAAAATATATGTCGTGTGTAAGCTTAGGATATCGTTTTACTATTAGGAATTAATCAAACCATAATTCGGTTATTAAAAGGAAAATCATAAAATATGCAGTTGTTATTCTATTTGTCATCCTTGAGTGATTTTATTTTAATTAAATATTAATGTGTGTGATAGTTGTTTAATATTTGTATAGTTTTGTTTTATAATTTAGGTGGGATTTTTAGAAATTAAAGAAGAAAAAAGAAAGGGGTTTTCGGATTGGGCCAGTTTGAACTAAATGAGAACAGGCCCAAACCAAAATAACCCAGTCCGAATACCCTTTTACCCGGTCCAATTAAGCTGGCCACACGACCGTCCAAACGACGTCGTTGTGTCACCCTCAATTTGGACCGTTAATCTCACTAGATTGACGGTCCAGATCACTCACCCATAACCCCGTACCCGACCCGTTACCCGGACCAACCCTGACCCCAATACTAAACCAAACGACACCGTTTGATTAGCTCTTGGATCTTGGCCGTTGATCTTGACTGATCCAATGGCCAGGATCAAAACACCCCCCCCCCCCCCGTATATAACCCCTCATCTCTCACCCCGCACCCCCAAGCCAGACCCCTCCCTCATCTTCGTCTCCCTCACCAGACCCAAACCCCACGAAACCCTAGCCGCCTTACTCCCCTCCCGTTTGAAACCTGGCGGCATCAATGTCGTTGGCCACCATTTTAACACCCTAAGACCACTCAACCACCCTGAATCCAAATCCACCAACCGTTTAGTTCGAATCAATCCCTAGGTTCTCGAATCTTCATTTGAAGATTCGAGCAAAACCTCGATCTACACCAACCTACCCCAGATTCACACTAGACACTCCCCTGACCTGTCTCGTGACCAAACCAGGCTTGGTTTGGTCCGAATCCAACCAGGAAAACCTGAATCCCAAATCTGCCTTAGGAACCCTAGAAGTCCTGAGTCCGATTTTTTTTTTGTCCGTTTGAACCAGAAGATTAGGGTCTAATGGACCTTAATCGAAGCGTTCTCAGTTGAGAACACTTCGATTAAAGTCCGTTCAACCCCAAGAAAGGTCGATTCAAATCCGAGACAGTGCCTTCTGATCTTTCAAGCCTTTAAGGTATTTCTGTTTTCCTTTTCCTTGTCAGTTCATTTTGTTGTTTTGTTATAGTTAAATGTCTATTCATATGTCCAAATGTTTAGTTGATTTGTTTTGAATTTTTGTGTCGACTGTTCTGTCCTTGCCCGGACCTCTCATTTGGTCGAATCTCTTTTGTTATTCGTTGATGAGTGTATGTGTTTAACAGAGTAATCGATTGAAATAAATTTCGATCGATTAATTAGTTCCCAGGGTCATTTCTTGTATTGACAGTGCAATCTGAACCCCCTGTTCAATACTGTTCGATTCCGATCATTAGCTATTGATTGTATGTGTTGTAATTCGCGTAGTCGATTCAATATATGTCATCAATTAGTTTCAGCATTGAATGGTAATAATTTGATTCATGTTATTTGTTTTCTGCTGAAGCTTTGTTTGAATCCAATTAAGAATTGAGTATAGCTGCTTGTTAGTTTGTTCAGTTTGAATCAGAAAACACTTAAGGTTTGGTTTATAGCTACAGTTTAACATAGATTTCAAAGTTCAAATTGACATGGAATTTTGTCCCTGCGTGGACAGCATGTGCATTGAAACCTTTAAGGGATTAAAATTAACTTGACAGCATGTGCTGTCAGGGCATATTCAGGCTGCCCATACTCTTGTTTTAGTTTAATAAAATGGAAACCACTTTGAATATTTAAAGATAGGGCTATCAGGGGGAATCTCATGAGAGGGGGCTTTATTTTAATATGTTGAGTGGAAAAAACAGTAGGAGAACATGGGAGGGGGTTCATTTTGTTAAACAGGCTGTTCGAATGGGCTGAGAGGAAGCTATAAAAACAGAAGGGTCTCCATTAGTTCAGGAGAGTTTTTTGAGCCATCAAAGACAGCCCTCTAAAAACTTTTTTTTGGGGAATTGTTGAGCAGTATAAAATCACAGAGAGAACAGAGGGCAGGGGGGCATTTTTTGGAGGTCTATCTTTTGTTTTGAAAACAGCTGATAAAAAGGGGTAGATAAAACATCATTCCATTGAGCTTTGGTTCAGTTCAAAGCTCCAGTAGTTGATATTGATCTTCTGGTTTGACTCCAACTTGTTGGAACTTCTTATGCAATCTACTGATCCAACTTTGATTTGAGTTCAAGTCCATTTGAGTCTTTTGCATGCTGTTTGTGGCTGTTTGGGTTTCACAAATCATTTCTGGCTTTGTTTGAGTTGTTCCTGGTGCATCTGGTTGTTGAAACTGCTGTGTTGCGGGGCTGCTTGTTGTTTATCACTGCTACTGCACTGATCACTCCTCTTTTCCTTCTTGTTGTCCAATTTCCAGGTACACATTTGAATTTCACACTGATGTAACAATGAAAAGCATGAATTGAAAGATATGAAGGAGTTTTAATCATCGGCTGCTGCACTTACAACTTTATAAATGTTTTAGATTTGTGTAATTTTTAGTTTGTAGCTCAATAAAAAAATACATTATGCAGTTTGTACTTAATAGAAGCCTTAGTTTGTTTAACACTATTGATTTTAGTTGTTCAGTTGTCTGTATGACGTAGAGTGCACATGTGTTTAGTATATTGGCAGTTAAATCTCAGCTTCTATCTTTATTTTAAACACGTAAGGCAGGATGCTTCTAATTCGGCAAAAGACGCATCATAATTCTGAGTCATTTAAACTAACTCTATCAAATTGGGTTTCGTTAGGCAGTCTATAGAATCGTGTTCGAATTCCTATTAGTAGCAGCTTTATAATCGTTAATTCCACTAATCCAGCTTAAATAAGCTAATTCAAATTCAACTCGAAGAATGTTAGCATGAGTTTAGCATTTTACTAATCTTGTATGTAATTCTCTTTATTAAATTAGAAGCATGTTATCTCCTGGAATAAGGCGTGAAACCATTCCCCGCCTCAGAAATGATTAACCCGATAATTAATAAGAGGCTGGGGTTGGCCAAGTATGTAATCTAATTAGCATATATATTTTTTTTCTTTCTTTCATTTTTAGAGACAAACGTAATAGAGAATGTAGGCGCCTTAGGACCGCCCTTCTAAAGATGAATGAGACGAGTCTCACCCAATAAAACGCACAAATTGCGGGGCCCTCAATAATTGATCATAATAAATACTTAGAATTTGGGATGGACTGTTTAGTGAATTTCACTGTCTTCCCCAAAGATAATAACGCGGTAGACTCTTTAGGCGCGACTTAATTAAATTACATTCTTAAATTCGGGTGCGCATTTATGTGGCCCAAATTCAAATCTCAACGGAGTCGAAATGTGTTAACAACTACGGGTGCATTGATTGTGACGTGGTTCGAGATGCATTTTCACGACGTTGCAATTCTATAAAAAATAAATGATAATAATAAAAGCGGTTTAAACTTAATAAAAGCACATAAGTCACAACATGTATTTAAATCAGATATTTAGCCATTATAACAATTTAAGCGACCGTGCTAGAACCACGGGATTCGAGGGTGCCTAACACCTTCCCTCGGGTCAACAGAATTCCTTACTTAGAATTTCTGGTTCGCAGACTTCATTTGGAAAGTCGAAAATTTCCTCGATTTGGGATTCAAGATAAACCGGTGACTTGGGACACCAAAAGCCAAACCTTTCCCAAGTGGCGACTCTGAATTAAATAAATAATCCCATTTCGAATATTGTCACTTAAATTGGAAAAACTCCCTCGCGCATTTACCCTTCGGGGCGGGCGCGCAAAAAGGAGGTGTGACAGCTCTGGCGACTCCGCTGGAGATTTAGAACCCAGAACGTTTGTTCAGGGTTCAAGAATTCGAGCTTAGAATAATTGTTATATTTGGCTTTATTATCTGATCTTTATTACATGTTTTTGCATAACGTGCTAAATGTTGTCTTTTACCGCTTTGATATTATCTGAACTGTATATAAACTGTGCCGAAACCCTTCTCTTCTTACCTCCGGGGAGAAGCTCGCTGGTCGAGACTCCCTATTCTGTTAGTGTCAATACCTGAAATAAGAAAGAGGCCGGACAAGTTACAAAGCCGGACGATCTCGCGGGTCCCCGGTACGTAGCCCCCTCCTCGACTCGAGTTGTCCGCTCGGGTACACAGTCTAGAACATATACCCAGGTTATAAACCTAGTATAACGAAACCTCATGCCGGATCCCTAGTAGGAACACTTATTTGCATCATGTTGCATTTGACGTAGGGGACTCAACACAGGGGTTGGGTCCGTCTAGGACAGGCAACCTGAAATGAAAAGACTATCCTGCTGCATCCCGTTTGTTGGCGCATTTATTTGCTTCAGATCTGCATGCTGACCGGTTTCTAAAAAAAATCAAAAAAAGGAAAGAAAAAAAAAATAGCAGCGTAGGGAGATAATTACTTATTTTGGAAAAGATAAAACCAATGTCCAAGTAATGTCAAAACCTCACCGGAATTTTCTAAAAAAAAAAATGAAAACAAAATTTGTCTTTTAGTTTGATTTATATATAAAAAAAAACATATAAAAAAATTCCTTTTAATCACTTTCAAAATCCAAAAACGGGTATTTATTTAAAAGTAAAAAAAAGGGGGAAAATTCAAAATTCAAAAAAATATATATTGTTCCATTTGTAGTATCTCTTTAAAAGATTTTCGAAATTTCAAAAAAAAAGGGTGAAAAGAAGTTTAAAATTCATAAATATTTCCTTAAAAATAAAATAAAAACAAAATATAAAAATCCAGAAAAATATTTTTTCTCCTTTTCTTTAAAAGATTGTAGTCATAAGGGATTTAGTTTATTTTTACTCTACGCCTGATCGGCCCGAACTACGCCGGTTTGATTTTCGCAGGGTGCGAGATACGTAGGCAACCCTCATCGGGTCCAACCTCCTCTTTTCAAAATAGCCAAAATGTTAGAATTTTAATTTCGTCATGAATGAGTCAGGTGATGTCGTTTCGTCAAGGATAGCCGAATGTTCCCCAAAGGGACGCCGGAAGGCTGACTTTGCACAAACGGCCATTATTGGTCATTTTTATTTTTCTGACCAAATTGCCCAACGGCTTTAGAATCCTCGTCCCCTCGTCCCTGTGAGGCCATGTTCCCCATGTTGTTTCATTACTACTAAAAGAGTCATAAATAAATCAAGTGATTGTTTTTGTCAAAAATAGCCAAATGTTCCCGCAAGGGACGGCGGAAGGCTGATTTTGCATAAACGGCCACTTTCGGTCGTCTTTTAGAGTTTTTTGATCGGTTGACCCTCACAGCCTTAAAATCTTCATCCCCGAAGTGCTGAAAGGCCGTGTTCGGAAATCTGATCTTCTTTTTAGAAAATATAGTCAAAATATTTTTGAGTCAAGCCATTTTTGCTTAAAGTCACCTTAATAAATGTGCAGGATGAGCACAATGCAAAATGAACACTTTTCGATAATGACTAAAATCCCTGTCAAGTTACGGCTATGGTGGAATGATCTAGGTGCTGAAGAGCAAGATGAGGTCAAGAAATATCTGAAAGGTCTCACGGGTTTACTGGAAATCCAGCCTCGGGGAGATATCATAAGAGCTTTGGTCACCTACTGGGACCCAGCACACAATGTTTTACACTTCTCCGATTTTGAACTCACCCCGACTCTGGAGGAAATGGCTGGGTACATCGGAATTGCTGAACTTCCATTAAGGCAAAGATACCTGGTCGCCCCAAGAGCTGTCACGGTGCATCGATTTCTAGACTCACTAAAAATACCCAGGACGGTCCACAACCCAGATTTGGCCACCGGTTTTTATAATCCATGCTTCATATACGACATGTATGGTCATGTAAGAGGATTCAACAATCCGATTAACAAGCTATGCAGCAAAGGTAGTCGTCAGAAGTGGGATAAGCACAGACGGGTGGCTTTCATGATAACATTTTTGGGCCTTCTGGTATTTCCGAGGAAAGATGGGAATATTGATCTGAAAATATCCGGGGTCGTCAGTACTTTACTCACTCAAAATGACAATACTCTCGCGCCTATGGTGGTATCCGATATCTTTCGAGCTCTCACAGCCTGCAAAGCCGGGGGAATTTCTTCGAAGGTTGTAACTTGCTGCTACAAATATGGATGACTGAACATCTCTGCCATCGTTCCGAGTTTTTGAGCCATGGTTCCTCGGAGAAAACTTGCATAGAAGAGTTTTACACGAGAGCCAAAGAGATCAGTCTGCCCAAAGGAGTTATGGCATGAACTTCATTCTTTCAAGATCTCACTGCCATCCCAATACAGTGGACACTGGGATGGTTACCTGTAGATGAGGTCATGTATATGCCAGCAACTAGAACTCATTTCCTACTGATGGGATTTAAGAGCATTCAACCTTACGCGCCCTGCCGAGTCTTGAGACAACTCGGAAGATACCAAATAGTACCACACGAGGAAGATCTTAGTGCTCAAACAATTGAGATAAACCCTGACGGACAATTTCCTGAAGCAAAAATCCGCCAGATCTGGAATGAATGTCAATATTTGAAAGCAGATACTTGTGTGCAAGATCGGGCCAAAAGTGAAATGGCGCCAGGTTACCTTGCATGGTACAGAAGAGAACTCGAACACGAAAGGCCGGCTAAAAGACCCCACATCCTAAATTTCGCCGAGTCATCGCAGTTGGCAAAAGAAAGAGGTTATCGTACGGAAATCAGCAAGTTGAAGAAACAAGTGGAAGGTCTGAAATATGAGCACAACGTGCAAGTTGCCACCGATCTGGGAGAAAAGAACAGGTTGACTCAGGAAAACGAGATGCTCAGGGCCCAGATCAAACAGATGAGGATAGATGCTAATAACCAACAAAGGACCCGGTCGGATGAACGATTGATAAAAGCTTTAAGGACGGAAATTGGGGAGTGCCGGAGTGAGTCAGAAAATACCATAGCAGGGCTCGAGGCACACTGGGCAAGAAGGACAGAAAAACATAACCGGCACCTACGGTAGTTGGAAAGGGATCACGAGCGAACCATTGCCAATCTGAAGGAAAAGGTGGACAGAGCGTTTGAGCAAACCCGAACCTTAGGAGTTGAAAATAGACATTGCCGCAAGCTTTTAGCCCAGATGGAAGTAGAAATTCAGCAGTGGCAAAATCAATGCTTCCAGGATTCTCGGGTTATGACAGCCCGTAATGATCAAATAGAGCACTTACTCAAAGAAAAGAGGCAAACCATGGATAAGATCAGGACCACTGCCCATGCCATCATCAAAAGATGTCTACGGTATGAAAACATGACCACCATTACCGTTCTCTCGGCAGTGATGATTTATGTCAAGCAAACCATGCATGAGCTGGAACAACTTGAAAGGGACCTCACACCTAAGACCGCGGCAAGGCCGAACGATGCCCCGCGGGCACCAATTCTCGAAACCTTAATGTATTCATAGGTCGAGTTTGTCCGTCTTTTGCATCAAGGTGTATTAGTCTGTTGAGTCTGTACTTTTTTCAAGGCTTGGTATTTTCCTTTTCTCAAGAATGTTAGTTTGTAATAGATTGTTCAGTAATAAAATGTGTGTTTCTTTTACACTCATCTGTTTTCAAACTACGTAATGATCTGATTCACGCGGCATCGTAATACGTAGGCAATCCCCATCGGATCCAGTCATATTTTTAACTGCAATTATTGAAAACAATAATAAAAAAAGAGAAAGAAAGAAAAATGAAAAAAAAACAATAAAGGAAAGCCTAAAAGAAGCCGAAATGACGCATGCCTTCGTTGCAAACATGTAGGAATTCACTTAACTGTATAGGTGCATCATGCCCCAACGTGAGATTACCTATCTGTTATTTGTTTCGAACTAACTGTTCGTTTGTCGTTGAGTCTTTCCAGGTTTTAGAAAAGGCGGTTGGTTTGGTGAAGGTCTGGCCTCACATTCATACTTCACGAGGTCGAAAGGGAGAGTTCAGTTACCCGTTGTTAAGTCAAGAGGGGGTACTCACACTTACTTCACAAGATCAAAAGGAAGCATAGAAATGTCTTCAGAAATTCCTTTGCCGACAGTTCCTGTTTCTGAGGAGAGTTCAATCTCGGTCGTCCTCACGCCCGAATCCGCAACTGCGGAGGAAAATAGAATCCTACGGCTCCGTATGTTGGAAATGTTGGATGACTGGAATAACGGAAAAGAGCCACCAAGTGTTATCCCTGGGTTCCCTGAGTTGTTCTCCAGGACAAGTGGGATTTCCAACGTCCCCATAAGCTATCCGGCTACCCCATTCGGGTACCCAGCCATTTCGGCCTTCTCTGCTGGATCGCCTTCTGATTCTTATCCCCAGATGTCAACAACAGATGTAGCTACGAACATATTCACTGCACCTCCCTGTCCGATCGTGGCACAACCTGCTACACACAAGCCAAATTTTGACTCATCCTCATTCACATTCCAAGCACCATCCTTCTCACTGGAACTAACTCGGTTCACCACCAGCACTCATCCTTCACAGCCTCAATACGAGTTTGCACCTGGGCAGGATCAAAACCCCAAAACTGCTGAACAAGATGAGATGGAAAAAAGAATGAGGAGCCTTGAGCAAAGTTTGAAAAACATGCAAGGTTTAAGCGGACAGAAGAGTGTCTCCTATACCGATCTATGCATGTTCCCTCACGTGCACCTACCCGTGGGTTTCAAAAACCCAAAGTTTTAGAAGTATGACGGGCACGGCGACCCCATTGCTCATCTCAAGAAATATTGCAACCAATTGCGGGGAGCCGGCGGCAAAGAGGAATTGCTAATGGCATACTTCGGGGAAAGTCTGGTAGGAATAGCCTCAGAATGGTATATGGACCAAGACATATCCCGATGGCATATATGGGATGATCTCGCCAGAGATTTTGTGAGATAATTCCAGTATAACATCGACATTGCACCAGACCAAAATTCTCTGTCAAACTTGAAGAAGAAACCTTCAGAAAGCTTCAGAGAATATGCTATTAAATGGCGCGAGCAGGCATCGAGGGTAAAACCTCCCATGGACGAGATAGAAATGGTCACTACTTTTCTCCAGGCTCAAGAATCAGACTATTTCCAGAATATGATGTCAGCCATGGGAAAGCCTTTCGCGGAAGCAATCAAGATCGGGGAGATGGTAGAGAACGGTTTGAAAACGGGTAGAATCTTAAGTCAGGCAGCCATAAGGGCAACCTCCCAAGCCGTCCAAAGCGAGTCTGGAGGAATGACAATAGGGAAGAAAAAGGAAGAAACGTCCATGGCAGCATCAGAAGCAAGGGAATATCGTAATCCCAGGCCCCGTTTTCCAGAAAGAACCCCACAACATTACTACCCCCACCAAAATGTGACGTATGCTCCTCAACCCTACATAGTCATGAATACCCAGCCCTATGTCCATCCACCACAGCAAGCCAATCGAGGCCAAGCTCTACCTCCTAGAAATCAGCCTCCCTACCGAAACCACTATAATCCACAGCCGCCTCAAAATAACTTCCGCCCTCAGGAACCACCTAGAAGACGGACTTTCACACCTATCGGTGAACCATATTCTACCTTGTTCCCAAGTCCAGATGGGTTTCCTGCAGCCAGTCCCTCAGACAAGGCACAATCCGGCATCACCTTCTTACAAAGCCGGCGTTAGGTGCGCTTATCATTCAGGAGCGGAAGGGCACGATAAAAATGATTGTTGGGGTTTGAGAAAGGTAGTTGAGAACTTAATAGAGCAGGGGAAGATAGTACTAAGGGACGAGGAGGTCCCAAATGTAACTAACAATCCGTTGCCCGCTCACAATAATGGGCCGTTGATTGGAATGATTTGCGAGGACAAGGAATTTGATCCTGCTTTAAAAGCTATAATCGCCATCGTCGATGCAGGTAAAAAGCCTAAAACCACCCCAAAGCTAGAGAAAGGGGAAAAGAAGGCCAGTACTGTCAAGGATGAGCCCGAAGGGAAGGTCGAGAAAAAGACAGTAACGATGGTGCCTGTGAGGAATGAAGTTCTTTACATTCCACGAGGTCGAGCAGAGAAGCCGCAGAGTTTCGAAGTCAAAAGGGCAAAACCAATGTACGTACCAAAAGGGGCCTATGTGGTCCGGGGGACGATTCAACCACCTCGGCTGAATGAGCCAGTGGTTATCGGACACGTGCCACAGAAGCCGATGACAAACCCGTCCACAGTATCGTGGAACTATCAAAGAACGTTGGTTACGTACAAAGGCAGAGAAGTCACGGGAGAAATTCCGGAGAGTACTTTCGTCGGAAGGTATTCGAACACCCAAAAGTTAAACAACGCCACGCGGAAACGCTTCCCACTAAAGAAGCCTGTAAGTGTTAAAGAAGCGGAAGCTTTCTTCCAAAAGATGAAAATGCCAGACTACGAAGTGGTAGATCAACTACGCAAGTGCCCCGAGCAAGTGTCCATGCTATCTCTGCTGATGAGGTCGGCTGAACACCAAAAGATCTTGCTCAAGACCCTGAACAAAGCATACGTACCAGTTGAAACCTCATTCGAACAACTGGAATGAATGACGGAGAGGTTCTTCGCCGTTAACCAGGTTTCTTTCAGCAAGAACCACTTACCTCCAGAGGGAGCAGCTCACAACAAAGCCTTACACCTGACGGTTAAATGCGAAGACTACTACGTCAAGCGGGTTATGTTGGATGGAGGTTCAGGTGTTGATATTTGTCCACTCTCCACGCTGCAGAGAATGGAAATTGGGACCGGAAGAATCCGCCCCAATAATGTCTGCGTAAGGGCTTTTGATGGCGCCAAGAGGGACACCCTCGGGGAAATAGACTTGGTGTTGACTATAGGACCAGTGGAGTTTGAAATAACTTTCCAGGTGCTTGACATGGATAAGTCTTACAAGTTTCTCCTCGGCAGACCTTGGATTCATGCGGCAGGAGCTGTACCTTCCACTCTTCACCAAATGGTGAAGTTTGAATACGAAGATCGGGAAATTGTGGTCCACGGAGAAGACGAACAGTCCATTTACCAGGACCCATCCATCCCATATCTTGAACCAAGGGAAGGGAGCGAGCACACGGTTTATCAGTCTTTCGAAGTTGTGCTAGCGGAGCAGTATGAAGAAAGAAGACCTTGCCCCCAACCTTTCTTGTCCAACGCCTCAATCATGGTGGCTAAAGAAATGATCCGACATGGATTCAGGCCAGGGAAAGGGCTCGGACGAACATTGCAAGGAATAACGGAACCCATCACCTTGCCTTCCACCAAGAAACTTTTTGGGATAGGTTTTCAACCCACTCCAAAAGATGAAGAGTGGGCAAAGAAGAGGAAAAATGAGGGTTGGAAACTGCCTCGGCCATTGCCGGATTTATATGAAACTTTCGTCGGACCAAAATACATCGAAGAAGAAGACGATGAGGTTTTCACGGCCGAAGAGACCGAGGAGATATGTGGGGCAATGAGAGAAATGCTCTACGAAGCTCACATGGTTCAACCAGGAGAAGGCACAAGCACAGCTGAGATGCTATATGTGGGGCCAAACGCCAAGCTTCGAAACTGGGAGGCCACGCCATTCCCAACTAGACAGGAGTCCGGGTAGACCTGTCCTGCCACCTTTCCTGCATCACGAGTTATCCCCAGGATATAACTTGGATGTTTTTCCCTTCAGTTGTTGTTTTGAATTCCTGAAATATAAACATTGTTATCTTCCAAATTCCAAGAAATAAAAATCATTGTTTTCTCATTTTTTCCTTTGTCCTGATTTCTGTTATTTTTCCTTTATCTTTTCTTTCAGTTATAATAATGCGGCTTTAAATAATATGACATGCTTGCGGACTTCACGCCCAGATCACAACGAGCTGTTTAATTGTGAAATAATGAACCAAGAATCAGAATATGACGAAGAAGAGGCTTTTAGGGAGATAAATCGAGAATTGGAACACTTTGAGAATAAACCTAAGCCGAATCTGAATGACACTGAACCGGTTAATTTGGGAACTCCTGAAGAAATCCGAGAGACCAAAATAAGCATTCACACGGACAAGAAAACGCGAGACGTGATAATTCAACTCCTTTTTGAATTTAAAGATGTGTTTGCTTGGTCATACGATGACATGCCAGGATTAGGTATTGATCTAGTGGTGCATAAATTGCCAATTCACCCTGATTGTCCTCCAGTTCAACAAAGGCAAAGAAAGTTCAAAACTGATGTCAGTGAAAAAATTAAAGAAGAGATCACCAAGCAGCTAAAAATGGGAGTAATTCGGGTAGTCCAATACACCACGTGGTTGGCGAATGTAGTTCCAGTGCCGAAAAAAGATGGGAAGACTCGGGTATGTGTGGATTATCGAGACTTGAATAGGGCGAGTCCCAAAGACAATTTCTCATTGCCCAACATCCACATCCTTGTTGATAATTGCGCCAAACATGAGATACAGTCTTTCGTAGATTGTTACGCTGGGTATTATCAGGTGTTGATGGATGAAGAAGATGCCGAGAAAACTGCTTTCACTACACCTTGGGGCACTTACTGTTATCGGGTTATGCCATTTGGTCTGAAGAATGCTGGGGCAACTTACATGAGGGCCATGACTGCCATTTTTCATGACATGATGCATCAAGAAATAGAGGTGTATGTGGACGACGTGATAGTCAAGTCCAGGACGCGGGACAATCATATACAAGACTTGAGGAAATTCTTCGAGAGACTAAGGAAGTACGACTTGAAGCTGAACCCAGCCAAATGCGCTTTCGGAGTCCCATCAGGCAAGCTTTTGGGTTTCATAGTAAGCAGGAGAGGTATCGAATTAGATCCAACAAAGATAAAATCTATCAGAGATCTACCTCCCCCAAGAACAAAGAAAGACGTGATGAGTCTGTTGGGCAGGTTAAACTACATCAGTCGATTCATTGCCCAGCTGACTAGCACGTGTGAGCCCATATTTAAGCTATTAAGGAAAGATGCAGCGATCAAATGGACGACTGAATGTCAAGAAGCTTTTGACAAAATCAAAGAATATCTTTCAAATCCCCCAGTTTTGGTCCTGCCAGAGCCAGAGAGACCCCCCTTTTCTTGTATCTGACAGTCTTGGAAAATTCTTTTCGGTTGCGTCCTCGGGCAACATGACATAACCGGAAATAAGGAACAAGCGGTCTACTACTTGAGCAAGAAATTCACCGGCTACGAGGCCAAGTACACTCTGCTGGAAAGAACATGTTGTGCTTTGACGTGGGTTGCTCAAAAATTGAGACATTATCTCCAAGCTCACACTACTTACCTCATAAGCAGGCTGGATCCTTTGAAGTATATATTTCAGAAACCAATGCCTACTGGAAGACTGGCCAAGTGGCAAATCTTGCTTACTGAATTTGACATAGTCTATGTCACCCGCACGGCAATGAAAGCCCAGGCGTTAGCAGATCATTTGGCCGAAAACCCCGTTGATGAAGAATACCAACCGTTGAGTACTTATTTTCCGGATGAAGAAATAAACACCGTAGAAGTAGTCTCGAAAAATGCTCATGTTTGGAAGATGTTCTTTGATGGGGCCGTAAACGCCAAAGGTGTAGGAATTGGGGCAATTTTGATCTCACCCTCTGGTCAACACTATCCTGCTACAGCTAGACTGCGCTTCTTTTGCACGAACAATACAGCTGAATATGAAGCCTGCATCATGGGCATGCATATGGCGATCGATCAGGATGTTGAAGATTTATTGATTATGGGAGATTCTGACCTGATTATCCGGCAAGGGAAACTCGGGATATCAAGCTTATTCCTTTCCGACAGCACGTGGAGGACCTCGGCAAGCATTTCAAGTCAATAGAGTTCAAGTACATCCCGCGGTGTCACAACGAACTAGCGGATGCACTTGCTACCTTAGCTTCAATGTTACCCTACCCAGGCAATGCCCACGTCGATCCCTTGGAAATCCAAATCAGGGAAAGACACGGTTACTGTAACGTAATCGAGGCAAGATCGTGTACACAGCCATGGTACCATGATATCAAGAGGTTCTTGAAGACACAAGAATACCCCGAACATGCTACCGGAGATCAGAGGAGGACTATCAGACGGCATGCAGGAGGTTTCTTTTTTAGCGGCGAGGTATTGTATAAAAGGACCCCGAACCTCAATCTGCTAAGATGTGTTGACGCCGAGGAGGCGGGAAGGATCATGCATGAAGTACACGCAGGAGTGTGCGGGCCCCACATGAACGGTATGTTTTGGCAAAGAAAATCCTTCGAGCAGGTTATTACTGGATGACCATGGAAAAGGACTGTTTTAGCTTCATTCGAAAGTGTCATCAGTGTCAGGTGCACGGTGATTTATTTCATGCGCCCCCCCACAGAACTGCATCCCATGTCTGTACCTTGGCCATTCGTTGCTTGGGGTATGGACGTCATTGGTCCGATCGAGCCGAAGGCCTCAAATGGACACAGATTTATATTGGTTGCTATCGACTACTTCACAAAATGGGTGGAAGTTGTCACTCTCAAGTCGGTCACTAAAAAGGCTGTAGTGGATTTTGTGCATTCAAATCTTATTTGTCGTTTTGGTATTCCTGCAACTATCATCACAGAAAACGCGGCAAACCTGAATAGTCACTTGATGGGGGATGTATGCGAACAGTTCAAAATAACGCATAGGAATTCCACTCCTTATCGGCCCAAGGCCAATGACACTGTGGAAGCAGCAAACAAGAACATCAAGAAAATTTTGAGGAAGACGATCCAGAGTTCCCGACAGTGGCATGAACAGTTACCCTTTGCGTTGTTGGGATATCGCACTACGATACGCACGTCAGTAGGAGCAACCCCTTATCTTTTGGTTTATGGGATCGAGGCTGTGATACCAGCAGAGGTAGAAATTCCTTCACTCCAAACCATTGTCGAAGCAGAAATTGAAGATAGCGAGTGGGTTAAGAATGGCTGCAGTTTGTGGCAGTTGTACCAACAAAGAATGGCCCGTGCTTACAACAAGAAAGTCCAACCCAGGAATTTCGAAGTGGGTCAACTGGTACTGAGGCGCATTCTGCCACATCACCAGGAAGCGAAAGGAAAATTTGCTCCACATTGGAAAGGCCCATACATCATCAGGAAGATATTGCCGAGAGGAGCGCTGTATCTGGGTGATATTGAAGGAAATGATCCTGAAACAGTAGTGAATGCGGATGCAGTCAAAAGGTACTATGTCTGAGTTATACTCCAGTGGCCCTGACACATTTGAGATGATGAAGGTTTTATTCCCACTACCCCAAAACACTATCAACTCCCTCTACAAGCCCTTTGAGCCGGTTACATTTCTTTGGCTACTAAAAAAAAGAAAAATTGATAAAGCCTGAACTACGTCTGACTTGATTCCGAAAGGATACGTAGGCAGCCTCTCTTTGGGGTTCAGTCACACCAAAATAAAATCCCATTTACCCTGAAATTGAAACTGGGGCACACCAAATGGCTTAGAAGTTGTAGTTTCATCTACCATTCTTTTACCAAGCACAAGTCCTTCGGATCAATTACCAAAGGTAGGGGGAGCCAAGAGATATCACAATTGGAGGCCGGTACATTCAGAATTGAGAGAAATAAAACGAGAGAGTCTTGTCGGTGAAAACCTTCGGGCACCGTGAGGCGACGGGAGTAGAGAAACCAAAATGAGAGAGCTTGTTTAGTAAAAACTCGCAAAGAGTGCTATCAAGCGACAACAAGAAGAGAAATGAGAGAGGTCGACTAGCGAAAACCCACAAAGGGCGCTGTCGGCCGAAAGGATGATTCCACCTCAGGAAGTCTTGGCAAAGTTCCACCGGTTTGGAAACATAGTTCCACTTTTGGTTCATGGGGAAATACAAGTTCGCGAAGGTCAGGCATCCAGTCCAAAAAGCATGTCATGTCAATTCAAAGTCAGCATGTTTCCCTCAGATAAGTCTTTCTTGTCTCGAAAGGGACACTTCTCTTCTAAAATTTGCTTTCTCCGTTCTTTGTTTTACTTTTCTTTGAATACCTTTCATTTTAACTCCAAGTTCCAGATATACTGGAAAGAATAGGTGGCAGGACTGGTTTCACGGAGTTCCGTTTCGTAAGAAGTAAATACCCCGCTTCAGTGATACGTTTGTCCAAACCCGATGGATCATGATGTTGGCTGCATTCGAAGTAAAGCCACACACACATACACAAAAAAAAAGAGACAAATCCCCACAGGGTCTCCCTTTGTACAAATCCCCACAGGGCCTCCCTTTGTAAAAATCCCCACAGAGCCTCCCTTTGTAAAAATTACCCAAAGAGTCTGCCCCAGCTAATCCCCGACGAGTCTGCCTTGTACAAATCCCCACAGAGTCTCCCCAATAAAAATCCCTAATAAAAATCCCCAAGCAGAACGGGATGGAAGAACCAAAGCCTTACACGGGCAAATTATCACAAAATCTGGAAACGCGAGTCTGAGCAGTCCAAAAGGTTTTCGCCTGTGAATCCAATCAATGGCAGAGTTTCTCAACAGAAATAAGGACGCGACAAAGCAATTGGAACAATCAAGGTCACCAAACCAACCGCCATTTCCGAACTGACAATTGTTTCTTTGTTTGGAAAATTGAAATAGGTGTGATCCAAGGCAACCATGCAAGAAGCAGGTGTCGCCCAAAAAAAAGAAAAAGATATACATGAGTGCAAGAAACAGCTTGGCAATAAGGAATCTACTCAAAAGGGAAGTTTCCCCAAAATTCTCTTTTACATTTTACTAAAAGAAGAAAACTCAAAAAAAGAGGGTCAGTTAGAATCCCCGAGCATTTTTCTGTTAGCCAGCATTAGGGCTCCAAACCCTGAACTGAGCATTTTTCTGTTAGCCAGCATTAGGGCTCCAAACCCTGAACTGAGCATTTTTCTATTAGCCAGCATTAGGGCTCCAATCCCTGAACTGAGCATTTTTCTGTTAGCCAGCATTAGGGCTCCAAACCTGAACTGAGCATTTTTTTGTTAGCCAGCATTAGGGCTCCAAACCCTGAACTGAGCATTTTTTTGTTAGCCAGCATTAGGGCCCCAACCCTGAACTGAGCATTTTTCTGTTAGCCAGCATTAGGGCTCCAAACCCTGAACTGAGCATTTTTCTATTAGCCAGCATTAGGGATCCAACCCCTGAACTGAGCATTTTTCTGTTAGCCAGCATTAGGGCGCCAACCCCTGAACTGAGCATTTTTCTGTTAGCCAGCATTAGGGCTCCAACCCCTGAACTGAGCATTTTTCTGTTAGCCAGCATTAGGGCTCCAACCCCTGAACTGAGCATTTTTCTGTTAGCCAGCATTAGGGCTCCAACCCCTGAACTGAGCATTTTTCTGTTAGCCAGCATTAGGGCTCCAACCCCTGAACTGAGCATTTTTCTGTTAGCCAGCATTAGGGCTCCAACCCATGAACTGAGCATTTTTCTGTTTATCCAGTATTAGGGCTCCAATCCCTGAACTGAGCGTTTATTTTCTGTTAGCCGACATCAGGGCTCCAATCCCCGAGTTGAGCACTTTTCCATTCAGCCAGCATTAGGGCTCCAATCCCTGAACTGAGCATTTTTACCTTATGGCAACATTAGGACTCCAATCCCTGAGTTGCTTTTGTAGACTAGAGTTTTCCAATCCTCTCATCAATTCTGTAAGTTGTTATGGCGATTAATTCATGAAATTTTCCCTGTGAAACTGGGGCAGAAAATTTCGTTCGTTTGTTTTGTTTGTCTCAGTAGGTCTGACCTCGAGGCGTATGGATCGAGACGACCTACGGGATAAGTCTCAATCTAGAATAAAGAAAAGAAGAAAAGGACAAAAAGAAGATGTTCCGAGATATTGAAACAAACAAAGGGTGGATCACTCCAAAATTTGATCAAGGTCCCGAACTCCGCCAATCCGGTCTCACTCAATATCGCAGAAATAAACAGGCGCCTACAACTTGCAAGCATCAAGATTCGGATCGAAGTCTACAAGCAGAATCAGCTAAGACCCAAGATCAAGTTGCAAAAGAATTATAGATAGGAATCTTGTAACTAGCGGTTGACAGGCATAAATAGTTAGTTCAGTTTCAATTTCCTTTGGTTGTAATAAGGGGGTCAGTAAAGCAGCAGTGGCAATAGCAACAGCAGTAACAGCAAGCATCGCAATCCCATGGTAGTCCCAGCTACCAAAGTTTCCCGAACTACATTGACCTGATTCTTGTTTAGCCCAGGATATGTAGGAAATCTTTGAAGCAAATATTCGGTCAAATTTTTCAAAAAATGTGCTTCACACGGAGTAGTCAAACAGACAAAAATCGTTCATACCCGCTCACTTTATCTTTGCACGAAAACCTCGCATGTTTTCGGACAAAGAGGGGCAGCTGTGAGCACGTGATTTTTGTTTACACGACAATTACTCCAAAAGAAATCAAAAAATAATAACAAATGGTTTTGCTGTACAATTTTTGGAATTTACGTGGCATTTTTTGTTAGTTATTTGTGGTTTTGTCCGTGTTTATTTAGTCTTATCAAACAAAAATACAAAAATATATGTCGTGTGTAAGCTTAGGATATCGTTCTACTATTAGGAATTAATCAAACCATAATTCAGTTATTAAAAGGAAAATCATAAAATATGCGGCTGTTATTCTATTTGTCATCCTTGAGTGATTTTATTTTAATTAAATATTAATGTGTGTGATAGTTGTTTAATATTTGTATAGTTTTGTTTTATAATTTAGGTGGGATTTTTAGAAATTAAAGAAGAAAAAAGAAAGGGGTTTTCGGATTGGGCCAGTTTGAACTAAATGAGAACAGGACCAAACCAAAATAACCCAGTCCGAATACCCTTTTACCCGGTCCAATTAAGCTGGCCACACAACCGTCCAAACGACGTCGTTGTGTCACCCTCAATTTGGACCGTATGTAATCTAATTAGCATATATATTTTTTTTTTCTTTCATTTTTAGAGACAAACGTAATAGAGAATGTAGGCGCCTTAGGACCGCCCTTCTAAAGATGAATGAGACGAGCCTCACCCAATAAAACGCACAAATTGTGGGGCCCTCAATAATTGATCATAATAAATACTTAGAATTTGGGATGGACTGTTTAGTGAATATCACTGTCTTCCCCAAAGATAATAACGCGGTAGACTCTTTAGGCGCGACTTAATTAAATTACATTCTTAAATTCGGGTGCGCATTTATGTGGCCCAAATTCAAATCTCAACGGAGTCGAAATGTGTTAACAACTACGGGTGCATTGATTGTGACGTGGTTCGAGATGCATTTTTACGACGTTGCAATTCTATAAAAAATAAATGATAATAATAAAAGCGGTTTAAACTTAATAAAAGCACATAAGTCACAACATGTATTTAAATCAGATATTTAGCCATTATAACAATTTAAGCGACCGTGCTAGAACCACGGGATTCGAGGGTGCCTAACACCTTCCCTCGGGTCAACAGAATTCCTTACTTAGAATTTCTGGTTCGCAGACTTCATTTGGAAAGTCGAAAATTTCCTCGATTTGGGATTCAAGATAAACCGGTGACTTGGGACACCAAAAGCCAAACCTTTCCCAAGTGGCGACTCTGAATTAAATAAATAATCCGATTTTCGAATAGTCACTTAAATTGGAAAAACTCCCTTGCGCATTTACACTTCAGGGTGGGCGCGCAAAAAGGAGGTGTGACAACTGGGAGTTGAACAAGAGAACCAAATCACCTACGTTGAACTCCTTTCCACGAGCATATTTGTCATGAAGGTACTTCATCTTGTCCTTATACAAACACGAACTGGAGTAAGCATGGAATCTAAATTCATCAAGTTCATTGAGTTGTTCAACACGAAGATTAGTTGCAGCATCCCATTCCAAATTCAACTTCTTCAAGGCCCACATGGCCTTGTGCTCTAACTCAACCAGAAGATGGCATGCTTTCCCAAATACAAACTGATACGGAGACATCCCAATCGAAGTTTTGTAAGCCGTCCGATAAGCCTATAGAGCGCCATCCAACTTTTTTGACCAATCGGTCCAATTTGCATTGACCGTCTTTGACAAGATACTTTTGATTTCTCTGTTGGATACTTCCACTAGCTTAAGGATGATAAGGGGTCGAAACCTTATGATTGACACCGTACTTGGAAAGTAATGTGTCGAAAGCTTTATTGCAAAAGTGAGACCCACCCCCCATCACTAATAATCGCACGAGGAGTGCCAAACCTTGTGAAAATGCTCTTTTTAAGAAATGCAACAACACTCCGGGATTAATTGTTAGGTAAAGCCACGGCTTCAACCCATTTTGAGACATAGTCAACCGCCATGAGAATGTAAGTATTCCCACAAGAGCTAACAAATGGACCCATGAAATCAATGTCCCAAACATCAAAGATATCCACTTCAAGAATGGTATTGAGAGGCATCTCATCCCTTTTTAAAATTCCACCCTCTCTTTGGCAATCGTCACACCTCTTCACAAAATCACCCGCATCTTTGAAAAAGGTTGGCCAATAGAATCCACAACTAAGAACTTTTGAGGCGGTCCTCACCCCACCATGATGGCCACCATAGGGTGAAGAATGGCAAGCCTCTAAGATACTTAATTGTTCTTCCTCCGGGACATATCTACGAATCACACCATCCGTGCAAATCTTGAACAAGTATGGCTCATCCCAATAGAAATTCAAACTATCCCGCTTGATCTTCTTCCTTTGGTTAGATGAGAGCTCACACGGGATTACTCCAATTACAAGGTAATTGGCAACATCGACAAACCATGGCATATCATTCATTGACACCGCAAGGAGTTGTTCGTTGGGAAATGGATTATTGATCTCAAGGCCATCACAAGGCCTCCCCTCCTCCTCCAAACGGTACAAGTGGTCCACCACTTGGTTCTCACTACCTTCCCGATCCATAATTTCTAGATCAAACTCTTGAAGTAGTAACTCCCATCGCATCAATCTTGCCTTGGAGTCTTTCTTTGTCATCAAGTACCTAAGAGCGATATGATCGGTGTGCACTATGACCTTGGCCCCTATAAGATACGGCCGAAACTTTTCCATTGCAAATACTATAGCCAACTTTCTCGGTGACTATATAGTTCCTTTGAGCCTCATTCATGGTCTTGCTTGCGTAGTACACCGGATGAAACATCTTGTTAATCCTTTGACCTAAAATAGCCCCAACTGCAACGTCACTTGTGTCACACATGAGCTCGAAGGGCAAGCTCCAATCTGGTGCGGTAATGATAGGGGTGGTGGTCAACTTAAGCTTGAGAAGCTCGAATGTTTGCATACATCCCTCATCGAACACAAACTTTGCATCCTTTTCTAACAACTTGCACAAGGGGTGTACCACTTTTGAAAAATCTTTTATAAACCTCCGGTAAAAACCCGCGTGCCCAAGAAAACTCCTCACCCCTTTGACAGAAATGGGGGGAGGAAGCCTTGAAATCACCTCTATCTTGGCTTTATCAACTTCAATTTCATGCTTTGAAATTTTGTAACCCAACACTATACCCTCTTCACACCGGGCCAACACTCTATCCAAATTACCCAAACACTCTTCAAAGGAATCACCAACCACACTGAAATCATCCATGAAGACCTCCAATATATCTTCCACCATGTCGGTGAAAATAGCCATCATGCATTTTTGGAATGTCGCCGGAGCATTACATAACTCGAACGTCATCTTAGAGAAAGTGAATGTGCCATACGGACAGGTAAAAGTGGTCTTTTCTTGATTCTCAGGGCAATTAAGATTTGATTATACCCCGAGTATCCATCCAAAAAATAATAAAAAGCACGCCCAGCAAGACGATCTAACATTTGGTCAAGGAATGGCAATGGAAAATGGTCCTTTCGGGTCACCTTATTAAGCTTCCGATTATCCATGCAAACTCTCCAACCTGTGACTGTCCGAGTAGGAATAAGTTCATTGTTGTCATTGGTCACCACAGTCATACCACCCTTCTTCGGTACACATTGTACCGGAGAAGTCCATGAACTATCAGGAATAGGGTACACAACCCCGACATCCAACCATTTGATCACTTCTTTCTTCACCACTTCTTGCATAGCCTCGTTCAATCTACTTTGATGCTCTAAGGAAGGCTTTGCATCATCCTCCAAGATAATTTTGTGCATACAAAATGCGGGTCTTATTCCCCGAATGTCAGCTAGAGTCCATCCAATGTCCCTTTTCTGCTTTTGAAGCACCGCCAAAGTGGCCTCAACCTGCATGTTAGTAAGGCAAGAAGAAATAATAACTGGTAAAGTAGAGTTTGAGCCCAAGAATTCATACTTGAGGTGTGGAGGAAGTGGTTTCAATTCCAACACGGGTGGCTCCTCAATTGATGGTTTTGTTGGTGGAGTTTTCCGGTTTTCAAGATCCAAAGACAATTTTCTAGGCTCATAAGAATAAGAGCCCATCCCACGTAAGACATTCACGCACTCCACTCTACTTGCATCCTCATTGACATCAAGATTTAATAGCACGGCCTCAAGAGGACCCTCCACGTTGATCATAGCACTGGTATCATCCATAATCACAGTCGTGACAAGGTCTACAAATGAGCACTACTCGGTGCTATTGGGTTGCTTCATAGACTTGCAAACATGGAAAATGACCTTTTCATCTCCCACTCGGAAAGTGAGCTCGCCCGCTTCAACATCAACCAATGTCTTCCCCGTTGAAAGGAAAGGTCCACCCAAGATAATAGGAATCTCGCAGTCCACTTCACAATCCAAAATGACAAAATCGGCCGGCAAAATGAATTTGTCCACCCGGACAAGCGCATCATCAACAATTCCCAAAGGTTGTTTCATCGATCGATCCGCCATTTGAAGTCTCATTGAGGTTGGCCTAGGTTGCCCGATACCCAAAGTTTTGAAAACTGAGTAGGGCATTAAATTGATACTAGCTCCCAAGTCACATAGAGCCTTGGCAAAATCCGCACTCCCAATGGTGCAAGGAATGGTGAAAGCACCGGGATTTTTAAGCTTCGGGACCATTGAATGCACTATAGCACTAACTTGGTGAGTCATCTTTATAATTTTAGAATCCATAGAATGCTTTTTTGTGACCAAGTCTTTCATGAATTTTGCATAACCCGACATTTGTTCAAGTGCCTCCACCAAAGGCACATTTATAGATAAGCTCTTCATCATGTCAATGAACTTTTTAAACTAATTATCATTCTTCTGCTTCGCGATCCTTTGAGGATAAGGTAGAGGTGGACTTAGCAAAGGAGCCTTGGCTTTTAGCACAACCGGCTCCGGCATGTCAATTATGTGTTCCCTAGATGGGTTCACATCATTTTGGGTTTCCACCTCGACTTCTTGAATATCAATCCTCACTTCATTGTTCACATTTTCATCAACCACATCTTCAACTACCAAAGGGACTTCGTCATCTTTCAACTCAACATCATCATCCACAACTTGCTTTTGCTTAGAGGCATTCACATCACCGCCTCTCCCACTTCTTGTTGTGACTGCCATAACATAATTGTTCCCACCCTTTGGGTTCACTACTGTATCACTTGGTAGAGCACCCTTCGGGCGAGTATTCAATAACTGAGAGATTTGGCCTAATTGCACCTCCAAGTTTCGGATAGAGGTATTGTGAGAAGCTAACTGTGCATCCGAATCCACATTCCTCTTCATCATCTGCTCGAAAATCATTTCAATTCTACTCATATCATTACCAGAAGAACTAGGACTTTAAGAAGGGAAAGGGGTGGATTGTTCGGTTGTTGGTACATTGGGGGCCTTTGAAAGCCTTGCCCCCGGTTGCGTTGGTTCCATTGTTGCTCCACCGGCCTTGATTGTTGTTGTTGCCCCAATTATTGTTATTTCCATTCCAATTGCCTTGGTTATTGTTTTGATTATCCCAATTGTTGTTTTGGTTGTTGTTGTTCCAATTGCCACCACCTTGTTGTTGATTGCCCCAATTTCCTTGGGGTCGCCACTGTTGGTTTGAAGAGTTGCCTCTATTGCCTTGATAGTTGTTGACATATTGTACCTCTTCACTTTGGTCATCATAACCATCATTTTGACACCCATCATATTCATCAACAAATTGCTCAGAATTTCCTTGATTTTGTTGCCTCCTTTGCCTTCTCTTGTTGACAAGCATACTAACACCCTCTATGGCATTCACTTGGCGAGGATTCTGAACTTGTTGCAACTGCGCCTTAGCCAATTGGTTCATAGTAGTAGTAAGCTCAGTTATCGTTTGCCCCTGATCATGTAATTCCTTGTGCAAATGGATAACCGTAGGGTCACCTTGAGGCATATTTGCTCTACTCTGCCATGCTGAAGAAGTGTCTGCCATTTCATCGAGTACTTCACATACCTCATCATAAGAAATCTTCATAAAATTTCCCCCAGCCAATTGGTTAACAATGCATTGATTTGTAGTGTTTATGCCCCGGTAGAAGGTTTGTTGGATCATGGCCTCGGTCATATCATTATTTGGGCACTCCTTCACCATCATTCTATACCATTCTCAAATCTCATGCAAAGGTTCCGTTGGCTCTTGCTTGAAGGCTAATATTTCATCTCGAAGTGCCGCCATATGACCAGGAAAGAAGAATTTGGCAATAAACTTATCCGCCAACTCATCCCAAGTTGTGATGGAATGGTTGGGGAGTCTCTCGATCCAGTCTAATGCCTTCCCCCGAAGTAAGAACGGGAAAAGTCTCAATCTCAGTGCATCCTCGGATACGTTCGTTTGCTTGCTCCCCCAACAGTATCTACGAACCCATTGAGATGTTTGTAGGCATTTTGATTTGCAGCGCCCGTGAAGTACCCACGCTGCTCAAATAAGGTCAACATCACATTGGTTATCTGAAAGTTGCCCGCCCGGATTTAGGGTGGGACAATAGCACTTGCGTAGCCCTGGTTTGGTAATACTCTAGGAGCCACTCTTGGAGGAACCGGGGGAGGGTCTGGAATATTGTCATTCGGATTAGCATTGGCATTCCGGCCTCTCCATTAACCTTGAGGTGCAAGAGGCACCTCATCTTGCTCAAGATCATCTACCTCCTCCCCCGCTATCACGTTTTCAAGAGGGTCATTAGCGTTGTTTAAAGCCATGTCGGTACCTGAATAATGACACAAACAAGTAAGTAACAAAGAAGGAAAGAAGAACAATACACAAAACTAACTAAATAGATAGCCAAAAACGTTAGCTCCCTGACAACGGCCCCAAAAAGTGGTTGCAGCCTACTCCGCACTATTAAAAAGTAGGGAGAGAGGGTCACAATAGCATTTACCTAATTTGTGGGTCGGGATCGAATTCCACAGGGAGCTAGGAATGGAGTCGAGTATCTATTTAGAGTGGAATTGTGTATTTGTTTCAAATATCACTTCCAATCAATTTTGGTTTTTCTTTAACAAACTACTATTATCAATTACTAATAATAAATGTAACTAGATTATGCTAAACGAGAATTGCTAAAAGTTGTATCTAATATATAAAAAGGCACTAGGGTAGTGACTTTCACCTAGGTGGCTAATTGACGGGTAATTGCTTCTAAGGTACGATTGACATGATTGAAGAAATATACTATAATCGCTGAACGATTTTACCCACTCTCACACCTCTCGGTAGAGAGAGTGATTTGGCCAATTGACTTTCTGAAGACCAAATGGGTAGGCAAATTTGCTCAAGCAACTAGGGTTCAAGTCGGGTAATTACTCTCTCGAGGTTTAACCCTTTAATTGGGACTATCAATTCTCTTGAGTCCATCCCAATTCCTTGTTGGGTCAATTTTGGAGACTTAGGCTCTCTTTCTCAAGAAGAGCCAAGTCAACTTAGCACAAACCAGTGTTTGCAACCACCAATTCATAGATTAAACCATAAAATTGACCCAAATAACAAACACCCATAGTCAATCTAGCCCTAAATCACAATACCCATCAATTACCCACACTAGGGTTGAGCCACAACCCTAGCTAATAGGTTTAGCTACTCATGCTTGAAGAGAAAATAGAGAAATAGATGAAGATAAAGAGTGAATTAATTGCTAAGGTAAATGCAAAGATTCAATGATAAAAACTAAGTAAAAATGCCCAAAATGGCTATAGATGGTCTTCTCACGAGCGCAGCTCAGTTCAGAAAATAGCTGATACTCTAAAAATGGAAAAAGGTTATATTTATACTAAGCTGGAAAAATTGGACAAAAATGCCCCTGCGGGGTCAGTGCGGACTGCACAAAATGGTGTGCGGCCGCACTAGGCTCTTGACTCTAGAAAATTAGCTCTCTGATCCCAGGCTCCGCGGACCGCGCAGAATGGATTGTGGACCGCACATGCTTGAACCTTGGCACTTGACATCTCTCTGAAGTTTGTTTTCGCAGACCGCATAAAATGGTAGTGTAGCCGTGGTGTCTTTAGTACGGACCTCACAATATGTACTGCGGCCGCACTGCTTTGATGCCTTCAAATCCAACTCTCTGAATTACCCTAGTGCGGACCGTACAAAGTGTAGTGCGGCCGCACTAGGCTTGTTTGTCCTGACTTGTCTTGTCTTTGGTACTTGTGCAGGTTTCACTCCTTTTGAGCCGATATTTGACGTCTTGTCACTTTGCTAATCAAACCTGCAATCATGCACAACTTATGAGCCTTTTGGGACTATTTTGTAAGAATTTATAATCACAGCGTAAGCAAGAAGGAGCATGAAACACATCAAAATTCCTAGTTATCAAGAGGTGGCTTACATACTTGCATTGCCGCCAAGTTTATCAGCCGTGCATCCAGTATTTTATGTGTCCATGCTTCGGAAGTATCACGTCGATCCATCCCACATGTTAGACTTCAGCACTGCCCAATTGGACAAGGACTTGTCATATGAGGAGGAGCTGGTAGCTATTCTAGACCGGCAAGTTCGTTAGTTGAGATCAAAGAGTTTCTCTTATGTCCGTGTTCAGTGGAGAGGTCAGCCTGCTGAGGCATTGACCTGGGAGTCCGAGTCCGGTATACGGAGCCGTTATCCTCATCTTTTCCCCGACTCAGGTACTTCCTTCTTATGTCCGTTCGAGGACGAACGGTTGTTTTATAGGTGGAAGATGTGATGACCCAAAAGGTTTCACTTGATTTACGAGTAAATTCTGTGTTTCGGGGCCTTAGAAGCCTCATTTTTCCTTACCTCGATTTACGTGCACAGTTCGGGCGTATATCCAGAACGCTTTTATGTGGAAATGTGATGAAAATATTAATTTGGCCTTTAAAATTGAATTTAAGTTGACTTCGGTCAACATTTTGGGTAAACGGACCCGGACCTGTGATTTGACGGTCCCGGAGGGTCCGTAGGAAAATATGGATCGAATTCCGAGGTCCCAAGCCCGAGAAATGAAATTTTGAAAAAAATTATTTTATTGAAAATATAAGAATTTTTGGAAATTTGATTATATTTGAAATTTATGGTATCGGACTCGTATTTTAGTTTCGGATCCCGATACAGCTTCAATATGACATTTAAGATGAGTCTATGAAATTTGGTAAAAAACGGAAGTCGTTTGATGTGATTCAGACTCGTAGTTGTGAAATTTGATACTTTGAAAGTTTTGATATTTTTCTTAGATTTCTATGCTAAATTCGTTGTTTAAGATGTTATTTTGGCGATTTGATCGCATGAGTAAGTCTGTAGGATGCTTTTGAGGTTGTTTACATGTTTGGTTTGGAGCCCCGAGGGCTCGAGTAAGTTTCGGATAGGCGTCGGGGTGATTTGAACTTAGAAAATCTAGTGTTTTGTTGTTTGTTGGTGTCCAGGTTTTTGTGCTATGCGATCGCATAGGTAGGTTCGCGATCGCATAGTGAAGTCTCAGGGGGCCCTATTTTGTGCTATGCGATCACATAGCAACTTCCGCGATTGCATAGAGTTAATTCTGGGGGTCACCATTTGTTCTATGCGAACGCAAGGCTTCTCACGCTATCGCACTGAGTTAACTAGGCTTGGGGGAAGGGAAACCTATTTTTCTCTATGCGATCGCACTCCCTGCCCCGCAATCGCAATGCCCATCCCCCCTTACCCTATGCGAACGCATTCAATTGTGTGCGAACGCATAGGTTCCCTGTCCAGTTATTTTAAAACAGTAGCAAAATGAGATTTCTTCAAAACTTCATAACATTTTCACTTAAACTCGAACTTGGGCAATTTTTAAAGAGGGATTTCACCACAAAACCATATGTATGTGTTCTTAGACTTGTTTTCTTCAATTTCCATTAACACCCATTAGATATTTAGGCCTAAATCATGTTCTTAATTGTAGAAAATTATGGATTTGGGTAGAGTTAGGGCTTTTTGAATAATTGGAATTTAGACCTCGTTTTGGGGTCGGATTCTGAAACTAATTACATATTCGGGCTCGTGGGTGAATGGGTGATCTGGTTTTGGTCCGAACCTTGTGTTTTGACCAAGCGGGCCCAGGGTCAATTTTTGACGTTTTGGGGAAAATGATAGAAAACCTATAATTTAGCATTGGGATTGAATTATTTAGCATTTATTGATTTTGTTAAATTAATTTGGACTAGATGCAAGTAATTTGGAGGTGAATTCTAAAGGAAAAATGGTGTTTGAGGCTTGAGTTGGCCGTGGAAGTTTGAGGTAAGTGTTTGGTCTAACCTTAGCTTGAGGGATTAGGAGTTGTGTCTTATTTGCTACGTGTTAACTGTGGAGTACGACGTATAGGCATGGTGACGAGTATTTATACGTCGGTGTCAAGCATGCCCGTGAGTCTTGTATTGTAACTTTTATGACTCCGTTGTGGTTTATTCGTGCTTCATATGAGAATTATCTTATCGTTCCCTTACCGGGATGTTGTTGTCATATTATTGTTCCCTTGCCAGGATGTTGTTGTCATATTATTGTTCCCTTGCCGGGATGTTGTTGTAATATTATTGTTCTCTTGTCGGGATGTTGTTATTATGTTGTTGTTCCCTTACCGGGATTCTTTTATGATTGGTGTTGATATATGAAATTGGAGTGGGTTGCACGCCTGCAACGGTAATATATGAAATGGGAGCGGGTTGCACGTCTGCAACGGTAATACATGAAATGGAAGTGGGTTGCACGCCTACAACGGTAATATATGAAATGGGAGCGGGTTGCACGCCTGCAACGGTTATATATGAAATGGGAGCGGGTTGCACGCCTGCAGCGGTACTATATGAAATGGGAGCAGGTTGCACGCCTGCAATGGTACTATCTGAAATGGGATCAGGTTGCACGCCTACAACGGTATTACATGTGTACTTGTTTTCTTATTTCCTTATCTTTTGCTGGTAATTGATTTATGGCGTTCCTTACACTTCTCTACTGTTAATCTGTTGTTATTTGTTACTCCCCGCAGCATGTTCCCCCGCCCAACTTTAGCTGTAATTATCTACTTTTATTTTTGTTATATATGATTTAACTGCACAGGTTTATTTGGTAGTCTAGTCCTAGCCTCATCACTACTTCGCCAAGATTAGGCTAGGCACTTACCAGCACATGGGGTCGGTTGTGCTGATACTACACTTTGCACTATGTACAGATACTGATACCAGAGCGTTTGGACCACAAGGAGGGTGTTGTCTTCATTCAATTCAGGCGACCTGAGGTAGTCCTACAGATGTCTCCGGGCCTTGGCATCTCCTTCTATCTTTTCTCTTTCTATTTTTTTCTTATTCAGAGACAAACTTATGTATTTCCATTCAGACCTTATTTGTAGTATTCTTAGATAGTCCGTGACTTGTGACACTAAATTCTAGGTGGTATTGTACTTCAGATTATGTAGCAGTGTTTGGTTGAATTATTAAGTTTTCGTCTTCCTATTTCTGGTTATATAATTTATTCCACTGTTTAATCACTTAATACTTTGAATTGTCGATCATGTTTAATAACAAGGGTAATGAATTTATAATACTCGCCTTGCCTAGCTTTCTCGAGTAGGCGTCATCATGATTCCCGAGGGTGGGAAATCCGGGTCGTGACAAGTTGGTATTAGAGCACTAGGTTACATAGGTCTCACAATTCACGGACAAGCTTAGTAGAGTCTGAGGGATCGGTATGGAGACATCTGTATTTATCCCTTAGAGGCTACAGAGTTAGGAAAAAAAACTTCACATCTATTCTTTCCTGTCGTGCGGTTTGGTTTCTTAATGCTAATTGAATTTCTACTCCGTTATTTCGTAGATGGCGAGAACACGCACTTCCTCATCCGCTGATCAGCAGCCTAAGCACCTAGCAGCAGCTCCCATGAGGGGCAGAGGGTGAGGTCGAGGTCGTGCTAGTGGCCGAGGCAGGGGCAGAGCTCAGCCTAGAGCAGCAGCACCAGCGTCAGAGCCTCAGGTTGAGTTTGATAATGAGGTTCCGGCCTAGGCAGTTCATGTGGGCCCAACTCAGGTCCTAGAGGGGTTCATTGATACCCCAGTACTCCAGGATGCTCTGGTCTGTCTAGTGGGCCTTATGGAGAGTGTCACCCAGGCAGGCTTGCTTCCTGTAGCACCAGTCATCTCTCAGGCTAGAGGAGGAGCCCAGACTCCTGCTACTCACACTCCGGAGTAGATGGCTCCCCAGTTTCAGACTCCAGCAGCTCATCCAGTTGGAGCAATTTAGCCGGGTGTAGTAACTCAGACCGGTGATGGAGCAACTATGTTTGCTGATGTCTTGTGGCGATTGGACAGGTTTACCAAGCTCTTCACTACCACTTTCAGCGGTGCATCTTCTGAGGATCCCTAGGATAATTTAGATAGCTGTCATGAGGTTCTCAAGAACATGGGGATAGTGGAGTCCAATGGGGTCGACTTTGCTAGTTTTCACTTATCTGGATCCGCCAAGACTTGGTGGAGAGATTATTGTTTGGCTAGACTAGTTGGGTCACCAGCTTTGACTTGGTATTAGTTCTCTCAACCATTTTTGGAGAAGTTTCTTCCTATCACTCAGAGAGAGATCTATCGGAGGCAGTTTGAGCGTCTCCAGCAGGGTTCTATGACCGTTACTCAGTACGAGACTAGATTCATTGACTTGGCTCATCATGCTCTTGTTATACTCCCCAGGGAGAGAGAGAGAAAGAGGAGGTTCATTGAGGGACTCATTCAGCCGATTCGACTTCATATGGCCAAGGAGATAGGGAGCAAGATTTCCTTTTAGGACGAGGCCAACGTGGCCAAGAGGGTTGAGATGGTTCTATCACAGGGAGGTGGTCAGGGGTCTAACAAGAAGCCTCGTCATTCAAGCAGATTCAGTGGTGCCTCGTCTGGAGGCAGGGATTCGTATGGTTGAGGCCATACTCCTAGGCCTTTTCAGTAAGCACTTCAGGTTTCTCACAGTGCTTTAGGTTTCTGTGGTTCTCATATGTAGTATTCTGATCAGCAGTCCTACAGTGCACCACCAGCTCCTATCAATGCACCGTCGCTTCAGAGTTTTCAGGGTCCTTAGACCCAGCAGTCGAGGGCTTGTTTTACTTGTGGCGAAACGATGCATATTGCTAGATTTTGCCCTCGAGCACCGAGTAGTTCTCAGCACCAGGGTTCCTGTGCCATAGTTCAGACACCGAGTGTTCAACCGCCTGCCCAGCCAGCTAGGGGTGGGGATAGGGGTGCTAGAGGTGGAGGTAGACGTATTAGAGGTGGAGGCCAGCCAATAGGAGGCCATCCCAAAAATGTAGTTCAGGGTGGTGGGGCCTAGCCCCGTGTTATGCTCTTCCAGCTAGGCCCGAGGCTTAGGCTTCCGATGCAGTTGTCATAGGCACTTTTCTGGTTTGTAGTAGAGCTGCTTCAGTTCTATTTGATCAAGGATCTATGTACTTCTAAGTGTCATCTTATTTTGCACCATATCTAGTCATGCCTAGTGATTCCTTGAGTGCTCCTGTATATGTGTCTACACCTGTGGGTGATTCTATTGTGGTAGATCGTGTTCATCGTTCTTGTATAGTTGTGGTAGGGGCCATCCTCCCAGATCGTTTCATTCAGAACTTCAGATTTCTCATGGTGCTTCAGGTGGCCATGGTTCTCATATGCAGTATTCTAATCAGCAGTCCTACCATGTACTATCAGCTTCTATTAGAGCATCTCCTATTCAGAGCTATTCTCATGGTCAGCCAGCCCGCCAAGGTCAGTCTCAAGTCCCTCAGCCGCAGAACTTAGGTGGATGCTTTGAGTGCGGTTAGTATGGTCATATCTGGAGGGCTTATCGCAGTAGCAGGGTTCCCACGCTATGGTTCAGGCACCAAGTATTCCACCACCTGCTCAGCCAGCTAGGGGTGGAGGCCAGCCAAAAGGAGGCCGTCCTAGGGACGTAGCTCAGAATGGTGGGGCCCAACCCGATGTTATGCTCTTCCAGCCAGGCCTGAGGCTGAGGCCTCTGATGCAGTTATCATAGGTAATGTTCTGGTCTATAGTAGAGATGCTTCAGTTCTATTTGATCCTGGGTCTACATACTCCTATGTGTCATCTAATTTTGCCCCGTATTTGGTCATGCCTAGTGATTCTTTGAGTGGTCCTGTATATGTGTCTACACTGGTGGGTGATTTTATTATGGTGGATTGTGTCCATCGTTTATATATAGTTGTGATTGGGGGTTTTGAGACCCGAGTAGATCTATTACTTTTGGATATGGTTGGTTTTGATGTCATATTGGAGATGGATTGGTTATCACCCTACCACGCTATCTTGGATTGTCATGCCAAGACTGTGACCTTAGCCTTGCCGGGTTTACCTCATTTAGAGTAGAGAGGGACTCCTGGTTATTCCACCCGTAGGGTCAACTCATATATGAAGGCTCGACATATGATTGAGAAGGGATGTTTGGCCTATTTGGCGTATGTTCGTGATTCTAGTGCCGAGGTTCCTTCTACGAATTCTGTGCCTATTGTTCGTGTGCTTCCAGAGGTATTTCCTGTAGACCTGCCGAGCATGCCGCCTGACAGGGATATTGACTTTTGCATTGATTTGGCTCCGGGCACTCAGTCCATTTCTATTTCGCTGTATCGTATGGCCCTGCCAGATTTGAAAGAATTCAAAGAACAGTTGCAAGACTTGCTAGAGAAAGGCTTCATTAGACCTAGTGTCTCGCCTTAGGGTGCGCCAGTGTTATTTGTTAAGAAGAAGGATGGATCGATGAGGATGTGTATAGATTATCGGCAGTTGAACAAGGTCACAATCAAGAATAAGTATCCATTGCCGAGGATTGATGATTTGTTTGATCAGCTTCAGGATGCCAAGGTATTTTCGAAGATTGATTTGAGATCTGGCTACCATTAGTTGAGGATTAGGGCGTCTGATGTCCCTAAGACAGCTTTTCGCACTCGGTACGGGCATTATGAGTTCTTAGTGATGTAAATTTGGGTTGACAAATGCCCCTACAGCTTTCATGGATTTGATGAACCGAGTGTTCAAGCCTTATTTGGATTCCTTCGTTATTGTCTTCATTGATGATATTTTGATCTATTCCCGCAGCTGGGAGGAGACGAGCAGCATCTTCGAGTCGTTCTTCAGACTCTAAAGGATATTCAATTGTATGCCAAGTTTTCGAAGTGTGATTTTTGGTTAAGTTCGGTTGCATTCTTGGGTCACGTCGTATTGGCAGAGGATATTCAGGTGGATCCTAAGAAGATTGTGGCTGTCAAGGACTGGCCTAGACCCACATTAGCTACAAAGATCTGGAGTTTCTTAGGTTTGGCAGGTTATTACTGTCAGTTTGTGGAGGGGTTTTCATCTATTGCAACCCCGATGACCAGGTTAACCCAGAAGGGTGCCCAGTTCAGGTGGTCGGATGAGTGTGAGGCAAGCTTTAAGAAGCTCAAGATAGCTTTGACTATGGCGCCAGTGTTGGTTTTGCCCACAGGTTCAGGGCCATATATAGTATATTGTGATGCATCGTGTATTGGACTTGGTGCGATGTTGATGCAGAATGGCAAGGTTATTGTATATGTTTTGCGACTGTTAAAGATCCACGAGAAGAATTATCTAGTTCATGAGTTGGAGTTTGCAGCCATTGTTCACGCGCTGAAAATTTAGAGGCATTATTTATATGGTGTGTCATGTGAGGTGTTCACGGATCACAAGAGTTTACAATACTTGTTCGAGCAGAAGGAGTTACATTTGAGGCAGATGAGGTGGTTGGAGTTATTGAAAGACTATGATATCACCATCTTGTATCATCTGGGAAAGGCTAATGTGGTGGCCGATGCATTGAGTAGGAAGTCAGCCAGTATGGGCAGCCAAGCGTATATTCTAGTCGGTAAAAGACCGCTTGCTTTGGATGTTCAGGATTTTGCCAATCAGTTCGTGAGGTTGGATGTTTCGGAGCCCAGCCGTGTTCTAGCTTGGACAGTCGCTCGTTCTTCATTATTTAAGCGTATCTGAGATTGGCAGTATGATAATCCTCATTTGCTTGTCCTTAGAGACACAGTGCGGCACGGAGGTGCCAAGCAGGTTACAGTTGGAGATGATGGAGTTCTAAGGATGCAGGGTTGTATTTGTGTGCCTAATGTGGATGGAATTCATGAGTTGATTTCAGAGGAGGCCCATAGTTCTAGGTATTCTATTCACCGGGGCGCCACTAAGATGTATCAAGACTTGCGGCAGCATTATTGGTGGAGGCGGATGAAGAAGGATATTGTTGCACATGTGGCTCGGTGTTTGAATTGTCAGCAGGTAAAGTACGAGCATCAGAGACCTGGTGGTTTGTTTCAAAAGATTGAGATTCCTGAGTGGAAGTGGGAGCGGATCACTATGGATTTTGTAGTTGGACTCCCATGGACTCAGAAGAAGTTCAATGCAGTGTGGGTTATTATGGATAAGTTGACCAAATCAGCGCATTTCATTCATGTGGCAGTTTCCTATTCTTCCAAGCGGTTGGTTGGGATCTATATCTGGGAGATTGTTCGTCTTCATAGTGTGCCCGTGTCTATTATTTCTGACCGAGGTACGCAGTTTACCTCGCATTTCTGGAGGGCAGTACAATGTGAGTTGGATACACTGATCGAGTTGAGCACAGCATTTCATCCACAGATGGATGGACAGTCCGAACGTACTATTTAGATTTTGGAGGATATGCTCCGAGCATGTGTTATTGACTTTGGAGGTTCTTGGGATCAGTTCTTGTTATTAGTAGAGTTTGCCTACAACAACAGCTACCAGTCGAGCATTCAGATGGCTCCCTATGAGACAATATATGGTAGGCGGTATCGGTCGCCAGTTGGATGGTTTGAGCCGGGAGTGGCTCGGTTGTTGGGTACAGAGTTAGTTCAGGATGCCTTGGATAAGGCTAAGATCATTCAGGATAGGCTTTTGTACAGCTCGGTCCAAGCAGAAGAGTTATGCCGACCGCAAGGTTCGTGATGTAGCATTTATGGTCGGAGAGCGGGTGTTGCTCTGGGTGTCACCCATGAAGGGCGTGATGAGATTTGGGAAGAAGGGCAAGCAAAGCCTTAGGTTCATTGGTCCTTTTGAGATCCTTCGAAGAGTGGGAGAGGTGGCTTACGAGCTTGCATTGGCACCAGGATTATCAGCTATGTACCCAGTGTTTCATGTGTCCATGCTTCGAAAGTATCACGGCGATCCATCCCACGTGTAAGACTTCAACACTGTCCAGTTGGACAATGATTTGACCTATGAGGAGGAGCCGGTGGCCATTCTGGACCGGCAGGTTCGTCAGTTGAGATCGAAGAGTTATCCTTCTGTTTGTGTTCAGTGGAGATGTTAGCCTGCCGAGGCAGCTACTTGGGAGTCCGAGTCCGATATGCGAACCGATATCCCCATCTTTTCCCCGACTCAGGTACTTCTTTTCTATGTCCGTTCGAGGATGAAAGGTTGTTTTGGAAGGAACCATATTGTGATGACCCAAAAGGTCATCACTTGAATTACAAGTAAATTCTATGTTCCGAGGCCTTAAAAGCCTCCTTTTATCTCACCTCAATTTGCGTGCACGATCCGGGCATATATCCGGAACACTTTTATGTGAAAATTTGATGAAAATGCTAATTTTGCCTTTAAATTGAATTTAAGTTGACTTCAGTCAACGTTTTGTGTAAACGGACCCGGACCCATAATTTGACGGTCCCGAAAGGTCCATAGAAAAATATGAGACTTGGACGTATGCCCGGAATTGAACCGAGGTCCCAAGCCCGAGAAATAAATTTTTGAAGAAAAATATTTAACTGAAATATTAAGAGTTTTTGGAAATTTAAATGTATTTGAAATTGATGGTATCGGGCCCGTATTTTGGTTCCAGAATCCAGTATAGGTCTTATATGGTATTTAGGTTGAGCCTGTAAAATTTGGTAAGAAACGGACTTGATATGACGTGAATCGGACCCTCGGTTGTTAAAATTTAAACTTAAGAGTTCTTGAAATTTTCCTTTGATTTTGATGCTAAATTCGTTGTTAAAGATGTTAATTTGGCGATTTGATCACATGAGTAAGTCCATATGATGTTTTTGAATTAATATGCATGTTTGGTTTGGAGTCCCGAGGGCTCGGGTGAGTTTCGGATAGGTTTCAGGATGTTTTTACACTTAGAAAAGTTGCAAGTTTTGTTGTCTCAGGTGCTCAGTGATTTCCTTCTTCGCGTTCGCGTGGCTTTGCTCACGAACGCGTAAGGCAATTCCCTCAGGTGTCAGTTTGTTCTTCGCGAATGCGGAGCTCTGGACGCGAGCGCAAAGCTTTGGGGGGGAGTAACCCTTCGCGAACGCGTTCAGGCTCACGCGAACGCATAGGGTTAGTGGACGGGAGTTCAATTTGTTCTACGCGAACGCGGCCCTTTGACCGCGAAAGTGAAGGCCTGAGCAGCTAAAGCTCCGCGAACGTCGGCTACCCAACGTGAATGCCAAGGCCATATGGTCCTAACCCATCACGAACAGGGCAGGCCTATCACGAACGCAATAAAGGCCTGACCATCTTTTAAAAATAGTAGCAAAAACGAGCAGAACCCATTTACTCCATATTTTCGAACTCCCAAGACTTAGAGGCAATTTTCTTCACACAAATTCATCTCCAAAGTGTTGGTAATCAATTCTAAACTTTACTCTTTCATTTACCCAACTATTTTCATCACTTTTTAATCAAAAATCAAGAGTTTTCATGATAGAAATTGGGAATTTGGGTAGAGTTAGGAATTTTTGAATAATTGGAATTTAGACCTCGTTTTGGGGTCGGATTTCGAAACTTATTGCATATTTGGGCTCGTGGGTGAATGGGTGATCAGGTTTTGGTCCGAACCTCGAGTTTTGACCAAGCGAGCCCGGGGTTGATTTTTGACTTTTTGGGGAAAATAATAGAAAACCTATAATTTAGTATTGGGTATGAATTCTTTAGCATTTATTGATGTTGTTAAATTGATTTGGGCTAGATACAAGTAATTTGGAGGCGAATTCTAAAGGAAAAGCAGTGTTTGAGGCTTGAGTTGGCCGTGAAAGTTCGAGGTAAGTGTTTGGTCTAACCTTAGCTTGAGGGAATAGGTATTGTGCTTTATTTGCTATGTGCTAGTGTTGTGTACGACGTATAGGTGTGGTGACGAGTACCTATACGTCATTGTCAAGCATGCTCGTGAGTCTTAAATTGTTATCGTTGTGTTCTTAATAAGTACTACAAATGCCTTAAGTTGTTGATTCTCCGTGTTGGGCAAGAATTATGATTATTCTCGTGGTATTTGTTTATTGTTGAATATTGGTTCCAGTCGAGGTTTCATTTGTGAAGTTAAATGTTGGTACAAGTTTGGTTGTAGCTGATTCCCTTGTTGGGACGTATTTAATTCTTACTGTTGGTTCCTTTGCCGGGATGTGTTTATTCTCATTGTTGATTCCTTTGCTGGAAAATTGTCGTTTCCTTATTGTTCCTTTGTTGGGATTCTTTTGTGATTGGTGTGAAATTGTATATTGGGATCGGGTTGTAATGTCGCAACAATATTATATGGGATCCGGTTGCACGTCGCAACATGGACTAATAAGGGAGGATAGGAGAGGTCGGGTTGTACGCCGCAACAGTGATATATGATTTGGATCGGGTTGCACGCTGCAATAGTGATATATGATTTGGTCATATTGCACGCCGCAACAGTGTTATGTATTTGGATCGGGTTGTGCTCCGCAATAATAAAGAATAAAAGTAAATATTGATTTGTTATTGTTTCCTTATTCTTACTGATACGAACTTTAAAATGTTCTTTATGTTTTCTTCCTGAGTTATTGTTGGTACTTGATATTCCCCCGCAGCATGTTTCCCCTTCCCATCTTTAACTGCTAGTTTTTCGTTATTATTACTTGTCGTATATGCTTTAAATTGCACAAGTTTATTTGGTAGTCTTGTCCTAGCCTCGTCACTACTTCGCTGAGGTTAGGCTCGACACTTACCAGCACATGGAATCGGTTGCGTTGATACTACACTCTGTGTAGATATCGGTACCGGAGCTTTTGGACCTTAGAGTGGTTGCTGCCTTCAGTCCAGCGGAGACCCGAGGTAGTCCTGCAGACGTCCGCACGCCTTGGTATCACCTTCTATACTTATATTCTGTTTTCATTTACTTCAGAGACAGAGTGTATCTTTCTTTTCAGACAAGTGTTTTGTAGTATTCGTAGATGGTCCGTGATATAGTGACACCAGTTCTGGATAGAGATGTACTTTGTATTTTTCGTACTAGTATTTGGCTAAGTTATCATGTTTCATCTTCCGCATTTCTTTAATTATTATTATTATTCCGCTGTTGATCGCATGTTGATTTAAAATTGTTAAAAGGTTAAGAAAAATGGTAATAAGATATATAATACTCGTCTTGCCTAGCTTTCACGAGTAGGCTCCATCACGACTCCCGAGGATGAGAAGTCCGGGTCGTGACAAGTTGGTATCAGAGCTTTAGGTTGCTTAGGTCTAATTCACGGACAAGCTTGGTAGAGTCTGAGCGATTGGTACGAAGACGTTTGTGCTATCGGTACGGGTTGTGACACGCAGATGCGGTTAGTAGTTCGCTTCTGCGACGCCGCAAAAGCGGCTAAGTTGTCGTAGGTGCGGAAGGCCTGGGCAAAACATATAAAAATGAAGGTTCCGAAATTTTCACCACTTCCAACATTTTGAGCTCAGATTTTGGCGATTCTTGAGAGGATTTTCAAGGGGATTCTTGAGCTAATTCCCTTGTGCTTATTTATATTCAATAATCTTGCTTCCCAATTGATTTTCCCAACTAGATTGTGTGGTTTTGAGGTGAAATTAAGGGGTTTTAGGCTAAGGATTTGGAGAGTTTGATTTGGGAATTTGAGTAACGATATGGTATCGAATTTTGATAAAAATTTGTATGGTTGGACTCGTGGTTGAATGGGCTTTCGGATTTTGTGACTTTTATCGGATTTCGAAACGTCGGCCCGGGGGCCGACTTTGAGCCGATTTCAAATTTTTGATTTATAACTTTGTGTTTTCTTATGGAATTGATTCCTTTATCCCGTATTGACTGTATTGTACTATTTGTTGATAGATTCAGGACATTTGGAGGCAAAGGTGTGTTAGAGTAGAGATTTGGCTCGGATTGAGGTAAGTAACAGTTCTAAATTTGGTTCTGAGGGTATGAAATCCCGTATTATATGTCTTGCGATTGGTTTGGAGGTGACGCACATGCTAGGTAACGTGCGTATGGGCGTGCACCATAAAAATTGTGACTTGGTCCGTTCCGTGGAAGTGTGAAGTTGAATAATCTATTGTTAGCTATATGCTCTTCATGTGTTATGGAAATTTGACTGAAAATCATGTTTAGACTAAATGTTGGTACAGTAGGGACCCGCAGAGGTCATGTACTTGTTGAATTATTTGCTAATTGTTATTTTGTACTCAGTCACGGCTTTACTTGCGTATCATATCTCAGTATCTTCTTGTTTTCTTGTTGATACATTACATCATTTCTATTTGGGCAGATTTTTATGATTTCTGAGAGCCCTAGAGACTGTATATATATATATGGATCGGGTTGCACGCCGCAACAAGCCTTAGGACTGTTTATGTGTGAATCGGGTTGCACGCCGCAATGAGCCTTAGGGTTGTATATATGTGGATCAGGTTACACGCTGCAGCGATATAGAGCTTGGGCTGAAGGAGTCCGTGCGGAGTCTGTACACACCCCCAGTGAGCGCAGGTACCTATTGAGTACTAGTGTTGAGTGCCCAGTGCCGAGTACCTAGTGCTAAGCTATTGGGAAAGATTGAATGACCCTTGCTCTTAGAGGATGCTCTTGATTTCATTATTATTGCACTTAGCTGCCATATATCACTGTCTAAAAGATGTTATATTCTGTTTTACTTGAATTTGATATGAGATAACTGATTTGGCCAAAATTGTCGAACTTGAAAGCATGCCTATTTTTCCTATGTTTTAATTTCTTAAATTGAACTATAATTACAGAGCTCGTCACTACTTTCAGTTCTTTATTTAGTATTGTTAGTTACTGAGCTGGTTGTACTCACGCTACACCCTGCACTTCGTGTGCAGATCCAAGTATTTCTAGTCATGGCGGGTGTTGACTTCTTTTTCTCAGTTGACCATTTGGAGATTTCGAGGTAGCTGCCGGCGTTTTTGTAGACCTTGTTTCTCCTTCCCTATCTTTACGTTTATTGTATTTAGATCTATACTTGCATAGACATTACTTTTTGTGTTGTATAGATGCTCAAGAACTCAGTGACACCCCGATGTCGGGAGTTTCCACATTATGTTTTGGGTTTCTATTCCATTTATGAGAATTTTTGTTATTTAAAAACTACCTTGATGCATTTTCAGTTAAATGTTGGGAATATCTTGGAAATATCGGCTTGCCTAGTACCGCGATAGGCACCATCACGACAAGTTAGGATTTGGGTCGTGATATTATTGCACATATATTCTAATATTATTTATATTAATTAAAAATATCAGCATTAATTAGCGTGCCATATATGTGCAGCGCACATATCGTGATAAGTACCCCTTGAATTAAGAGCGAACTTTAAATTTTAATTTTTTTTTTTTAACTTCATGCTCAATCAAGCACTTTAACTAAAATAAATAGAATAAGTATTTGGCATAATTTATTTTGTCTTAGGAACAACTTCAGTTTAGTATCTCGCGTCACAATTCAATCTTTAGCGGTCTTCATAAGACAAAATCTAGAGATTATATATTTTGTATTAGGATCAACTTTAATTCGGCATCTCGTGTCAGTATCCAATCTTTAACTTCATAAAATAAAATTTAGAGGTTATGTAATTTGTATTAGGACAATCTTAAGTTCAGTATCTCGTGTCACCATCCAATATTTAACGGTCTTCATAAAACAAAAATCTAGAGATTATCTTTGGCAACTTTTAAAATCTAAGTCAAATATAAGACTAGCTCGGACAGATGTACATAATACGTTCCTAAGATTTATGGAATCGAGATAGGACTAGCTTCCTCAGCGTTACGCCTTTACTCTCCCTCTGCGTTATGCCATTCTTACAATAATGCAACTTAATCATGCTATACTTGAAACTCCGATGTCGATAGTCGTGAATAACTATTTAATTTTTTTTTTTTGTTTTCGCGTAGTAGCTTCGAAAATTATTTCTTTGCCTCTTTTAACATATCAGTTTGAGTTGTTCAAGTGGTACATGCAGGGGCGAAGTCAGAATTTTAGGGTTCTGGATTTTAAAACGTTAACTTCAAGTGTTAATAACTAGGTTTTAAATTTAATATACATACATATTTGCTAAATTTTTAACACAAATACATTATTTGAGCAAAAAACTATTGGGTTCGACCGAACACATAGACGGGCTTTCTAGCTCCGTCTCTGGGTACATGTCGGTGTTTGGCTTCAAGACAAGAATAATTTTGAAAGTTCATGAAGGTTGAATATTTATTTTCTGACTTAAAATTTACCGGGTGGAAAAAATAACGATATGGCGAGTGATATATCATACCTAAATCTGAAATCAAACCTTCCAGACATTTGTATTCTCCTTCCTAAATTACACATAGTTCAATTATCTTCACATAAAAAATAATTTTGCAGAATAGTAGGCAAAATCCAGTGATAATTCGTGGAATCAGTTGCAATTTGAACAATAGAAAGATTAATATATTAATTTATTTTCGACGAGAAAATTAAAAGTTGAATAAAAACAAATGGGATTGGATTATTTAAATCATAAAAATATTTAGTAAATAAAAGACTCCAACCTTACACATTTTTAGACCCACTCTATCAGCCCAAAAATAAAATAAAATAAAGTAAAATAAAATAAAATAGAAGACTCCAACCTTAAAATAAAACAAAAGACTCCAACCTTAACATACTTTTAGACACACCACTATCAGACCAACTAAAATAAAATAAAAGACTCCAACAAAGAAGATCCATATACTTTTTGCTCTAAAGCCTCAAGCTCAAGTCCAAACCATTTGGTTCTTCATCTAATGCAACTGCATTTGATGAAATGGGCACATCCAACTGATTTATCAATGGTCGTGTACAATCAGGAGTCACATTTAAATCAAGTGTATCTGGAGCTCTATCTTTATTTCTTCTTACCATTTGTTGCCTTTCATCACTAGGGTAGGAATGATTCGACGATAATGTTGCTGGTAGAACAATACCTCTGTTATTTCTTCTCGAACTTGCATGTTGTGATGATGCAGGTTGAGTTGGTTGTGAATGGCTTGGTAAAGGAAGAGCGGCTGCATCTACACCAGAACGTAGAATGACATCTTGCTCGGAAGATAACGGGTGAAATTGTAAATAATTCATAAAGTCAAAATGAGTACTAAATATGCCATAACATAAAGGGCAGCGAAGTAGTACACGACAAGGCATTAAAATTGGAGGAGGAGAAGGATTTATGTTATGCATGTTGAAAAATGAATGACAGTTTTCTAAAGAAAGATCTCTCCGTAGAAACAATGGCAGAGAAAATATTGACTTTGCACAATATTTTTGTAAGATGTGAAGAGCATTATAGGCTACTTAGGGTGTAATCTTGCCCTTGATTTATTTTTGTTCTAGATTTCTAATAGTAAGTTCAATGTTGTAACAATGTGTGACAGCTTCACAAAATTAAAAAAAAAAACTAATATTTTTCTTATTTTGGGATTTGTCTTTTTCCTTATTTTTTTTTTATATTTAACTAACCTACTGTAATAGATTTCGAAAGAAGGCTCTGTTTTATCTCTAAGCCAATTAATTGCCTTCTTAGATTACAACAAATTCATCGTCTAGCCATCTATATTTAATAAAACAGACTTACGAATTCAAATTTCAAAGTATCCCGTTATGATTTTATGTCAAAATCCAAGGTGTGATTTTGTTCAACTAGCATAAAGCAATAACTTCTTTTTTTTTTTTTTAGTAAATTCAGCTATCTGATTTCTTTTGAATCATACTCACCAAATTGATGTAATCACAGAGATACATAATAAACATGGTATGAGTTAAGTTCTAGTCTGCAGGTTTTTCAATTTTCCCTAACAATCTTCATGCCAACATAAGCTAACAACGCACGAATAAATTATGTTTTTTTCGGACCTCGCGCATAGCAGGAGCTTAGTGCACCGGGCTGCCCACAGCTAGTAGCGGCGGATGTAGCTTTATAGCGACGGGTTCAATTGAACCCATAACTTTCGAGGTAAAATATAAACTTATGTATAAAAATTTATTAAATCATAAGAAATATTGAATAGGAACCCATAACTTTTAAAATTTGATAGTTCAATGCTAAAAAACTTAAATATTGAACCCATATAATTTAAATTCTGAATTCGCCTCTAACTGCTATGACAACTTTTGAATTTCAAAAGTCTTGTAGTAGTATTTCTTTTTATAAAGAAATCCTAGTGTTATTGTTTTTCTAAATATGCTATTCATATTTCTTTGCCATAAAAACAATATAATTTCTCGTCGATACTCCGTTTGAATCAACAGAATTGCAGTTATTTTCGCTTTCTAGCATGCCCTGAAGTTAGTCAACTTAATTGGGATATATTACTCTCTAGTGTCGCCTCTTTTGCTTGTTGATGTCGTATTGTATTTTTACCGCCTTTCACGCAAAGAGCGTTTTAAATTAAAACTTTTAATTTCTGATGTGCGCCTTTTTGTCTAGTAAAGTTCTGGTATCAGACTCACAGTCTGTCCGAATGGTAGAATCAACATTTTGCACTTTTGATGTGACTGACAATCTTTTTCGGATGGATATTACAAATTTAGTTCAATTTCCTGATTCAAAAGGTTGAAGGTGAAAACCTAATTGTTAAGTTGAAAACTGATCTGCTCATTTTTTCTTTTTTGGGTACTCAGCTCCCCTTCTCCCTTTTCCCAAAAAAGAAAAATAGCAAAAACAAATGTGATGATTAGCAATGTAATTAATCTGTCTTTTGCTCTTAAGCGGATCAAGAACAGTGGATAAAGCTAATAGTTTGAACATAGATTTTGACTTTATTTTTTTAAAAAAAAAAATTAAAAACATTCTTTGTTTATGAAGTTTTGGGAAAAAAAATTTCAAATTCCCAAAACGGGTTTAGGGTAATTTTTTGGTGAATTTTTTTTCTTCCACTTAAAAACCTTCAACTTTTCTTCAAACAAAATGAATGTCCAAATACAACTTCAACTTTCAAAAATTATTTTTCAACACAACTTCAAAAATCCTTTTTTCAAGTTTTAATCAAATTTATGTCTAAAACGCTATTCAAATAATTTGAGGGGAGTGTTTCTTCTTCCATATTCAGCAAGCTGCTTCGCTCGAGGCCCTCCTTCTGAGCAATGGACTCGAAATATACAAGTTGAAGGTCCGTCCTGGTTGTTGTATAACAATACACTTCTTATGTTGTCTTTGAGAGGCAACCATTTGTATGGTGGAATTCCTGCATCTTCTCAATTTCAAACATCAAGTCTTCTGATGCTTTGATGCTTGACGTATCAGATAATTGCTTGGGCCGTACACTTCCACTAACGTGCTCTAGTTATTTCCAGACTTACTCCATCTTAACCTGTCAAATAACGCCCTCGAAGGCATCCTTCCTTCATCTTTTCACCATCTGTCAAAGCTAGAGGCCCTGGATCTTTCTCACAACTTCCTGTGGGGAAAACTTCCTCCAACTTTAAGGCAGAATAACACTTCATTGGCACATTTACTTCTTTCAAACAACAATTTTCATAGTGGGGTATAGGGAGAGTAGTGTGTACGCAGATCTTACCCTTATCCTGGATGGCACAGAGGTTATTTTCAATAGTCCCCTCGGCAAAAAATTAGTGGCAACAGGTGATAACAACAACAAGCTATCAAGAAAACTAAAACGAAAGTTAAGAGGTCCTGGATCTTTCTCACAACTTCCTGTAGGGAAAACTTCCTCCAACTTTAAGGCAGAATAACACTTCATTGGCACATTTAGTTCTTTCAAACAATAATTTTTATAGTGGGGTATGGAGAGAGTAGTGTACGCAGACCTTACCTTTACCCTGGAGGGCACAGAGACTGTTTCTAATAGACCCTCGGTTAAAGACAAGATGAAAAGAATTAATGACAACAGGTGGTAACAACAACAAGGTATCAAGAAAACTAAAACGAAAGAATGCAATCAAACAGCAAACAGTACCATCAATCCAAGAATAAAGAGATACCATGTTACACTACTGCTACCGATTTAAGAAAAAGAAACCGATTTCATGGGATAATTTGGCTTTCAATCATTATCAGGAAGAATCCCCTTCGAAAACAAGTTTGTCACTTTTGCAGCATCTAGTTATAGAGGTAACAAGGAACTCTGGGGACTTCCATTAATTGGAAAACGATTGTGTGCCCCCGAGGTCGCCTCAGCAGCATGAACAAGAAGGAGGAGGAGGCGGAGGAAAAGGAAGGAATCGGTGAAAGTGACTTCTTTTTCTTCTCATGCATTGACTGAAACGGACAAGTTTTGTATTATCGTAGCTCAAACGCATATAGAATTTGTTTTGATGTCATTAAATCGTGAAAATGCCTTGTTAAGCGCACTTCATCATAATAAAAACAGATCAATTATTGCACTTAAGGGTGTGACCTAGTGTTCAATAAAGTGGATGAGAACCATGAGATCTCAGGTTCAAATTCCAACGGAGGTAAAAAATACTAGGTGATTTCTTCTCATCTAACCAAGCCTCGGTGGATAGTACTGTGATGACTAAGATAATTTCTGAACCAAATTGAGAAGATCTAAGAGCTCCATAATTTGATTTTTGCTTAGTGTTTGGGAGTAATGTGGCCACATATAAGTTGTAATCACAATAATTCTAGTCCGATTTCTTATCACAAGGTCATTTACATTGAGGCGGACAACATGATATATTATTGAGTATGATTAATTACCCCACTAAAAGTATAATTAAAATAAAAAGTTGCTCTTTTTTTTTAATTAAAAAAAGGTGTTGCCTTAATTTTAATAAATTCGGGCAGAAATTATATGAAGAGTATTTACAGGTAAGAAGTTGAAAACGTCTTCCCCAAGTTTGAGATAACTTTTGCAATAGCGTTGACCCCGTGCTCTCCAAGGCACTGGTCAATAGATCGAGCCCGCGACCCAAATGAATTGCTTCATCAGTTTGAACTTGCATTTTATTCTTCAAATTTAGTGTAACTTATCTGTAACGATCCGACCGGTAAATGAGAGTTGTAGCCTTGTTCCCTCATTTACTGCTCATTTTGTATTTTATAGTTGTATTATGACGTACCGAGTTAGTCGGTTCGGGTCCGGAAGAATTTCGGAATGAATTGAGACACTTAGTTTCATAATGGAAAACTTAAGTTGAAAAAGTTGACCGGATATTGACTTGTATGTAAACGACTCTGGAATAGAGTTTTGATGATTCCGTTAGCTCCGTTGGGTAATTTTGTACTTAGGAGCGTATCCGGATTGTAATTTGGAGGTCCGTAGTTGAATTAGGCTTGAAATGACGAAAGTTGGAAATTTGGAAAGTTTGACTGGGTATGGACTTTTTGATATCGGGGTCGGATTGGGATTCCGGAAGTTAGAGTAGGTTCGTGGTGTCATTTGTGACTTGTGTACAAAATTTAATGTCATTCGGACATGATTTGATAGGTTTCGGCGTTGTTTGAAGAAGTTGAAATTTCCTTAATTCTTTAGGCTTGAATCTATCTGCGATTCATGTTTTTGATGTTGTTTGAGGTGATTTGAGGGCTCGACAAAGTTCGTATTGGGTTAGAGGACCTGTTGGTATGGTTGGTTGAAGTCCCGGAGGCCTCGGGTGGATTTCGGGTGGTTAACGGATCAAGTTTTAAACTTAAAGAATTGTTGAAGATTTGCAGTTGCTGGTGCAATCTCACCTACGGAGTGAGCACCGCAGATGCAAGCTCGCAGAAGTGAGAAGGGGACCGCAGAAGGGGTCAGGAAGGAAATAGGCAGAGGTCGCAGGTGCGGTGCATTTGGCGCAGAAGTGGAAATGGAGAGGGGAATTGGCTCCGCAGAAGCGGAGTTGTTGCTCGCAGAAGCGAGTCCACAGGAGCGTAGAGAGCGACCTCTGGGAGCGGAAGGAACCACAGATGCGGTTAGTAGGTCGCTTTTGCGATGCCGCAAAGGCTAAGTTGTCGCAGGTGTGGAAAGCCTGGGCAAAACATATAAAAACGAAGGTTCCGAGATTTTCACTACTTCTAATATTTTGAGCTCAAATTTTGGCGATTCTTGAGAAGATTTTCGAGGGGATTCTTGAGGTAAGTCCCTTGTGCTTATTTATATTCAATAATCTTGCTTCTCCATTGATTTTTCCACCTAGATTGTGTGGTTTTGAGGTGAAATTTCGGGGTTTGAGGCTAGGAATTTGGAGAGTTTGATTTGAGGATTTGAGTAGCGATTTGGTATCGGATTTTGATAAAAGTTTGTATGGTTGGACTCGTGGTTGAATGAGCTTTCGAATTTTGTGACTTTTATCGAATTTCGAGACGTCGGTCCGGGGGCCAACTTTGAGCCGATTTCGGATTTTTGATTTATAACTTCATCTTATGGAATTGATTCCTTTATCCCGTATTGATTGTATCGTACTATTTATGGATAGATTCGGGATATTTGGAGGCCGATTTATGAGGCAAATGTGTGTTGGAATAGAGATTTGGCTCGGATTGAGGTAAGTAACAGTTCCACTACTAGAAAACTGCAAATTTTCTAGGGAAATTTCCCACATATATATTATCAGTGGCAGTTCCCACTGAAATATAAAAAAATTAAGTGGGAAGTAAAAAAGTTTTCTTTTACCTTTTTCTTAAAAATGTTCTCACAGACTATAGGTGGGAATTAGTTAGCGCAAAAAAGCGCATAATTTGTTTCCCATCGAATCAGTGGTAATGTCATTAAAAATAAATTTATTAAAATCTATCCAATGAAACGGTGGGAACCTAAAATAAAAAATAATTTTAATTTTCCCACCGATGCATTGGGAAGCTCAAAATTTCGAACTGTTGTATTTGGTCCAAAAACCCGCGAGCTTAAATTATTTCACCAAAAAAATTGAATTTATAGAAGACAATCCCACAAATTTTTTCAGTGAATCAGTGGGAAAGTATTTTCTATTACATTAGGTATATTCTTTTTTTTTCCTTCTCTTTTTCAATCTCATTCTTCTCTTTCTCTCTGTTCTCTTGGCAGACCGATTTTCCCCCATTTTCAGAAATCAGAGCTTTCACTAAGCTCATGCAAAATCGGTAAGACCCCCCCCCCTCTCCTCTCGCTCGCTCGCTCCCTCCCTCCCTCCCCCCTTTCTTTTTTCCTTTTCTGGTTTTACCTTAAATGCCTAAAAATCTAGGGTTCCTCCATGCCTAGTAATAAATATTTGTAATCTTTTCCAATTGATGTAATTTATGTTTTGGTTGCTAGATTTTATTTTCCAGTTGCTCTTTTGATACGGACTAAAGTTTTTGAAAATTTCCCTTTAGTTTCTGTTTTTAGTTTTGAGTTGGTGAATGGATTATCGATGATCTTTTTGAGTTCCCTCCACTGGAACGAGGAAATCAGATCTTTGATTGAAACTTTTCAGTTTTAGGAGATTCTCTTTACTTATTGCTGATAATTTCCAACTAGTATTATGCCATTGTCTCAATATGAGAATGATATGGACAGTGACTTTACCTTATTCTACCAAAATAAGTCATTAGTATTTTCTAATGAGAATTTGTAATTGAGCATTGTTAACGTGTTAGATTACAGGAATGTGTTGGTGTAATGGTATCACTGATGAAGTTTATTTTGCATTACTTCTTGATGCTAATAGAAGTAGAGCTTGTTTTGCCCTCACTTCGTGAAATTACAGCAGAGGATTCTCTTGTTTTTTACTGTATTTTCGGACTTGGATGATTGATAATGAGACTGTCTCTTTATCCTTCTCCACTTAAATAATAGGTTGTTGTCTGTGGTAGGGTCTGAACCTATGGTGTGCGTTTGATCTACTGAAAATCAAAGTCCTGGAGTCTACGGTGAAGCCATTTTTTTAGCTTCTCAAATCAGGTTATAAGTCTTGAGGTAACTTTATTTGCTAATCTCTAAGTTGGTTTCAGTTGTTAAATGTAAGTTAAGTTGTTAAATTGCTAGAACAACTACATAAATTTATATTGCTTTTATCTTGATAAAAAAAAATCCTTTATTGTGAATATTATATCTATCCTCCAAGTTTAAATTTATTTATGGATGATAGCGAATGTGTTAGAATCTTGGTTTGACTTTTTAAACTGATTCCAAGAACTTAATAGGAGCATTTCTATGAAAAAATACTTTTCATTCATAGTAACTTGATCTAGAACCATAGTCTTTTCTTGACTTATAAAAAGACAAATAAAAGTTAGTTCTTTAAGGTATACTATTCATAATTAATTGTAAAGTAAGTGAGTTCTTTAAGGTATACTATTCAAGATTAATTGTAAACTAACTTGATACAAATAAATCGTTCTAAGTCTATTCATTTATTTGTGTGTATTTGTGTACTAGATGAAACGTGAACATCGTAGATGGATGTACGACAGAAATCATCCTAATCGTTGTGGATTAAAGGAAAAATTTGTTGAAGGTGATAAAGGATTTATGGCTCATGCAAAAACGCTTCCTGAATTTCGTAACGAAGGAACAATTAGGTGTCCTTGTGTGAAATGCAAGTGTACAAAGTTGTTGCAACCGGAAAATGTTAAAGTTCATCTTTATAGCAAGGGGTTTAGGGAAAATTATTATGTGTGGACTGTTCATGGAGAGAACTATTATAGTGTTGGTAATGTTCATTTCCAAAATCTAGTTAGTGGTGAGAGTACACAAATGGAGAATAATGTTGAGAATTCTCGATTACATGAAATGGTGTCAGATGCTTTTGGTTTTTACCCGAGGGTTCAATCCCAACAAAATGTTGTTGAGCCTCCCAATGATGAGGCAAAGCGCTTCTATGAATCAATATAGTCGGCTAGTCGTCCACTCTATAAAGACTCAATGCACTCTGACTTGTCTGTTGCAGTTAGATTACTAACTATCAAAATCAAATTGGAATATTTCTCAAGAGGGCATGAATGCTATAATTGGGCTCATGCGTGAAGTTAATCCTAACATTAACTTACCCAGTGATTACTATAAAGCAAAGAAATTGATTTCCAAGTTAGGACTTTCCTCAATAAAAATTGATTGTTGTAAAAATGGTTGTATGTTATATTATAAAGATGATGCGGCTCTAGAAGCGAGCAAATTTTGTGGACTGTCTCGTTTTAAGAAAGTCACAAATGCCAAAGGTAAGAAAGTTGTAGTTAAGAAGATGCATTACTTACCAATTATACCTAGATTATAGAGGATGTATGCATCAATGAGTTTTGCTCCTCATATGAGATGGCACCATGAAAATAGAAGGTCGCCTGGTGTTTTGTGTCATCCTTCGGATGGAGAAGCGTGGAAGCATTTTGATAGGATGTTTTCAGACTTCGCTAATGAACCAAGAAACGTTAGGTTGGGTTTGTGTGCAGATGGATTCACTCCATTTTCTGTCTCAGCTGTACCATATTCATGTTGGCTTGTCTTTGTTACGCCATAGAATCTTCCACCTGAAATGTGTATGACAAGTCCATTTTGTTCCTAAATTGCATAGTTCCGGGTCCAAGTAATCCAAAAGGTTTAATTAATGTATATTTGTAGTCGTTGATTGATGATCTGAAATTATTGTGGCATGAAGGTGTTGAAACATACGACATATCAACTAAGCAAAACTTTAGATTGCGTGCTACTTTGATGTGGACTATTAATGATTTTCCTGCGTATGGAATGTTGTCTGGGTGGTCTCCTGCTAGAAAGTTAGCTTGCCCCTTTAAGGCCAAATGAAAATGTTCTTCTTGAAATATATACTAATAATTAAGCGAAATTAAGGCGGTTACTGTAACTTGATTGTGATGCCCTGGTAAATGATACCCTTTTGTAGCTATGCTACTATCAGGAATAGGTGAAACTCCAAGACTTATCATTAACTTCACACTTCCCCATTAGTACGATTTCATGTAATTTATGCAATTTCCCTAGAGCATGAAACACTCAGGTTGTCAAGCACTTGAAACTGTTGTTGTTATAACTAATTACACGGTTAACTAATCTTTTGAAGTTTCATGGATATAGCACTTTAATTTTGTATGTTCATGGACATGTAGCCTCCGGTCATCCATGGATATAGCACTAATCTTATTTGTATGTTCATGGACACATAGCCTCCGGCCATCCATGTAAAGATTTTCATCAAGGACTTGACACCATGATCGTGTTCTTTAAACAACAATCAAGGTTTGGCAGTTCATCTTTCAGATCCACCTTAGTAAGTGCGTGTAGTCATTAGGCTTCTTCAAGCAGTTGCCTTCCTAGTTGAAGTGTCTTTATCTCCATCAATCACACGGTCCGTTGCATAGTTCACATCTGATGCATTTCACTGGGTAATTGCCAGTTATTTGATTTGATCGTTTGGTCACATATTTACATTTTCATGCTACAAATAATTAGTCACTTTTCAAACTGAGTGATTACCACAGTGAAGATTCTGTGGCTCCTCCCTCAAAGCTACTATAATTGACAATGGTCTTAATCAACATTTATATCTTGTAGTTTCCATGTCTAGTTGAAATCTCTATCAATCAAATTGTTGTTTAATTTGTTGATATTTGATGCCTTTCAATTGCTGCACTAGTTGATTGATCGACTTTAACCACCAGATGACTTATGTGCGTGTTGTCTTGAGATATAACTTGCAGTCTGTCTTTAACTCTAAAGGAGTGATTCCTATTTTCTGTTCTAAAAGAGTTAAGTTGTAGCGGAGTTGAGTTGGATTTTGAAATTTACTGTCTTGTCTTTAATGATTTATTTAGTGCTTTATCTCTTGATGTTATCTGACTGTTCTCTATTTTCAGTCCCAACATTAGAAAGAAATATTAAGGCACAGTTCATGTTTCAACTTTGCCATTAACTCCTGTTTTTCTTGAAGTTGGAAAATCTAATTTGGACTAGAGCATGAAACACTCAGGTTGTCAAGCACTTGAAACTGTTATTGTTGTTGTTGTAATTAATTACACGGTTAACTAATCTTTTTGAAGTTTCATGGACATAACACTTTAATTTTGCTTTTTTTATGTTTTATTTAACAGGAAAAGTCTTTAAAAAAACCAGCTACTCAAGATGAGGTATTTGAGCATACACATATGAAGAAGCTAAAGGATGGAACAAAGACAACGTGGATCGAGCCACAAGCCGAGACAACCTATGTAATATTTCAAATTACTTTTTAATACTTTTCATTAATTAAATTTATTCATATAATAGTTGTAACTTTTTTGCAGAATACTTTCAAACAATCCTTGGAGGAGTTCATTCAAATCCAACCAATTGATAATCAAGGAAAGCCAATCCAACCATCCCAGGAGAATTATATGGACTTGTGGATTAAGGCGGCTAGTAGCGTACATAAGGAAAGAGTTTACGGCCTTGGATCAGAGTTTAGTTCTAGTCGTCGGTCTTTTGGATCTGGTGGCTCTTCTTCCTCAAGGTCCTCGATTAATCAGGATAAGTTTGAGCTATTGAATAGAAGAATAGCAGAGATCACTGAGTTGTATGCACAGGAAAGGGCTGCGCGGGAGGAGGAGGCAAAGTGAAGGGAGGAAGAAGATAGGCGGAGGGAGGAAGAGGAGAGGCGGAGGGAGGAAGAAATGAGGCTAAAGGATGCTGCATTTACACGTGTCACTGGTGACGTTGAAAGCCTCAAGGCCCAGCTAAACCACCTCTTAGCATCTGGTGTATTTCCTGCGCTACGTTCTCCATCACGCTCTAACAAGACTAAGGAGTAGTTTCTTTTATTAATATAATTTTGGATAGGATGTTATGTATCAATTGGATAAGATTGAATGCTGAAATAGTTGAGTTAGATGGGGGATTTTGGTCGAACTATCAAAGAGGTCTGCTACCAAAGAATTAGGAGTTATAACATTCATAAAAGAAAGAAAAAACCAATATAGGAACTTCAACTAAGAAATAATAAGAATTCTTATTTGAATGTTAAGTTGCATCATTGGTTTCTAGTATTTTCAGTTTTGGTTGGTTGTTTTACGAAATGGATCGGAAGATGCTGATTTTTGTGTGTGAATGTTTAATTGTATTTAGGTTGTTGGTGATTGTATTTTTTTGTTTGGCAGGTGGTGCAATATATTTACAGCATTGTGCACAAAAATAATTTTCAGATTTCCCACGGAATTGCCACTGATTCCGTGGGAAGGTTCGCCACTTTAGTTGCAGAACTTGCATATTTTCCGCTGATATCGGTGGGAAAGTTCATACTTTTTTTTCATAATTTGCATTTATCTTACTGATATCGGTGGGAAAGTTCATAATTTCATTTTCAGAATTAGCACATTTCATACGGATATCGGTGGGAATGTTCATACTTTATTTTTCAGACCTTGCATATTTCCCACGGTTATCAGTGGGAAAGTTCATACTTTATTTTCAGCTCCCCGTGCATTTTTTCCATCACTTTCCTGGCTAATGTATTAAAATTAATAAAAATTACTAATAATATTTTCCACTGATTGTTGGTGGGAAATTTCATTATTTTTCCTATTAAAGTTTCTCTGGGAAAATCGTGGGAAATTTTCCACCGCTTCTCTGGGAAGATATTTCCCACAAAGCGTTTTCCTGGTGACTCGTTTTGGTGGGAATGCGGTGTGAAAACTCGATTTTCCCACCAGTTTTCTACTGATTTCGCCGTGGAAAATCCATGTATTTCTAGTAGTGTTCTAAATTTGGTTCTAAGGGTATGAAACCCCGTATGTGTCTTGTGATTGATTTGGAGGTGACGCACATGCTAGGTGACGGGCATGTGGGCGTGCACCATAAAAATTGTGACTTGGTCCGTTCCGTGGAACTGTGAAGTTGAATAATCTGTTGTTAGCTATATGCTCTTCATGTGTTATAGAAATTTGACTGCAAATCATGTTAGAAATCATGTTTAGACTAAATGTTATACTCAGTCACGATTTTACTTGCGTATCATATCTCAGTCTCTTCTTGTTTTCTTGTTGATACATTACATCATTTCTGTTTGGGCTGATTTTTATGATTTTTGAGAGCCTTAGAGACTGGAGAGGTTGGTGACTGAGTTAGGGCCTGAGTGTCGAGCTGTGTATATGTATATATATGGTTGCACGTCGCAACGAGCCTTAAGACTGTATATATGTGGATCAGGTTGCAAGCCGCAACGAGCCTTAGGGTTGTATATGTGTGGGCCGGGTTGTGCGCCGCAATGAGCCTTAAGGTTATGTATATATGGATCGGGTTACACGCCGTAGCGATATAAAGCTTGGGCTGAAGGAGTCCCTCCGGAGTCTGTACACACTCCCAGTGAGCGCAAGTGCCTTTTGAGTACGAGTGTTGAGCGCCGGGTACCTAGTGCTGAGCTATTGGGAAAGATTGAGTGATTGTTGCTCTGAGAGGATGCTCTTGATTTCATTATTGTTGCACTTAGCTGCCATATATCACTGTCTGGAAGTTTTCTGAAAGATGTTATATTCTGTTTTACTTGAATTTGATATGGGATAACTGATTTGGCCTAAATTGTCGAACTTGAAAGCATGTCTATTTTTCCTATGTTGAAATTTCTGAAATTGAACTATAATTGCACAGCTCGTCAGTACTTTCAGTTCTTTATTTAGTATTGTTACTTACTGAGTTGATTGTACTCACGCTACACCCTGCACTTCGTGTGCAGATCCAGGTATTTTCGGTTATGGCGGGTGTTGACTTCTTTTGCTCAGTTGACCGTTTGGAGATTTCGAGGTAGTTGTCGGCGTTGTCGCAAACCTTGTCTCTCCTTCCCTATCTTTACGTTTATTTTATTTAGATCCATACTTGCATAGACATTACTTTTCCAGACTTGTGCTGTATAGATGCTCATGAACTCAGTGACACCCCGATGTCGGGAGTTTCTGCATTATGTTTTGGGTTTCTACCCCATTTATGAGAATTTTTGTTATTTAAAAACTACCTTGATGCATTTTCTGTTAAATGTTGGGAATATCTTGAAAATATCGGCTTGCCTAGTACCACGATAGGCGCTATCACGACAGGTTAGGATTTGGGTCGTAATATTATTGCACATATAATTCTAATATTATTTATATTAATTGAAAATATCATTATTAATTAGCGTGTCATACACGTGCAATGTACTTATCGAGAAACTAGTATAAGAAAAAGGTATAAGTACCCCTTGAATTAAGAGCGAACTTTCAGTTTTAAATTTCTTTTTTTTAAGTTCGTGCTCAATCAAGCACTTCAAATAAAATAAAATAGAATAAGTATTTGCCATAATTTATTTTGTATTAGGAACAACTTCAGTTTAGTATCTCGCGTCACAATCCAATCTTTAGCGGTCTTCATAAGACAAAATCTAGAGATTATGTATTTTGTATTAGGATCAACTTTAATTCGGCATCTCGTGTCGCCATCCAATCTTTAACTTCATAAAATAAAATCTAGAGGTTATATAATTTGTATTAGGACAATCTTAAGTTCAGTATCTTGCGTCACTATCTAATATTTAACGGTCTTCATAAAACAAAATCTAGAGATTATATTTGGCAACATTTAAAATCTAAGTCAAATATAAGACTAGCTCGGACAGATGTGCATAATACGCTCATAATATTTATGGAATAAAGATAGGACTAGCTCACTCAGCGTTACGCCTTTACTCTCCATCTGCGTTACGCCATTCTTACTGTAATGCAATTTAATCAAGCTATGCTTGAAATCTCCGATGTCGAAACTCGTGAATAACTATTTAATTTTTTTTGTTTTTGCGTTGTAGCTTCGAAAATTATTTTCTTTGCCTCTTTTAACATATCAGTTTGAGTTGATCAAGTGGTACATGCAGGGGCGAAGTCAGAATTTCAGGGTTCTGGATTTTAAAATGTTAACTTCAAGTGTTAATAACTGAGTTTTAAATTTAATATTCATACATATTTGCTAAATTTTTAACACAAATATATTATTTGAGCAAAAAACTATTGGGTTTGACCGAACACATAGACGGGCTTCTAGCTCCGTCCCTGGGTACATGTCGGTGTTTGGCTTCAAGACAAGGATAATTTTGAAAGTTCATGAAGGTTGAATGTTTATTTTCTGACTTGAAATTTACCGGGTGAAAAAAATAACGATATGACGAGTGATATATCATACCTAAATCTGAAATCAAACCTTCCAGACATTTGTATTCTCCTTCCTAAATTACACATAGTTCAATTATCTTCACATAAAAAATAATTTTGCAGAATAGTAGGCAAAATCCCGTGATAATTCGTGGAATCAGTTGCAATTTGAACAATAGAAAAATTAATATATTAATTTATTTTCGACAAGAAAATTAAAAGTTGAATAAAAACAAATGGGATTGGATTATTTAAATCATAAAAATATTTAGTAAATAAAAGACTCCAACCTTACACATTTTTAGACCCACTCTAAAGCCTCAAGCTCAAGTCCAAACCATTTGGTTCTTCATCTAATGCAACTGCATTTGATGAAATGGGCACATCCAACTGATTTATCAATGGTCGTGTACAATCAGGAGTCACATTTAAATCAAGTGTATGTGAAGCTCTATCTTTATTTCTTCTTACCATTTGTTGCCTTCACTAGGGTGAGAATGATTCGACGATGATGATGTTGTTGGTAGAACAATACCTCTGTTATTTCTTCTCGAACTTGCATGTTGTGATGATGCAGGTTGAGGTGGTTGTGAATGGGTTGGTAAAGGAAGAGCGGCTGCATCTACACCAGAACGTAGAATGACATCTTGCTCGGAAGATAACGGGTGAAATTGTAAATAATTCATAAAGTCAAAATGAGTACTAAATATGCCATAACATAAAGGGCAGCGAAGTAGTACACGACAAGGCATTAAAATTGGAGGAGGAGAAGGATTTATGTTATGCATGTTGAAAAATGAATGACAAAGTTTTCTAAAGAAAGATCTCTCCGTAGAAACAATGGCAGAGAAAATATTGACTTTGCACAATATTTTTGTAAGATGTGAAGAGCATTATAGGCTACTTAGGGTGTAATCTTGCCCTTGATTTATTTTTGTTCTAGATTTCTAATAGTAAGTTCAATGTTGTAACAATGTGTGACAGCTTCACAAAATTAAAAAAAAAAACTAATATTTTTCTTATTTTGGGATTTGTCTTTTTCCTTATTTTTGTTTATATTTAACTAACCTACTGTAATAGATTTCGAGAGAAGGCTCTGTTTTATCTCTAAGTCAATTAATTACCTTCTTAGATTACAACAAACTCATCATTTAGCCATCTATATTTAATACAACATACTTACGAATTCAAATTTCAAAGTAAATTCCCGTTATGATTTTATTTCAAAATCCAAGGTGTGATTTTGTTCAACTAGCATAAAGCAATAACTTCTTTTTTTTTTTTAGTAAATTGCCGCAATCTGATTTCTTTTGAATCATACTCACCAAATTGATGTAATCACAGAGATACATAATAAACATGGTATGAGTTAAGTTCTAGTCTGCAGGTTTTTCAATTCTCCCTAACAATCTTCATGCCAACATAAGCTAGCAACGCACGAATAATTTATGCTTTTTTTGGACCTCGCGCATAGTAGGAGTTTAATAACCGGAGTGCACACAGCTAGCAGCGGCAAATGTAGCTTCATAGCTACGGGTTCAATTGAACCCATAACTTTTGAGGTAGACATAAACTTATGTGTAAAAATTTATTAAAATCATAAGAAATAGTGAATATGAACCCATAACTTTAAAAATTTGATAGTTCAATGCTAAAAAACTTAAATATTGAACCCATATAATTTAAATTCTAGATCCGCTTCTAACTGCTAAGGCAACTTTTGGATTTCATAAGCCTTGTAGTATTTCTTTTTATAAGGAAATCCTAGTGTTATTGTTTTTCTAAATATGCTGTTCATATTTTCCCTTGCCAAAAAAAACAATTTCTCGTCGATTACTCTTCCGATATTCCGTTTGAATCATCAGGATTGCAGTTATTTTCGTTTCTAGCATGCCCTGAATTTAATCAACTTAATTGGGACGACATATTACTCTCTAGTATCATCTCTTTTGCTTGTTGATGTCATATTGTATTTTTACCGTCTTTCACGCAAACAACGTTTTAATTTCTGATGTGCCTTTTTGTCTAGTAAAGTTCTGGTCTCAGGGCTACTATTATATTTAATTCTGTTAAAAAAAACTTATTTTCTCTGCCTTCTCTCTGGGCAGTAGAGAGAGAAAGGTGAATCAATCAACAAAATAGGAATGGACTTGGATCAAGTTCATCAAATTCCTCCTCCTAAATCCAAACATCATTATCAATCAATCTCTTGTTAAATCCAAATTGTCAATTGTTAGCTTTGAGGATAAGTTGGTGCAAGGTGAATAAGAAGCTTCAATCAACATGATTATTGATACAAATATCCATTATCCATCTGATTCACAAGGTATTGGGAAAGAAGACCCCATATGCCCCTCAAACATCCAGCAAGTTTAATTAACTCAAGAAGATATCCATCGAATATATCAACCATGGAAATACTCGACTATAGTTAAGCTTTAAGGGAGGAGAATTCAACACCAATTGCTCAAAAGAAAATTACATAAACTGTGGAAAACAAAGGAAAACTTCCCTTTGATTGATTTAGGGTGTGATTACTTCATCACTAAATTTAGTAATGAGGAAACTATGCAAAAAGCCCTACATATGGGTCCTTGGTTCATCTTTTGTCACTTTCTATCAGTCCAAAAATGGGAACCAAACTTCCTTGCATCGGAAGCAAAAATATCAAAAACTACAGTTTGGATTGAGCTTCCTCAATTACCAACGGAATTTTATGATGGTTTAATCTTAAAAAAGATCGGTAACAAAATTGGCAAACTTTTAAAAATTGATGTATGCACTTCCTCAACTCTTAGAGGAAAATATGCTAGATTATGTGTTGAGTTGCCTTTGGATGTCCCAGTAACTCCTTTTATCTACATTGATCACACAAACAAGCTATACACTATGAAGATGGGAATCTTTTATGTATTAAATGTGGAAGGCTTGGGCATGTTCAATCCAAATGTAAGTATAAAATAGTTGTTAATGCTACTTCTCCAACAGCTTTGGACTCTACTGACAATCAATCCAAGGACCATAAAGCAACAGCACAAGGTGTTAATGAAGATTCACTTCATTCCACTAAGGAAGAAGTGTGGCAAACGGTGAGTTTCCCAACAAAAAAGAAGGTCAATCACAAGAACACTTCAGGTAATTCTAAAGAGCAAAGCAAGCTTTTGTCAGGTACACTCTCTTCTATCTCATTAAATGTTAAATCCACTGATAAGCAAATGTCTTTTAAATTTCCCAATACGAATTCGTCCAAGAATTACATTGCAAAAAATCCTAGCCCATTATCTTCCTCCACTACTGGAAATAAGTTTCAAGCATTGGTTAATCTGCCTAGCCAAGATTGCATGGTATTGGACGTGGCCCCATCCCCTAACTTAAATTGCCACGTGGCAAACTCTGCTAAGGACCAATTAAATACCTTGCATGACACTAATTATGTGTCTACTCCCCTAACTAATCAAATTAGCAACTCTCTCACGCTACAAACATCTCCCAATGATGCCCTAATCCCTAATAATCTCAATAACCACACTGCCAGCCTAGCTAATCCTTGCATGTGCAATAAAGTACACCTTCAACACCTATCCCAAGTCTCTCCCGTTGGCCAAAAAATGGTTAAAGAAATCATACACGTTACAGGGACAAAATCTACACAAAATCCTACTAATACCATCGGCTCAAGCAACTCCCAAAGCATGCAAATAGAGGTAATAAGTATTGACCTCGCTAGAACACTAGAATCCATAGTTACCCCTTCAGAAAACTCTTCTACTTCCCATAATGTAAACCACCCCTCAAGTAGTAAATATGCCCAGAATCCCAGTATCCCAAAGAAGGCGTTATCGTCTAGTCCAAATCCTAAGGCATCAACGAGCCCATACAATGGCCAACCCTCCGATTCCTCAGGCAGCACAAACAAACAACCAAATCTTCTTTGTTCAACTACCCCTCCCTCAAGACCATCAACCCCTCTCCTGGATAGAGCAAGCATTAATGGGGCATGCAACATCATTCAACATGATATTGGATGGACAAAATTCTCACTTCCTTGCCCAGCTAGTATTGGAAGGGATGCATATGGTCATGAGCAACTACTTCAACCATGTTTGGTTGAACAACATACTTCACCCCCTAGCTCCATCGATGAACTCCAACCTAGCCCAAACTATGAGAAACCAATGGAGTCTACCACCCCACTTCAACCCAATCTAAACTCAGAATATGCAAATGGATCTCACATTCTTTCCACCGGGGGACATCTCGAACATGAACCCAATATTTATGCCATGGTCCATGACATACACCCATGCAATGAATCAGATGGCCAACTAAATGCAAATTCCTCCACATGCAAATAATCCCCAACCAAACGGTCCTCTAGATCAAAACAATGTTCCACAACAACAAGCTCCTCCCAATCAACCAGAACCAGAAGACCAACCAATAGAGGATGCATAGGAGTTGAACTTGCTGGGGTCAGACCAAATCCTAGAGTTTTCAAGTCTAAACGATGTAAAGGTATATCTATTTAGGAAAATGCACGAGAAGAGATATATTTTCAGTTGTCCCCCAACACTTTACAAATTCTCGATAGATGTCAAGCCTCCACTACCCAATTGTGGGAAGCCATGCAATGATCCTGGTACCTTCGATCAGGAGGAACCCAACTCCCCCTTCACAGAGAATGAGGGACAATGGTAGCATGCATAACCCTAATCTCCTAATATGATGCCTCATCCAGTTAACTTCATCATTTGGAACATAAGGGGTGGTAATAACGATGCTTTTAGGGTAAACTTTAGAGAAATGATCGATACCCATAAACCCAGTGTTGTGACCTTAGTAGAGACTCGTATGGAAATCCATGTCTCTCTCCTTAATGACTTTCCCTTCACTCAAATGATTGAAGTCCCAACTGAGGGACAATCTGGAGGAATGGTCATTCTATGGAAATCAGATGTGGTTACAGTGAAGGACTTTGTGAGAAGGAACCAAGAGATACATGCCAATATTGAGGTATGTCCATTAAATATTTCTTGGCTTTTTTCATCTATTTATGCTAGTACTAAAGTAGCAAGTAGGAATAATCTTTGGAGTAATATTGAAGGAATTTATGAGCATTATAAAGGTCATTGGCTCTTGGGAGGTGATTTTAATGATACTTTTTTCATGGATGATAAATTTGGGGGTAGGAGAGTTAACAGTAGACGTAGTTCCCGTTTATGGTCTAGTGTTAATCATTGTAACCTTTTCGATTTGGTTTTAAAGGTTGTAAATATACGTGGTCTAATAATCGTAGAAAGTCTAACAAATTAATTATGGAATGTTTAGATAGATTTTTTGTAAACGATACTTGGATGAGTCTATTTCCAAAAGTTATGGTTGTCCATCTCCCAAAAATACACTCTGATCATAACCCCTTATTACTCCAATTAGTCCCTAACAATAGATTTCATAAGGGTAAACCATTTAGACTGGAATCTATATGGTGTAGGCATCCTGACTTTGTTAATATAGTCAGGACTTGTTGGCAAACTAATGATCTCCCTAAGGCTCAACAGATTTTCAAAGAAAAAATAATTCCATGGAAAAATGATACCTTTTGTGATATCTTTAAAAGAAAAAAAATTTGTTGGCACGCCTAGATGGAATTCAGAATTCGCCAAAGTATCAAACTAGTCCTTTTCTAATGAATTTGGAAACTACTCTCCAACAAGAATATAATGCCCTTTTAAAAATGGAAGAAAACTTTTGGAAGCTTCGTTCAAGAATTAGTTGGGGTAATGAAGGTGATGCTAACACTCGTTTCTTCCATAGTATGACTACCAATAGAAAACGTGATAACTCTATCTTGTACTTTAAAGATGAAAATGGTAATTGGATTTCTAATGCTAAGTCCATTTTAGAACACACTTTCAACTATTTTGATAATTCCTACAAGACTTCTAAAACCATTAGTAAGATGGCTTGTTTCAAAAATCAAAATGACTTTTTCAGAACCAATGATTTAATCATCCTTGTTAATCCTTTTACAAAGGAAGAAATTAGGAAAACTATTTTTTCGTTCAAGACTTTTAAAGCCCCGGGTCCGGATGGTATTCACCCTTTCTTTTATCAGAAATATTGGAATATAGTTGGTGATTCAATCATAAAATTTTACCAAGATGCCTTTGAATCACAATCTCTCCCTCAGGGTATTAACGATACATACTTGTGCCTCATACTAAAAATTAACAATGCCACTGATCTAAAAATCTTCAGACCTATTGGACTTTGTAATACGGTGTACAAAATTATTGCTAATAGACTAAAACAATTTCTTTCAGTCATTATTAGCCCTACTCAATCGAGTTTTTAAAAAAATAGGAGAGCCAGCAATAATGCCATTGTCATTCAAGAAATTATCAATAATATGTGCTCTTCAAACAGTTCTAAATATGATATGTTATTAAAAATCGACCTCGAAAAGGTTTTTGATAAGTTAGAATGGGATTTTATTCATAAAACTCTAGTTTTCTTTCACTTTCCTTCCAATATTTCTAAACTCATTATGCACTGTATTTGCACTAGTAAAATTGGTATTCTTGTCAATGGAACCAAGACTAATTTCTTTAGCCCAAGTAAAGGAATTTGGCAAGGTGATCCCATATCACTATACATATTTATTCTATGTATGAAACTTATGTCTAGGTTAATTGATAATCAAGTGGATACTTTAAAGTGGGATCCGATAAAAATTACCCCATGGGGTCCTTATTTTTCACACCTGTTCTTTGCTGACGATTTGACCTTAATGGGTAAAGCCAACCATAAGACGGGTAATTGTATTAATCAGTGCCTTAATTTATTTATAGAAGAAACTGGGTTGTCTATAAATTACTCTAAATCTAGGATTGTGTTCTCCAAAAAATGTCCACGGGACATTTCAAGTCATTTTGCTAGCTTATTTAACATAAGGCCTAGTGTTGAGTTTGGAAAATATCTTGGATTCCCAATCCTAAATCTCAAGCCAAAGCCCAAGGATTTTCAGTTTGTCATTGATAAAATGCAAGCTAAACTCTTACTTTGGAAAACTAATCTTCTTAATATTGCGGGAAGAACCACCTTAGCATCCTCAACTCTTAATGATATGCCTTCTCATGTTATGCAATACACTATACTCCCTAAAAAAGTGTTAAATTAGATTGATAAGATTCAAAGGAATTTCATATGGGGTACCACTAATACTAAGAAAAAACTCCATTTAATTAATTGAAAAACAGTCACAAAACAAAAATCTGAAGGAGGCCTAGGAATTCATACAGCCTTACAAAAAAATTCTGTTCTCCTCACTAGCCTTAGCTGGCGCCTTATAAATTTTCCTAACAACCCTTGGGCTCAACTAATTGCTAGTAAATATGCCCATAAAAAAACTTCCCCAAAGTGTTCCTTATCTGGGCAGCTCTTCTAAAAGGATACAAAATCCTTACAAAAGGAATCTTGTGGCATCCGAGCAAAAATTCAAATCTTGACATTTGGACTTCTAGATGGATTCATAATGCTCCCAGCCTTAGAAATTATATAGAAGGTCCTCTCCATAAATCTGATTACTCAATCTCTCTTAGACAGCTGATTATTAATGATCAATGGGATATTTCAAAAATTTCTTTTGACCTACTCCCTTCTCTAATGAACAAAATCAAGGCTACCCCTATGTCGTTAGGCTCAATAAGTAAATATCTTATGTCCTGGGATACGAATAGCAACGGCATGTTTACATCCAAGTCCTGCTACAAACTTTTAGAGGATAACCACTTGATGATTCAGGATAAAGAGCCTGACTTCAATTGGATTTGGGATCTCCATTGTCCTACTAAAATCAAGTTCTTTATTTGGCAATGCATGCATAATAAATTTCCTTGTAGAACTTACCTACAATACATTGGTATCAATATTGATCCTAATTGCCCTATGTGCAAACAAGGACCTGAGGATGCCACTCACATTTTTCTCCTCTACCCTATAGCTACCCGTTATTGGTCTAATAATCAACCAAAGTAATGCTCAATCCAACTGGTTAGCTAGTTTAAGGGATTCTCATCTCCAAGATAGTCATCAGCATTATGCTTGGAAAAATATCCTCCCCTTTTCGATTTGGAATCTGTGGAAGAATAGAAATAATAATAATAATAATAATAATAATAATAATAATAATAATAATAATAATAATAATAATAATAACAACAACATAAACAATTTGGACCTGGATATTAACCCTAGACAGGTTTTCCACCAAATATGGGAATTTCTCTTCTTTACTGAAAAAAATCTCGTACAACAATCTTCAGTCAAGATTAAAATGCACTGGGAAAGACCTCCTCCAAACAAGATAAAACTTAACATTGATGGGGCATTCTTGAAAGAAAAGCTTCATGCAGGTATAGGAGGAGTTTTCAGAAACAGCTCTGGTAAATGGATCATGGGCTTCACAAAATCTTGCTATACAACATGCTCCTTGCAGGCTGGACTTTTAGCATTGGAGCAAGGATTAAAATTAGTTGTAGACATGTCATTTGCTGCTATAGAGATTGAATCAGATTCAACGGATATAATAAAGATGCTTATTGATGAGAATGATAGTACTAATGCATGTTTACTTAACTGCAGATCATTAATGCACCGGCTGAAATCCCCGGTGATCAGGCACAATTTTAGGGAAGGAAATGCAGTAGCAAATTGCCTAGCTAAGGAAGCAGTCAAGAATTTCAAGCCGGATAAATGTTATCACCTTGCGTGCCCACCTCTTTTTGTTAAAGCCATTTTGAAAAAGGACATGCAAGGCCTTTGTTTTGGAATTAAACGACTAAGTACTAATATTTGTAATAGTCTAGTAACTTAAAACAATAGAAATGTCCTTCGGGACTATGTAACTTCGGTGTAAGTTTTTGCGTATTAATATATATGCTTCCTTATCGTTCAAAAAAAAAGTTCTGGTCTCAGACTCACAGTCAGCCCAAATGGTAGAATCACCATTTTGCATCTTTGACCGACAATCCTTTTCTGGTGGAGAATATGTATAATTTTAGTTCAATTTCCTGATTCAAAAGGTTGAAGGTAAAAAATTAATTGTTGAGTTGAAAACTGACCTGCTCTTTTTCTCTTTTAGTACTCAGCTCCCTCCCCTCTTTTCCCAAAAAAGAAAAAAAATAAAAGCAAAAAACAAATGTGATGATCAGCAATGTAATGTTGATAGTTGTATTGAATTATGCTAAGGTTAATAGTTGTATTGAATTATGCAAGGAGAAACTTCATCTTTTCTAAATCTTCTTGAAAACTTGTGTTTCTTGACATCTTTTATTGTGGCGTATGAACTTTCTACTTGCTTGATTAACACACCGTGTGATAGTTGCAGTGTTTGGTGCAAGAGTTCACAAGTTTGATATGATCCTTCAATTTATGAACGTTGGTTAAGACTGGCAAATGATGTTATCTTTATTAAGTTTATAATGTGGCTAGTATGTGCTCTTTGGTCTTTTTAATAGCAAACCGAAACATTTTAGTAGCTAAAGAAAGGGAAATCAGCCTTGGTAGTCCATCAATTTAGAGAATTAGCATTTTTTTTCAAAAATTGGAAGGTTTCGCGTTCATTTTTAAATTCATAGACGATAATGTCTTGAAGTTGAAAACTGAAACGGAAAAGTTTTGTGTTATCGTAGCTCAAACGCATGCTAAAATTTGTTTTGATGTCATGAAATCGTGAAAATCCCTTGTTAAGCGTACTTCATCATAATATAAAAAGATCAATTATCGCACTTAAGGGTATGAACTAGTGGTCAATAAAGTGGATGAGAACCATGAGATCGCAGGTTCAAATTCCAACGGAGGCAAAAAATACTAGGTGATTCTTCTCATCTAACCAAGCCTCGGTGGATAGTACTGTGATGACTAAGATAATTTCTAAACCAAATTGAGAAGATCTAAGAGCTCCATAATTTGATTTTTGCTTAGTGTTTGGGAGTAATGTGGCCACATATAAGTTGTAATCACAATAATTCTAGTCCGATTTCTTATCACAAGGTCATTTACATTGAGGCGGACAACATGATATATTATTGAGTATGATTAATTACCCCACTAAAAGTATAATTAAAATAAAAGGTTGCTCTTTTTTTTTTAATTAAAAAAAGGTGTTGGCTTAATTTTAATAAATTCGGGCAGAAATTATTTATGAAGAGTATTTACAGGTAAGAAGTTGAAAACGTCTTCCCCAAGTTTGAGATAACTTTTGCAATAGCGTTGACCCCGTGCTCTCCAAGGCACTGGTCAATAGATCGAGTCCGCGACCTAAAAATAAGTTGATGGGTTATTCTTTATTTTTTGTCCGTTTTATGGGTAATTTGCTGTTTTAATACGCCATTTATAATATAATACTCTTAATTTATGTGACAGTGTTAGTATTTTGAGAATCAAACGAAGTTTTCGTTGACTTTAACTTTTTATATGCCATTAAATATTTTGAATTAATAATATCATGATGTTTTTGAATATGTAAAGCTTATTTTGAAAAACTTAAAAGAGTCTGTCAAATATACGATAAAAACTAAAAAAAATTAAATTTCAAAAAGCGAATAATATCACATAAATTAAGCAGAGGGATAGTATTATTACACAGTAGGTCGCTATTTGTTTCGGCAACTTACAGGTAAAAAGTAATGTAAACAGTACGTCGCTATTTATCTTGGCGACTTACATGCACATAATTTTTTCCCGACGAACATGTATATAACAATTTAAGTGCTAATTTGAAGTATATAAAGTAAAAAGTTAAGAAAAACTTATAAGCAAAATATATTCCGCCTACAATGAGAAATGTCCTTGGGCCATTTTCGGACAACCAAATTTTTTAGATTATGAATAAGACCATCTCCACCAATAAAGTCATTGAACCTTAATCCTGACCCTCCATTAACAAGATGACAGGTCCCATAATTCAAATATGGAATTTATTTAATGAAGATTAAGGTGAAGAGGATTTTTAAAAAAAATGGAGAATCTTTACAATCTTGATCATGGGAGTATTGACCAAGAATTTAGCTTGCTCGATACTTATCTCAATACCCTATAAATAGTCTCCTGTCCTTCAAATCACAGACAAAAAAAGGAGAAACTGAAAACAGGTCCAAGAATGGAATCAAAACTACAAGAATTCCAGTTACTGATCAACATGAACAGGGCAACTTGGTACTCCATAATGCTAGCACTGCTACTAAATACTACTGCTGTATTATACTTGAATTGGATTCCTGAGAAGACAAAGCAAATACTAAGAGATAAAGCTGAAAATGAGCTACTTCCATGGCTGTCCAGAAGCATCGTTACCTTAACGATCAAATATCTGAATTTCTGCATTGCTAAGATGTTGCAGTTCAGACACCTCGCGCCAATTCAAACTGCACCTTCCACTATTATGTCACTGCTTTTCTGGGTTGCGTTAACTCGATCAGTTTCTTCATTGTATTCTTGAATCTTTGGCTTTTGGACTGTAATCCTCTTTAGTAATTGAATATTTAAAATGACAATTCAAGCCATTTTTTTCAGTCCTGTTTATGTTGGCAGTTTCAAGCTTCAATATGCCAAAATCAACTAAAAGAGGCCAGTTATAGTCTCTGGGATGCATTTTTCCACAGCTTATATCCATGCAAGCATAGATATTTTGAATGTCAAAGCATCAATTTATGAAGTATAGATAAATAAAAGTGTTCAACAAGGTGGGGGTAAGGCTGCGTAGACACTACCCTCCCCAGACCCCGCTATGTGGGATTATACTGTGTTTGTTGTTGTTATGGTAGATAAATAAATGTGCATGTAACGCTTTTTACCTGTATGCTGATGCGTATATGTTTGAATGCCATAATGGCAGAAAAAAGGGTAAAGTTGTCTCCATGTGACCTATAGGTTACGGGTTCGAGCCGTGAAATCAGCCACTGATGCCTGTATCAAGATAGGCTGCTTACATCACACCTCTAGGGATGCGGCCCTTTCCCGGACCCCGTATGAATGCGGATGCTCTATGCACCAGGTTGCCCTTTAATGGCAGAAAAAAGTAGTGTAACAGAAGAAATGTTGTCATGCTCCATTGCTGGATAATTTTGGTAGACTACTATCACTTCAATAATCAGAGAACAAACCTCTGCTCAAGTGCCAAACGGATATAGTAATATAAATTATCTAAAAACCCCAAAAATTACAAGAGTCTTGCAACAACGACATGGTACAAAAAGTTATTCTGTCCATCAAATATCTTTAATTCATAAGAGTAGTAACAAAAGATTACCATATCTGTTCTGTAAAGAAACTCAGTAACAGCGACAATGATCTAACTTTTAGTTATCTGCAATCTCACCATCAAGCCACTTTAGTGATGGTAATAGCTTAATCAGAAGTAATTTTATCTTGTCGTCCGAAACTGCATTTCCTATAACATCTAATTGTATCAAGTTCAAGTCTTTAAAAATAGTATAAACTTCCCAATTGTCAGCCACCTTATCCCAAGGCATCTCGGGTTCCTCAGCTTTCCAGTCACCTCCACTTTTATGGTTCAGAGGGGAAGAGCATAAATACCTCCTCGTGTCAATAGAGTGCGCACCAATCTCGTTGTAAGAGATATCCAAGACTTTCAGTGATCTTAGCATTCTCAAAGGCTCCAAAGCAGTAAAACTGCAAAGTTTATTGTGACTAACATTCAAACAGGTGAGAAGTTGCATCACCTCCAAGCCTGCATCAATTTTAGAGAATAATAGAATGAAGCAAGCTTCTTGGTTTAAGCAAGAAAAAGCGCCCTATTAGACGACGCTAGAAAATAAACCAAAAAATCTAATGCCGCATTATTGAAGAAAAGCATGATTTTAAGGCAAAGAATTTACGATCACAGAAAATTAGAAGCAATCCTTTGCAGTTAGCTTACGCAGTGTCATTCTAGCAATTCCACATGATTCAGAAACATAATCGAGCACTTACACGAGAAATGCCGGAGTCATTGCAACTTTTTATCACATGATCAACTTTATTGGATAACTACATTTATTGACTTCCATGCATTTGAATAACATAATTTCACACCTTTTTTCCAGAGGAAAATAGTGAGAGACACTAAAGATCTAAATATGACTAACTTTGGCTTGTCAATTTATTAATCAAACCATCAGTTAGATGGATGCTTTTCAATAAGTTATCTTCTATCTATTTAAGTTTCTTTTCATTTCACCCAGTTACGAAGATCATAAGAAATCAAGATGCTTTTTTTAAGTCAAGATCGTATCATTAATATCACACCAACATGACGTCTAAACTATTTATAATCTGCATGAGTGGCTTAACCACTCTTATCTAACCAAGTTATCCCAATAATCTACACTTCCTGATATTCTCTCTTTACACCAAACATGTGACATAGGAATGATTCGATACATCTAATATCCCTCTCACTATCATGGAAGAATCTTCTATCCCCTCTCATTCTCCATACCCATAAATCAAGATGGTTTTAAAATGCAACAAAAATTTCTTAAATCACCACATATAACTGAACAGCTAATAAGAAGGATGAACATGAATAAGGGGTAAATCTCTTGACCTATATGTGGTGTAGATGAAGGCCTTTTTCATGATAATCTTCTGAAACAACTGAGAATTTTATGTACTTGACTAGTTTGTTAGCTTGAAGATGCATGGATACAATTCTTCCATGTTACTAAATTGTATTTTCCTATGAAAAAAAGCATTGAAAAACATCACAGATAGATCTCTTATCATCCAGAAGAATGAAAAAAATTACAAGAGAAGAGCTGTTTTTGCTAAGAGTTAAACAAAGTTCTTCTTTTCTTCTTTCCTTGTTTCTTTACGCCAAACTTTGACTCGAGAAAGGCCCACCATCTTGTCCTCATAGATACCTGTTGTGTTTTCACAATCCCCTGGGCGCCGTTGCATATAAAGGAGAGAAGACAATATTGTGGCATCTTTTAGAGTTCTTTTGCTGGCCGGACCTCCTTCACCACCCGCAAAAAGGAAACTGGGTAAAGGTTACAGCGGTGGATGGCATGGATGGGTTGTAAGGTATACAAGTTTAATTATTACGATTTCAGAAGTTGCATCACAAAATTATCAAACATAACTCGACCGTATACAACACAATCTCCCTTTCCCTGGGGCATAAACAAGATTTCTTTTCTCTTTTTTTCTTTTTCTCCTGGATCATGGTTGTGCAAGATTTTGTTTCAACAAAAGAATTTCTTAACTCAGAGAGAACGCGGAAAAGACATATTTTCAGTGTATTTTTCAATAAGTTGACAAAACAAATACTATGTAAGCTCTATGTAGCCACTTTGTTTCAGAGAACTAGAGTTAGCAAGAAAAAAATAATAGAAAGAGGTAGGGAAATTACCTTCAAGTGACTGAAGTTGGTTGTTGCTGAGATCTAAGACTTGAACCCACAAAAGTTTCTCCATAGACCCAATACGTGAAAGTGAGAGATCATTAAGCCGCAGACAAAAATTATTGATTTTTGGAGAAGACGGATCCCTATATTTACAGCAGTGCTTTAGCAACAAGTCTTGATTGGAGATTATCTGCAACGTTAGATAGTAAGCTTGTGCAATTCTAGGTAAGATTCAATAACATATCACAAACGTTAGACCTACAGGGAGAGAGAGAGAGAGAGAGAGAGAGAGAGAGAGAGAGAGAGAGAGAGAGAGAGAGAGAGAGAGAGAGAGAGATTTATCATTATTTCCACATTACCAGATGAATAAGAACCAATAAAGAGAGATCAAACAAAACACTAAAAAATAATTGGAACAAAGATGTCTAACTGCCGAGGTTTCTGAGGACCCATAAAAAGGAATGGCACTTTCGTCCACACTATCAATTACTTTCAAATTGGTTCAAATAGACAGAGCAGAGACTTTGCCCAAGAAATGGATCAACAAAATGTCGATCTGAACAGGAAATAAATCTTATACCAACTAAAGACTACTTACTGTAATTGTTTTGCTTTTTAGAAATTGAATACCTATACAAAGGTTCAAGTTTCGAAAATACAAGTTGTTGCTAGCATTGGTTGGAGGAATAAACCACAAGGTCTCCAACTTCTTTATGGCATTAGTTTCTCCAAAAGATAACACCACATTAAAGTTAAACGAGTTGGGCTTGCAAAGGATATGTTCATATAACAGAAAATTAAACTTATAATGAGCTATCCATTAGAAAACTAGGTGCAAGGAAAATACAACAGAACAGATACCTGTTTCAGAAGTACTAAACTGTACTCATCTTGGTAGTAGTGGAAATGTGCTGGGTCCATTTTCTTTAAATCATCATATAGCTGAAGAATTTCTGTGTGGTGGCTAAAATTTCTATGACTAGTGCCAGTATATGACATTAAAGTGTCATGCGCCATCAGCAGTCTTGCAAGTGTCAGCTTCCCAATTTTACTGAAACAGACAAAGAGCTTATAAGAGAAGAATAAGATGGAAAATACAGCTGCCGCAGATTGATATACTCAGCTTGTAAACAGATTTGCCTACCAGTTCATTGTTGCTAACAACTCCCTATAGTATGCTATCTCATTATCGACGGTCGTAACATTCCACTGATAGTCCACCACTTTTTCATCTCCCTTGGTTCTTTCTATATGGAACAAGTTAGCCAGAACTGACTCAAGAAACTGTGCTTCATGAGTACAGAAACTTTCGTCATTCCAAGAGATCTTCTCTTCATTTTTCAAGTCAACATGTTCTGAACGATAAGGTGATATAGATACTGTAAATGCAATATGAGAAGAATTTCCATGATGTACGCCAGTTGAAGAGAAAATGCCTTGAGAACGAGCAAGGCTAACCTTTACTTGGTAAGCCTTTAAAGAATTTGCATGTTCCTCTGGAAAATTAAGATCTGTCAACCAAGCGTGGGTAGACGCAGTTTCATCTCCTGAGAGCGATCTCCAAACGAGCTCATTACTCACGATACTTTCACATTCAACTTCTACTGTAGATGAGCATATATTTTCAACAACTTCACTGAAATAGAGAATAAGCGGAAGTGTTCTAGTATTAGATTGAAGACTGGTAAAGGGTGAGAAAGAGCAATCCCCAAACGAACCATCCATGGGTAAGGAAAGATTACAGCCATGAGGTGGCCATGAAGAAACCAACGTCTCTAGTTTAACTGTCTGATCAAGAAGCCAAAGATGGTAAAACCAACCACTTTGATCATCTGGATCTGTGAAAAGAGCATTGCGCACAAATTCGTACTCTTCTGTAAATACATTGTCCTTGGGAGAATATCCTTTTGCTTTTTCCTTCAGCAAATGAGAAAGAAGAACACTGTACACAAGTCATTATGGGGAGAAGAACCTTTGAAAGAGATAAGAGACACATCACAGATAACAGCATTATATAGAATTTAATTCAGAATGAGAGTTCCTCATGAGCTAAAATGGCATGTGGTACTCAAATTACAGTTAATTCAGCATATAGAGATTTGAACCAGGAAGGATCTCAAATTACACTCTGGCCATGGGAACACATTTGGAAAGTCAAGGTACCATATAAGGTGGCATGCTTTACTTGGCTGATAGTTAGAGAAGCTGTTTTGACTCGGGATAACCTCAGAAAAAGGGGATTACCAATTTGTGCAAGATGCTACTTGTGTGGACAGGATACAAAGACAATCAACCATCTGCTTTTACATTGCAGAATCACTAGCCAGTTAAGCGATTTGTTCATCAATCTCAGAGGTATTAGATGGGTAATGCCTGGTAGTATTTCTGAAGTTGTGACATGTTGGAATAAAGGGGGAAATAACAGAAACAAAAGACAGGTGGAAAATTGTCCCAACAAGCATTTGGTATATGGAAGGAGAGAAACTCAAGGTGTTTTGAAGATGCAAGCAGTACTCTACAGAAGATCAAGATGGATTGTATTCTTCTTTTTTATTTTTGGTGTAAATCTGAATACATAGCTGATCTTGAGGATATTTTGGATGTACTAGGTTCCTTGTAAGAACAACAAGGATGTAGGTTTTTCAATATTTTGACGCTCTGATGTAACATCCTATTTTGGTTTCCAGCACAAACTTTGTGCTGATGTCTTATTATATACTATACAGAAAAATGTTACCATTCTCAAAAAAAAAAAAAAGCATGTGGTACTTAATTGCCTACTTCTTAAATAACAAGTGCATCTTAGAGCCCATAAAAAATAACAGATTAACAGTCATGAAGCTATGGGCTTTTAAACAAATAAAATCTTCCTATAAATTTGCTCGCTAGATCCATGCTGTAACACATTTGTTGTATATCTGTCCTCCAAATATTCCAAACAGAAAAGAGTCCTATTCACACTTTCTCAACATGTAAAAAGGGCATCAATATGTGACAATGACCTGTTTAAAGGAGATCGGATAACACTACATGCTTATTGTTCCATTTGAGACAATAACTTTTGCTTGGAGGGGTATGACTGTTTTCTTGGTATGGTAGTGACTTTAGCTTTTGCGCTAGTTGAACATATCACAATCTCAAGCTAGAGAGCTTTCACTACACAGGAAATAGATCTTAACAAGAGAGAACCAAAGAGAAATTATAATAGATGCCAACATACCTGCGGTTGTGCCAAGCAGAATAGTTGCTGAAATTGTCATATATCCTTTCAGTTGTGTATTCAAGTTCCTTCTCATCTGGTATGTTCTTCAGTGCTGTGACAAACCTGAAAGGGTTTCCGAAAAGAAGAGTGCTTAAGCAAAATGCAACAGTCCAGTGATTTGCATTCAACTTAATCCAGTTAATCACCTTCTATAATTCCATGCATGGAAATTGCGGGCGTCTGCCTTCTGGAACTTACCCAGAAGCAACAATTCCTTGTCTGTAGAAGAATGCCCTTTACTCAGCACCCATTTACGGTGATGCCATGCTCCGTAAGACTTGAAATTCCTCTTCAATGCATTCTCTACCTAATCAACATACAAAACTTCAGCTGAATAATAGACAAATTCACACGAAAAATAATAGCTGAACGAAAACAATCTTTGGTCTTATTTGAACCACCAAAGCACAACAGCATAGAAGTAAGTTAAACTATACTTGAAAGTTCATTATTCATTCAATGCAGACTACTCAGTCATATTCAATCATTGCAAAACTAGTTGAGAGCCGAATACTTTATATCTATTCCAATATATTAGGCTCATACTCTTCTACTTTATATGGCTCGGGACCCTCTATGTGAAGCTTACATAAGCAGGGTTCTAATCAATCAAATTAAAGAAAAGGCAGCCCGGTACACTAAGCTCCCGCTATGCGTGGGGTCCAGGGAAGGGCCGGACCACAAGGGTCTATTGTACGCAGTCTTACCCTGCAGTCTTACCCTGCATTTCTGTAAGAGGTTGTTTCCACGCCTCGAACCCGTGACCTCCTAGTCACATGGAGGCAACTTTACCAGTTACGCCAAGGCTGCCCTTCGTTCTAATCAATCAGATTAATTAGTCATATTAGGTTTAGTTAATAACTTAGCATTGTTATTCAACTCACTTCTTGCACTTTATAATAACAGCATAAAACATCATTCCACAACAAGACCAAGTAGGCCAAAAACCAAACTATGATTTATCAGTTTAAGCACAGATTTTAGCAGAAAAAAGTAAAGTGGTGGGAGCCCCCCCAAAAAAAAAAAAAAAAAACGGCCAGCTAATTGAGAATTTGGGCTACATAAAGATTGCCTTTTTTAAAATAAAAAAAATAGCATACCAATCTGAGTTCTTCATCAAGAATTGATTTAATAGACTCTTCATTATTGTCAGCTTCAGGTAGATTCAAATTATGTTGGACAGCAAGTTTTCTGTAATTCCAAGCGGTGTAGTACTCAGGATTTGACTCTAATAACTTTGCACTTACATCTAATGCTTCCTTTGTATATCTGAAAAAAGAACCCAAAAGAAAATTAGAATTGATTTAGATCAAGAACATGCAGTGAACAGAAAAAAAATAAAAATAAAAAGGAAGAAAAAAAGATTACATTTTGTTGTGATGTAATTGGAGAAATTGGGATTGGAGAGAACGTAATTTGGAAGCTTTGATAGCAGAAGCTTCTTGCTCTTCTGTTGTTGGAGCTTTGCGTGGTCTTCCGTGCATTTTTTTCACACACAATTAACACACAGATGAGTTATCAGGGGGGAAATTTTGCTTTGGGTTTAAGGGATTCTCTCAAGTATAAATACGGTTAGATCTGGTCCGATCCGAGTACTCTCACGGCCTCATTTTATACCGGAATAATGCAATAACACTTGGGCCTCATTTGTATGTCGTTAATGGAGGTCTGAATTACTTGCCTTTGTTTTTAAAGTCCACTTAATAGGTCAACATGTATAACAAAGACTTAATTTCATTAACACGCTATCATCAATATTTATTATTAACTATCGTCACCGTCTATCTTTATCAACTACCACCATGCCACCCACCGCCACCATCATCCTCAATCATAGCCGCCACTGTTGTCGACTACCACCACCCACTATCCTCACCATTCTAGGTGTTAGAAACTATGCGTCCACCAGACTGTATAGAGAACCGGGTTCTCTATGAGTTTCCACTGAAGATACTAATGAATCGAACTGTATAGCGATCTAGTCCTATATCAGTTCTCACAGTGCTACCTACTGAACCAGTATGTAAATGAGACACTGGATAAGTTCCCACTATATAGAGAACCAGATTCTCTATAAGTTCCCACTGTAAGCAACAGACTGTAAAACCAACCAGTTTAGGGAATCAGGTTCTCTAATTGTTCCTACAGTAGCTCGGCAGTAAGTAAAGAACACAAAGGGTTTTACGTGGAAAAATTCCAACTCAAGGGGACAAAAACCACGACCTACACTTGTAGGCTTTCAATTTCACTAACTTGTAAACACCTATTACAAGCCACTTTGTAATACCTCTATTACAGAGGATTCAACTCAACTAACTTGTGGCACTCTCACCACAAGCCACTTTGTAACTCTCTAGTTACAAAGACTTTGACTAACTTGTGATACTCTCACCACAAGCCATTTTGTCACTCTCTAGTGACAAAGACTTTAAACACTCTAGCTTGTAATAAACCTATTACAAGCCACTTTGTAATAACTCTATTACAAAGGCTTTACAACTCAACTAACTCTAGCCAAGACAAACACTTGGAGGGTTTGTGATTTTGGGTTTCCTAAAATACAACTTCTAAGAAAGCAAGATAGGAGTTACAATGAAGAACAAATAACAAAGACTCAACAAACCTAAGGACTTAAGATATATTCAATCTTGGATTCGGTCCTTGAGGTTGAAGCAGCTTTGTTCTTAAGAGAGGTTGTTATTGCACTTGAGAGAGGATTTTTGTTTCTGATTTTGCAAGTCTTGGGCAGAATGTGTTGTGTCTTGCACCAGGTTTATACAACAAAAGACATCACCTTAGTGATGTCAAATCTTGGTTAGTACATGCCTCTTCTTAATGGGAAGTGACTGTTGCACTGTTTGTTGCACTATTGCAGGCAGTCACTTTCTGTAGTTGCTTTCCAGCTGTACTGTTGACTTATACTTCTGTCAGGGGAACACCAAGGTATCAGGTCCCTAATCTGGTTCATGTGAATGTAAATCACACTGCTCAGGTTATCTTGAGTCGATTAACTTAAATAATTGTACCAGGCATGCTTCAGGTCCTTTATCTGGTTCTCTCATGAAGTAAGTTATTTTATCTTCCTTGATTGTATTTATACTTGTGTGACATCACTTACAATGATGTAAGCAATGTAGGTAAAAATCCTTCCACAGAAAGTTGACTGTTGTACTGTTCCTATACAATAGCGTGTGCAGGCAGCAACTTTCCTACTGGAGAGTTGACTTCATACAGTCTCCTCGGAAACTAGTAGGGACCTGTTCCCTAAGAAGTTCCTTATACTCTTCCTCACTTGAGTCATTGCTATCAGCTTTGAGTACCAGGTTCTTTTCTTTCTTTGATTCTCTTCTTTCACTGTCTATTTTACTCTTCATCTCGTAGGTCTTCAGATTTCCAACCAGCTCTTCTATGGTCAGCTCCTGCAGGTCCTTTGATTCAATAATAGCATTCACCTTGCTTTCCCAAAGGCTGGATCCCAACCTGGAACTTTGTGATCTCAAGGTCTTGTAAATGTGTAACAGGTTCCTTATCTAGTTCTGAATGGTAAGTTTGTTAGATCATCAAAATATAAAGTAAAGTACTTGTGCCTAAGGTACTTGTAACCTATCAATTTTCCCCTTTTTATGACGACAAACTTAGAATTGATATTCCCCTTGAGAACCAGATCTCCATATGGTTCCCCCTACAAATCAGCCATATTCTCCATGAAACCGAACCTAAGAAGCCGATCACAATTGGTTCTTCAAGACTGTTTGGCAAATCATCAAAACTCAAAGTTCCATAACTTATCAATTTTCCCATTTTTTATGATGACAAACCCAGAACTAATATTCCTCTTGAGAACCAGATTCCTCATATATTTCATGCGGATCAGACCTATAATCAATATTTTATCAGCAATGTTCCCCCTACGAAGCAGAGCTATCTCTTGAGAACCAAAGAACTAGATTCCTCATATGTTTCCCTGTATTATCAGCAACGTCCCCCCGGCGAAACAGATCCATCTTTCATGCACAACATTCGATTCTGTTCCTCCCATGTTGACACCTATATAACTTCCCCCATGTTGACACTTATATAACTTCCCCCTTTTGGCATCATCGAAAGGAATAACAGAAGAAGTACTACCAAAAGGAAGTTCAGCAACATTAACTCAGGCCACTTGGGCAATACAGCATAAACAATAACAAGAACAACAAGTGATGTCAGTGCACAACATAGAGTGATTGCCCATAGTGGAGTAATTATAACAAAAGCACAGTAGTTTCAACAATACCTAATATGACAATTTAAACAACTAAAGTACCATTATCAACAAATATAGGGATCAAAAGAAAGTAATAATTCAAGGGAATTTGGAAGAAGTGAAGGACATGGATCACTGGGCAGGAAGAAAAGTAAGGGGCTAAGGCTTTGATGAGCTTGTCCATTCGTTCATTTACTCTCCTTTGATCAATGATCATTTGCTCTCTCAATTCCTCCACTTGTTTCCTCAATCTTTCATTCTCACCCTTCAACTTAGCATTCTATTCTGCCGAGGGCCTACGAGGACCAGGTTCCCAACCTACTAAGTAGGTTGAACCATCAATCAGATCACCAAGACTCTCCCCAAGCTTCGTCTCATCAATAACAAAAGCAGTCCCATGCATATATAGCATCATAGTATCACATAAAACATAGAAGTCTGATACTTCTTCTTCAGAAACATTGGGACTTGGAGGAACAATGAGGTGATTCTAGTTTTGGAACTCATCACTCTGCCTGACAACACTCTTTGAGACTTCAAAGTCTTCTCCTTCCAAACCTAATGACTCAACCTTTGGTTCTATAAGGAACCAGGTTCCTTACTTACACTACCCTTTCTATCCATGAGCAGTCATGTCTCCCTTTTCTTCTTCTCAATCTGTTTACCCTTATCATCTGCTGCATCTTTCTCAACCAACCCCCTTTTTTTCTTTTTCTTTTTTTAAAATTCTTTCTCATAGGAAAAGATTTCATTTCATTCTCTCTTCCACAATCACATCAGTAGCTCACACCACTTCACCATCAATCAGCCTACTTTTCATCAATCCTTTTTACTGATCGAAAGTTTGTTTATACACAGAACTCAAGGAGAAAAAGATCATCATTAAAATTAACTTCATGAGAAGGACTTGAGGGATCAGGTCCCTCATTCAGTCCTCACATTCACCAATTTCTCCATTCTTCAACATTTCTACGAATCCAACCGCAACTTTAGCCTCACGGTCTAGAATATTAGATCTACCATGTTCCTTTTCAGTTACACTTCCATCAAAATCTACCAAATACTTTTTGGGGTTTTGATTCTGATGGAGTTAGGTTTTTGGAAAGTGAGAGAGTTGGGTTCACTTCTGGCATATTTGGAAAGAAAGATTATTTTGAGACAAGGTTGAATTTGGTTTTGAAGAAAAGAATAGGTTTTATTTGGGTGTAAGATAGAGAAGTGTCTTTTTGGGGTAATGGGTCAGTTCAAAAAAGGTTTAACATTTTGGATTTCAAAAGGTAGGAGGAGAGGCAGGAGAAAGGCAGAAATAAATTATGACATGACACTTCATCAACTTAAAAAGGCATATAAGTATTGGAGAGACTACTAACCTGAGTCACAGAAACCAGGTTCCTTGACGATTTTTTGAAAATTTTGAGCAAAGACTCCTAGAAGTGCAATGTCACTCTTACTTGTTTTGTCCTGAAACTGACATATGTGTATACCTGTAACATTATAGATTTGAGTTAGATTTCGCCGAAAAATTCTTTTTAGCATTGTACCTTTCTTTCTTAACATAGACAATCATCGAGGGACCAGGTCCTCAGTTGAGCTTGGTCAACCCCAACTCCAGACGATTTCTTTCAAAAAGTTCCCTGCTCAGCGCCTTGGTGAAAATGTCTGCTACTTGATCCTTCGTCTTCCAGAACTTCATACAAATCAGAACCTTTTCAACATTGTCCCTAAGAAGATGGTGTCTGACATCAATGTGCTTTGTCCTCTTGTGTTGTACCGGGTTCAAGCTGTAAATATACCAAAGTCTTCAAGATGTTGCTTGATCTATAGTGAATGAGCCCAACAAAAAGCAGCAGCCACGTATTCAATTTCAGCAATAGGAAAAGCCACACAGTTTGTCTCTTTGTACCCCATTAGATCAAGTATGACCCTGGAAAATGTGTCGTTCCAGATATGCTTTTCTTGTTCACAATATAGCATGCATAATCAGCGTCAGCATAACCAATAAGGTTGAATTTGTCACCTGAAGGATAGCGCAGAACCAGGTTCTGTGTGCCCTTAAAATACCTCAGAATTCTCTTAGCAGCCTTCAGATGAAATTCCTTAGAATTTGATTGGAACATTGCACATAATCCCACACTAAATACAATGTCTGATCTGCTACAGAAATGACCCTATGATACCTCTGTACATGGTCTGTTTTACAGGGGAACCAGGTTCATCCAGTCTAGACAAGTAGCTGTGGCGATGGGAGTGTCAATGATTTTTTATGTTTCCATGTCAAATCTCTTCAACAGCTTCTTGCTTCACTTGTAAATCTGAGAAGAAATTCAGTTCCCCCATCGTACTCATTTCTAACTTACTTACCATGAGTTATGCACATTCTTCACATTGGGAGTCAACTGTTGCTCCAAAGATGATTCCATCAACATAGATCTTTCACACCAAGCACGGGGAGCCTGACTCCTATAACAGTTCTGTCAGCAGGTCGTGGAACCAGGTTCCACACATTGTTCCTTTCAAGTTAACGGAGTTTTTCTTGCATAGTTGCTTAGAACCAGGTTAAATACCAGAGTCTAAGGATGTGATTACATTTTGAAGGGATGTGAACTCTTTTGCTTCTAGTTGGATACTTGAACTTCAGAATTTGACGGACCAGGTTCTTCCATATGTGAATCATCATTGACATCAACATAATTATGAGTTCCACTATTGTGTTCTGTATCATAAGTTTATAATGCTACATCTCCATCTCTTTCTTCAGCTTCAGTGGTAGTAATTGGGGTACCAGGTTCCTCTTGAGAAGTTGAAGAGAATGTTGCATTGTCTTCGCCTGTATCCTTCATCTGACTCATCATGACAGCCTTGCCATTTGAAACACCAGATATTTCTCTTAGCACATGCATCACACACTCTGTGCTCCTTGAAATTTGAATTTGGCAGACCACGAATCAGGTCATTCTTCAAGTAGCTCATATCACCAGCTTGTAGAGACTCAAAATCAGCAACTTAGATATTCTTGTATCTTTTGGTTACTAAGACCACTTCTCCAGTTACCAAATTAGTAACTGTACACACTTTAGACAAGAACTCTACTTTGTTCCCTTCATCACAGATTTGAGAAACTTTCCAACCTTTCCGACACCGAGAATGTACCACTTCTTTCATTTTCAGAGGATACATTCCCTCCTTGCAGGGCCTTCGGTGAAAGGAAATCATTTGCACTTTCAGTAATGAGCTTCGAGCAATCGCTATCCATGTACCACTGTTGACTGCCCCCTTTCATTGTTCCCTGCACACTAAATCAATGATTAGACTTAGGAACCCCAAGCCAACTTGGGTCCCTTATAATGATAGAACGGGCGGATCAAACTTCTTTTTACCCATGCAGGCAACACATATTTTCTTTTCAGGGAACCAGGTTCCTTATCAGTATGCCTCTTTTCAACAAAAACTCTATTTTTTTGTAAAGACTGAATTTTAACTTTACAAGAGTCCTTGTAATGACCAATTTGACCATAGTGAGTGCTCAACCTATTATCAGCCACAATTACATACTTCCTATGGGGATTATAGGAGGTTTTAGCCTTTTGGAACCCGATTCCTTGCCTGTTTTCACCATTACTAATGTATATAGACGTTATCACATTAGAGGACCGGTCCATTTTAGTGACTTATCAAGATCATTTTTAATCCTTTTTAAATCCTCCTAAAGTTGTCTATTTTTTTCAAGCTCAACAACAAGACTTGTTTTAATTTTCTTAAGCTCACTCTCAACCACTTCCTCTCCCTCAGTGTTGTCCATCTATTTTTTTGTTTGTTTTTTTCAACAAGTTGTGTTCTCTAGTTACTTCTTCCATTTGTTCCCTTAAATCTTCAAAGGAAACTACCATATCATCCCTTTCTTAAACCGTAGCTGCAATTTTCTCCACTAGTGTATTCTTCTCTTTGCTAAGGTTCTCTATAGTTTTCTTCAAGTCAACAACCACTACCATCAAATAATCTCTAGATTGTTCAGCATTTCCTAGCTTTATGATTAGGGCATCATTATCATTAACAAAACTATAATATGTATCAATTAGAACGTTTGCTAACGACATCAATTTCTTCGAAGAGTAGGACTTTAGATTTCACTAAACATCCCTAAAATTTACCTCATCATTGTCATCCTCTTCATCCTCATCGGACTGAGCCATCAATGTAAACAATGAATCATCTTCATTTTGCATTGCCATCATGGAGCTGCTTCCTACATCTGGTTCCTCTTCTGATTCACTGGAGGAGTCTCCCCATGCAGCAAGAGCTTGCTTCACAATATTCTCAGCTGCACTTTTTTGGCTGAATCATTTGTTAGGAACCAGGTTCCTTTTTGCTACTTTGTTAGAGTTGTATTTGTGATGCTCTTGTTTCAGAAATGGGAAGTCTTTGATGAAGTGTCCAGGCTTTCCACACGTATGACAACAATCATTTCCTTTGGAATTCCTGCTGGAACTTCCTTTCTTTGGGATCCCACCATTTTTGCAACCTATCTTCTGAAATCTTTTTGGTCTATTGGTTGATTGACTTTCCTCAAAGTTTAGTGGAGCAGCCATGTAGATCCTTTCTAGGTGTTAGCCTTTTAAGAAAGAACCCGCTATAATATCGATTATTAGAAACTATACGTCCACCAGACTGTATAAAGAACTGGGTTCTCTATGAGTTTCCACTGAAGATACTAATGAACCGAACTATATAGTGATCTGGTCCTATATCAGTTCCCACAGTGCTACCTACTGAACCAGTATATAAATGAGACACTAGATAAGTTCCCACTATATAGAGAACTAGATTCTCTATAAGTTCCTATTGTAAGCAACAGACTGTAATACCAACTAGTTTAGGGAATTAGGTTCTCTAATTGCTCATACAGTAGCTCGACAGTAAGTAAAGAACATAGAGGATTTTTACGTGGAAAAATTCCAACTCAAGAGGACAAAAACCACGACCTACACTTGTAGGCTTTTAACTTCACTAACTTGTAAACACCTATTACAAGCCACTTTGTAATACATCTATTACAGAGGATTCAACTCAACTAACTTGTGGCACTCTCACCACAAGCCAATTTGTGACTCTCTAGTTACAAAGATTTTGACTAACTTGTGATACTCTCACCACAAGTCACTTTGTCAGTCTCTAGTGACAAAGACTTTAAATACTCTAACTTGTAATAACCCTATTACAAGCCACTTTATAATAACTCTATTACAAAGGCTTTACAACTCGACTAACTCTAGCCAAGATACAAACTTGGAGGGTTTGTGATTTTGGGTTTCCTAAAACACAGTTTCTAAGAAAGCAAGATAGGAGTTACAATGAAGAACAAATAACAAAGACTCAACAAACCTAAGGACTTAAGATATCTTTAATCTTGGATCTGGTCCTTGAGGTTGAAGCAACTTTGTTCTTAAGAGAGGTTGTTCTTGTACTTGAGAGAGGATTTTCGTTTCTGATTTTGCAAGTCTTGGGAAAAATATGTTGTGTCTTGCACCAAGTTTATACAACAAAAGACATCACCTTAGTGATGTCAAATATTGGTTAGTACATGCCTCTTCTCAATGGGAAGTGACTGATGCACTGTTTGCTGCACTGTTGCAGGCAGTCACTTTCTGCAGTTGCTTTCCAACTGCACTGTTGACTTATACTTCTGTCAGGGGAACACCAAGGTATCAGGTCGCTAATCTGGTTCCTGTGAATATAAAGCACACTACCCGGATTATCTTGAGTCGATTAACTTGAATGATTGTACTAGGCATTTTTCAGGTTCTTTATCTGGTTCTCTCATGAAGTAAGTTATTTTACCTTCCTTGATTGTATTTATACTTGTGTGACATCACTTACAATGATGTAATCAAGGGAGGTAAAAAACCTTCCACAGAAAGTTAACTGTTATACTGTTCCTGTACAATAGCGTGTGCAGGCAGCAACTTTTTTGCTGGAGAGTTGTCTTCATACAGTCTCCTCGGAAACTAGTTCGGACCTGTTCCCTAAGTTGTTCCTTATACTCTTCCTCACTTGAGTCATTGCTATCAGCTTTGAGTACCAAGTTCTTTTCTTTCTTTGATTCTCTTCTTTCATTGTCTATCCTCCTCTTCATCTCGTAGGTGTTCAAATTTCCAGCCAGATCTTCTATGGTCAGCTCCTGCAGGTCCTTTGATTCAGTAATAACATTCACCTTGCTTTCCCAAAGGTTGGATCCCAACCTAAAACTTTGTGATCTCAAGGTCTTGTAAATGTGTAACAGGTTCCTTATCTGGTCCTGAATGGTAAGTTTGTTAGATCATCAATACATAAAGTAAAATACTTGTGCCCAAGGTACTTGTAACCTATCACTAGGGCTGGGCATATATCAGGTAAAACCGATAACCCGAACCATTAATTGTTTATTGGGTTATCGGTATCGGGTTATTGGGTTAACAGTTCGATAACGGTTTAAAATTTTTTTCACTATTGGGTTATCGGTTCGGGCCTTGGTTTGCCAATTTTGTTAATGGGTTAACCGATAACCCAATAAGAATTAATAAAATTACGACTTTACCCTTAAGTATATACATATGTTAGGGCTTCAGTTCATTCTCTCCTATTCTTTCTTAGCCGCACTCTTCAGTTGCTTCATCTTCATTCTTCATAGACCTTACTAGTTACTCCTAGCGTAAGTCGTTAGTCTTATATATTAAACTTTTAATTTCTATAACAAAATTCATCTTCATATTGGTATTTTTGACTATTAATGATTCTTTATTTTTTATTTTCGTTTCTTAATTTTGTGAGACCACGTTGTGCAACCTATACCTACTACCAATTTCTCTTCGCACTTATCAATTCTCAATCGACAATCTTCGTTAGTTTCGGGTATATTTTTTAACATTATTCTTCTGTACAGTACGCTGAGCTTTGACAACAGGACAACATTTTCTTGCCTTCTAGTTGTTTTTCATTTTTGTGTTAGTATTGCCCATGCACATATCAAGGTTTTGCTATATGGTTTTTTTTTCCAGGTTAGGCATTTGACAAACAACATCCAGTCTAGATAAACTGTTAGTACTATATGTTTGGACTTGTTAATTTTAAGGTAAAATTGCTACTACTTTGCATTATTATTAATGTATTTGGACAACTATGGTTAGAATTATTCCAGTTGCGACCACTGGATAGAACGCAGAAATGAATAGTATACTATGAGCCTGTTTGGATGGGCTTAAAAACTGGTCAGCCAGGCCAGCTTTTAAGCCCTTTTTAACTTCTGGAAGTGTTTGGTAACTAGACAAATGGCTTAAAAAAAGCCAAAACCAACAAGTTGGGTTTCCCCAACTTTTTCTAAATTTGCTTAAAAGTCATATTGTTTTGACCAAGAATATTACATTCTTATCCCTTATAATTTTTCTTAATCTCGAAATTACCGCTCAGTACAAAACTTGAAATTGCTGTTGTCTTCTTCCTCCCGAAATTGCAGCATCTAGTTTCTTCATTTTACTCTTTTTCTTTTCCATTCTTCTCCAGATGGTAACGATTTGTTTGCTCCCATTTTTTGTTTTTTACTAATTTTCTTTAAAATATTAATTATTACTTTCGTTTGCTTTCTTCATACCAAAATTGTCTTAATTTTCGTTTGCTTTCTTCATACTACTTTTAGTTTTATAAATTGAAAGTGAATTAAAATATTAATTATTATGTATTTATATTATTTAGAATAAAATATTATAATAATAAGCTTCTTTATAGATTTAACATCTTTAAGGATATTTCAGTAATTTTAGCAGAAAAAATGCTTACTAACACTTGTTTACCAAACACTTCAATAGTTTTTTTCCAGCTCCAGTACTTTTATCCAAACACGTAACTGTTTATTTATAAAATCAACTCCAGCATTTAAAAAGTGCTTTTAAGCACTTGTACTTAAAAGCTATTTTTTAAGCTAATCCAAACGAGTTCTATATGTGAATTCTTCTCTTTTTTGCTTAACTCCAGTGAATTGTCTTCTCTTTTTTGCTTAAATCTAGATTGAGTTATCTTATCGGGTAAACCGATAACCGAACTGATAATGATCGATAACCGATAACCGATATCTTAGCGATTTGGTTATCGATTTATCAAATTTGTAAACCAATAACCGATAAGCTAAACCGATAATATTCATAAACCGTACCGAACCGACCGATGCCCACCCCTACACCACTCCCACCACCATCATTCTCAATGAAAACCAATACTCATCCACCTCAACTACCACAACTAACCACCCTATCACCATCAACAACCATAGCTGGCACTGCCCATCTTTATAAACTACCACCACCCGCCACCATCTTCCTTAATCACAACTACCACCACCACCGCCCACCATTATTAACTATCACCACCCACAACCACCATCCTCAATCATAATAGCTACCACTACCAATCACTACTAGCTACTACCCTAAACTACCACCATCAACCAAATCTACCACCAACCACCACTTTTAGTCGGCATTCACAAGCACTACCGTTAGCCATCACCACCAGCAACTATCATATTTTTAAAAACTATATATTTTATTAGTGAAATATTAGATTAATTAGTATTTTATTTGAATTTTATGTTTGTTAATTTTCAAATAAAGGTAAATTTTATACATTCAGAGGTTAATAATCAAACAGTCTTAATCATTTAGTATTCAGGTCTTAATACACATCTTAGCATTCAGATATATATTCAGATTCATGTGTCCCAATCTTAATACACATCTTGATATTCAGACGCGTATTCAGATTCAGACGTCTTAATCTTAAAATAAATAAATAAATAAATAAATAAATGAGGCCAAACAACCATTTCCCCTTTTAAACTATCACATTTTTATGGTAATTCATGTACATTTAGTTTGAAGAGACATAAGTGAAAATTTTGAGTGGTGCAGAGTCATGCGCAAAACATCTTGCATTCATGCACTCATTCCAAAGAGTGTGATGAGACAACCGCTCAAACTTTGACCTATAAGTCACGTGGAGATAACTTTACCATAGTTCAAAATATCACGGAGATAACTTTATCATAGCTCAAAATATCTTCAATTTATGCGGGATCCGACAAAGGGTCGCATCCTAAAAAAAGTGATAAAGAAGGCCACATCCCATAGAGTGTGACGAAGACAACCTATCCTAATGCAAATATTAGTGACTGCTTCCACGACTCGAACTCGTGACCTATAAGTCACTCGGAAACAACTTTATCATACTCCAAGGCTCCCTTTCGGTGCAGAGTTGTTTGTTATTAGCAACATATTAAGTTTTCAAGGTTTTTTATGAAATGACAAACTTCAACTCCTCACGGTATAATATCCTTTTGTTATTAAGGCGTGGTCATTATTGTTTGTGGCTATTGCTGGTTTTTACAAAATTTGTCGTTTCTTGTATCACAAAAAAAACTATCATTTCTTGCAATATTATAGAACTCCCAAAAATTGACTATTTTCACTTCAGGACCAACACCACCACCACCACTAACATGCCCAGTATCATTCCACAAGTGGAGTCTAGGGAGAATAATGTGTACGCATACCTTACCCCTACCTGGGGAGGTAGAGAGGTTGTTTCCGATAGACTCTCAGCTCAAAGGAAGAAAAGGGAAGAGGGGGGGGGGGGGGAGATTTGACAACATGCTCTTACTTCTGCAAAAAATCCATAGTGATGAAATAATCCATATTCAACCTTCAGGAAAGTAAAACCACCAAGGCATGGCATACTAAACCAGATAAGAATACTCAAGGTTTTTGTCTAAAGGACTATGATCCTTCTTTTTTCTCCTCTTTCCCTGGAGTAAATGAAACATCTAAAAAAAAGAGTAAATGGAATACCATGTTCCAAAATGAAGTAAAGACTGGTAGAGGTGCTTTTTCAAAGTGTAAATGATAGCATAATAACTTAAATACAGTCATTCAGCAGGTTACTCCATCAATGGCAAAGCAAATGTTCAAGCAACTTAAGTAATTAAGTAATGTCACAGACTGAATCATGCACCCGTGGTTGTGGCAACTACACGAGACATTTGGCATGTAATAGTGTGACTATATAAGTTTATAACTACTTGGACAAACCACACCATCGACAACCCTTTTGATCTGAATGTTCAAGAGAGTTGCTTAACCTACACGCAAAAATTTTGCGAGTCCTATGTATTCTCTAATCTAATTGTTCTCGCGCCCATCTCATACAGTTAACCCTGCAAAATCAAATACATAAAGAAATTTCTGCCCCTGTGTTTGTACCCCGGCCTTGGTCTGCTTCTGTAACACATGTTATTTGCTGCTCCAAGCAACTGGCTGAACTATCTACTCCAGAAGTAAGCTGCCCAACTCCAGTAACGGCACTCCGCTCAGTCATATCTCCTCCAATAGGTGCAGCTCCGGATTCTGTACCTTGAGTACTAACAGCAGCATTTTCATGCAACTCTGGTTCTGCTTGATTTACCATCTGAACTTCCAAGTCACCAGTATTCTTTGTGCAGACCTGCTTGCTGGCATTCCTCCTCTTCTTTTTCTTGAAATGGCCTTTCTTCGGTTTCAGAGCTGCTGCACTTTCTTGGTTGCTGATTCCCAAATCTGTGGCCTTCTTCATCGGTGGAATGACAGTGTATGCAGAATAGTCATTAGGCTTATCATCCGGCCACAACCCACTAGACTGAATGGCCAGCAATGCAGTTCTAGCAGCTTTGATCTCTGCTTCCTTCTTTGTCGTGGCTGCCCCTCCAATATATCGGATTCCCCCTATCTCAACAGTACAGGAAAATGAACATGTGATTTTGCCTTTTGTTTCATGCCACTGCATTTCATATTGTGGAATTGCAAAATTCATCTTCTGAGCATAGTCTTGCAACATATTTTTGCACAAGCCTGTCTGATGCTGAAACATACACCAAACAGGCAAAACAGAAAGGTATGACTTCCAGAACACGAAAGCTTGAAAGTTAACAGCACAACAACAAAGAATTAGTACTAAATACAAATCAAAAAATGGTTTCTTTTATAGCCCTTGCGTTGCTCCATATTACAAAATTATGCACATTCATAGAGTTGGATCCACATGACATCGGAGCACATAGCCAAGGAAGCAATCTAACATACTTCAAACTAACAGATAAACCCCTAGCAATCTAACATACTTCAAACTAACAACTAAAAGGAGGGCTAAAATGACAAATAAGGCATTCCACCACAAAATGGGAAGTTTATACAGTTACCTAAGCATAACAATCATTAAGAACTGGCCTAGGGTAAGTTATTGGCATGAAGATGCTAGCCATCATAGTGAAGTAATCGGCCACCGCAGATTGGAATTCAAAAGGAAGAAGTTACCCCGAAGATGGAAGTTTTTTTAGGAAAAATTAGCATAGGAGATTAAAATGGCCAAATTAATTCTTGAAAGAATTGTAAATAGATTATTGCTATTTTTTTTAAATAGCAGACAGCTGACCGGAAAACTTCACAAGACTGAGTACTACAAGTAATGATTATGATCTCCCCACCTGTAAAATAATTCAAAGAAAAACCCCTCCCAACCACCCTTTATGTCAAAGTTCTTATGTACCTGCCAAAAATCATACCCACACTTGATCTTTTATCTACTTGCCAAAATCGTATTTCTCCTCCGCTTTAAATCTAGTAATTATCTAATCTAAAATCTAGAAATCAATCAAATCATCCCCTCCCTCCCCCCCCCCCCCCCCGGGAAATGAAAAGCAAAATATGTATTCACACAAGCCTTCTGGTCAGAATGCAGGAATAGTTAAGATCGTAGTGCATATAAGCCCAGAAGCACAATTTGTTTTGTCCAAACGATGAAGGATAAAGAAGAAGTACCACTGGCTGAGAAAGGCACAATGCCACTGCCCCAGAATCTACAAGTTGCTTGAGTGCAACTTCAGCAGCTGACTGCTCCGCTGTCTTGCGATTTAAAAATCCAGGTAGAGAATCATATCTGACATTATTCACAATCACTGTTGACCTAAATGTAGGCTTATGAGAAGGGCCATCTTTGATAATCTCATAAACAGGGGTAGGAAATCCAACTTTCTGGGCATATTCTTGCAATCGGCTTTTGAAAACATAACAAGTTGACACACCTGTAATATGTTTAAAAGTAAGAGACCACCCTAATAAAACTAGCAATAAGATGAAACAGAAGCAATAAGCAGGAAAGGCAGCTTAAAGCAGAAAGGTGACAAGTAAATACAAGAGAATTAGATTTTCAACCCTTTGTATAATAATAACACAAATGCATGCACGCATATGTCTATAAAGCTACACTTTCTGCAAATTTGGACCATCAAATCCTGTGGATCGGACAATGTAGTATTATGGATTGGAAACTGTCATATTTTCTTGTTCCCTCTCTTTTCAAAACCCTAGTACCCCTGTCTAAGAACAAATATTTGCACCTATCCAAAATTATAAGAAGTAAAGAAGTATAAAAAATAACCTATGGCTAACTACCCTTTGTTGAATCTTTAGCACAAGATCACTAACTCTAATGGTGTACATGCGTGCTAACTTCCAATCTTTCATAACACTCAGTTTCATCAATTCAGCCAAGGAAGTGATATGTCTTAAATCTCTTGGATGTGCCTCATAAACTATGGACTGAACAAGGAAATGGTGTTCTCTCTGTACAATCATCCTATAAAGTTCTTGGTAGCAGCAGGAAATTTTCCTTCATGGCCTTAGAAGATCATTTCAGGAGGCAAAATTCCTTACAAGCTGGCATGTTATATCTACACAAAAGAGGTCTGCAGTTCTGTAGCCGATGCTTCCTCTGTGGGAAGGGAATTGAGGATGGCTGGCTTAATTCCTGCATTGTGAGGTTGCTGGTTATCTTTGGCATCTCTTTTTCAATATCTTCGGGATCAAATGGGTCACTAAAGCAACCATTAAAGATCTCCTCAGCTGGACGTATTCCAAAGGAAATAAGAAGCTGGATATCATATGGAGGACTATTCCTGGTTGGGCGTTTTGGGACTATATGGAGGAAAAGAAACTTAAGGTGTTTTGAGGGTAAAGAAGCTCCTATACAGATTCGGAAATTATATACTTAAGTAACTTAGCAACATGGTATAATCTTGAGAATATGTATGATGAAGGGAGACTGTTAGAATTCATAGATTCATTGCAGAGTTAAGCTTCATTGTACTATTCCGGCAGATGTAATATTCAACACTGTCTTAGTGCTGGAACTTTATATGAATAAAACCTTTACACTATCACAAAAATAAAGTTTTACCACTCCAGATCGATATAATAGCATCCTTATATCTCCAACAACAGAAAGGGGAAAAAGGAAGGAAAAAATACAGCTTAACAGGAAACACAAAAAGTCTCTATTGAAATGCAAAAAGGAATTAAAAAAGGTAAAAAGAATGCTCATAACCAGTGAAAAATGCTACGCAAAATCCATATTGTACAGCTACATACCTAGACTCCCTATATTGACTAAAAGCTCTATATAACTTTTTGGTTTCTGGACAAGTAATATAAGCTTCATTAAACTACAAGTACAGCCAAAACATGCTTTGCTTTTTATTTATTATTGGCGTTGGTGTCTGGGCCAGTTTGCGTGCAATATTCCTCTGGGTACCTACTACCTACCTCTTCCAACCAAGGCTTAGGCGGATATGAAGAAATCACTTAATGTTTTTTGTCGGATTTACATCGAAACCACTAGGTATATTATATAGCTAAAGACACAAAACAAATACCTAATTACTCTATACCTCAACTACCCATTAAACCCAAATACATTAGCCAAATACTTATCTTCTTTTAAAGAACTTAATAATACCTTAGATTCTTTTTTCCCACAACAAAGATTTCATCTTTTTTCCTCATTGCTTTTCCTCAACAAAATTTTCTTTCAGAAATTACAATTTCTTTGGTAACCAAAATCTTCTAAGCACATAATAACTCAACAACAGCTTGCAAATAAAGTGCTATTTATCCTAGTCTATTGTTCATAGTAAAGACAAAGTTGAAAAAATTTACAAAGAAAATTTAAGAGATTTAAAATAAGAATAAGGAGAAATAGAGGAGAGAAAAAAAAAATACCTTGGAAGCTCTCATTTTTCGCCATTTTAGGTATCGGCGACCCAAAAGGAGAGAGAATTATGTAGAAACGGAATTTTTATAGGAGAAAAACTGAATATGGCATTTATTCTCCGAGATGAAATTCCATAAATGCCCATCAAAAGTTTGAGCCAACATGAATAAGCTGTGCTAAAACTGTTATTCTCCTTTTTCTTAAGGGTAAAAGTGGAAATTCATCAATTGCAAATTAAACCTTTGGATTCTTGGAATAAGAACCTGTTCTCTTTTTTTCTTCTTCAAAATTGCAGCAACGATTTTACAAGCAGGCCATCCAACCCTAAACCCCAAAACCACCGTACATATACATATATAATGTGTATAAACATAAACCCACAAGCTTTATTTGGTTAAAAAATGGATTTTTTTATCTGGGAATACATATAGGTGTGTATATTCACACACCCACTAGCTCGATTTGGTTAAAAATTGGATCTATTTTATCTGGGAATACATACATATATATATATATATATATATATATATATATATATATATTTGTGTGTGTGTGTGTGTTTTCACACACCCACTAGCCCTATTTAGCTAAAAATTGGATCTTTTAATTTGGAGATTTTGTATTTTTTTGTTGAGGGATAGTTTGGATTGGAGCTTTTCATCTGACTATATAAATAGAGGTGTATATTCACATATACACTAACCCTATTTGGCTAAAAATTGGATCTTTGTTTCTTGTTAGGGATAATCTGTATTGGGTTCTTGATTAGAATTCAAATATAAAGAATGGAGGAGTCTGAAAAGAGAAAGGAGAAGCTGCAGAGGCTGGAGATAATTCTGAAGTACAAAAATCTATAGGGGAACCCCTTGGTGATGGCCTTACCAATCCATTAGTTGAATCCCCTTCAGCTTCACAACCGTGTAACACGCCTCGTCCAAGTAATTACATTTTCTTTCTTGAAAGTTTTAATATATTCATGGATGCTTGTTGTTATAGGTACTGATATTTCACAACTTGTCGGAGGATATATTGGATAATGGTAACTCTAGATCACTTAAATAAGGAACAAGATCCTATTCTCGAGGAAAGGAAGCTTAAGAATAGTCATAAAGACCCTCCTTTACTTTTTCAGATTATTAATATAAAGATTAGGTTTAAGAGTGAAAGGGACGAAGACGAACTATTATGATGTTGCTTGAACCTAGTGCTCGGGAGGTTGTGCTTGATTGAAAACATAATGGCAGGAGTACTTGGATGGACATAGTTTTCGATAGATATAACTGAGGCATATAAGTAGAAGATGGAAAAGTGTTAGACCTTTGCTTCAACCCCCACCCTCTCCCCAACCCAAGGAAAGAACAAAACCTCATTGTAACTTTAAAAAAATGAGAAACAATAGTTCACTTAGCAGCTTAATCTTTTACTCAGAAAAAGGAAGAAAAGAGAGGTTAACTCACTTAGCGACAGATTCTCGTCAACATGGGGAGGGTGATGAATATATATATACATAGTTGTGCTGTGCTTATTGATCAGGATGGTATGTGTCAAAACAAAAGCTGATTGCTACTAATGCTGCCAAAGGTCTTGACGAAGTTCTCATAGATTTGATCTCATTTTGGGTAGGATAATGGCTCTGTTTGTATAAATTTGAGGAGAAAATATTTAAAAGAAAAGAAAATTAATTACGGGTGAGATCAACATCAGCGATGCTGCTCCTTTCTTATAAAGAGATACAATTTGTATTTAGCGAAGAAGCTTATGCAAAAACAAATTGTATCACTTTAGGATGAAATGTATCCTCTTTTCTAGAACTTGGAGTGGATTCCTTTAGCCTCTCTCCCGGAGAGAGGTCGGTTTGTCTGAAATGATTTCTGATGCATATTGGAGATAATATTATTCTGCAATCGGCATAACTTTTGCAAATGACAAACATTCTATTAGCATGAAAAGTAAGGGATATGAATCTGAAAAAGGATGATATTGAGACGTCCTCTTAGTCAGAAAGGTATATAGTAGGTGCGAATTGGAATGATTCTAATGGCATAGCGGGACTCCGGCCCTTCCCCAGGCCCCGCGCATAGCGGGAGTTTAGGGCACCGGGCTGCCCTTTTTTATTCTAATGGCAGTAATTTTGATGTACTAGCTTTGGTTCAACAAATACTGTCATGTGGAATAGTCACTTTGCTATGTTCTTTGCATTTATGTAGTGTATATAAATCTTGACCCTTGTTTACTCTACTTTTTTTTTCAGGACCAATGAATGCCGGTTCTCCAGCTTATCATGCTCAAGGCAAATATAACTCAGCTAAAAGAACGTACCAGCCACGAGGAGTCAATGCCATTCCTCTTGGGATCCGTAGGAAAACTAATCCCGTTTGTACACCACCAGGGAACTCCTCTAACACTTTGGATAGCTCTCTTGGCACACCTAACAACTACTCTCCGCCTAATTCACCGCAAATTGGCGACATTTCCAGTGATTGCTTTCCTCAAGGAGGTGGAGGTGGAGGTGGTAGCCAATATGGACAAGGCAGCCCCTACCAAGGTTCAGGATTCAAAGGCAGTCATCACCGAGGTTCAGGTCAAAGCAAGGGTCTATTGAAAGTTTACTATCACAAGTCAATGGTGCAAGACCCATGGAAACTATTGAAGCCAGTTATTTGGAAGCCACGTGGAGATACACGTGACTCTTCGAATTCATGGCTTCCAAAATCCAATATCTCAAAGAAGGCTAAACTTGGAGAAACTCCAACAAAATCCACACCCCAGCAAAGCCTCACTGAATACCTTGCTGCCGCATTTACTGAAGCAGCTGGCAAAGACACTGTGAATTATGAATCCGGCACATAAAGCTTTGTGATGCTTGGAGTTTTTAGTTATAATTATGTCTCATACTCCTGTAATTACTGCAAATAGCAAGTTGAGCTGTAGCCTAAGACCATATTTCTGTACAGTTTCCTGCTCATTTTATGTTATCATCGACACCTAGTAAGTTTCAATCGTTGTTTTGCTTTGATTCACTATTGGAGTGTGGCAATATTGAACAGATTTTATGCACCCAGGTTTGATTTTTATTTGGATTAAGCGCTAGTCAGAGCAAGTAATATGGAGTTTAAAGAGGAGGAAGTTTCCTCCTTTGATGGAGGGAAAACATCTTCATATTACCAAACACCTCATGGAAAACATTTTCCTGAAAAGTAACTTCAGCTATACCAAATACTGAGAATTTTTCTGTCCGTCTCCTTTGTCATATCATATTTGGATCAAAGTATCAAACCTCTGTTTTATCTACCATTATTCTTCAGAAGTCTTTGATATATATATATATATATATATATATATATATATACAAGTATCAAAGTCTGAAGAAATCTCCCAAGATTACTTATATCCACAAACATTGGATCATGAAGAAGGTTTCCCATCATTCTGGAAATGTTATCCTTAAATAATAAGTAACTAAACAAATTCAACCCTCTAGCATCTCTAGATATTACATTTGCGGATACGATTCACAAGAAAAAAAATTCAGAACATAAGTTGTCAAAGATTGGTTAGTAGGATCATCAACGGTGTAAATTTTCAAAACGACGTGCTTTGTATTTCCCTAGCTAATTTCAGAAGGTAGATGTTTGTTTAATGCCAGAATCTACTGCAGAGCTCATGTCGGGCGACTTTCTGCTCCCTGCATATCTCATCCATGAACGTATCCATAAGTTGCCCCGCCATACTTGAATGGTCGTCGATAAAGGTGTCTATGAAAACTCTAACTACCTTTCTCTCTTGTGTTGTGGCTTTCAAGCTGAACCAAGTCAAGAACTTCACTCTGAAATCTGTTTCTATCAACCCTTCATGCTCCAACTTTCTGATGATTCCTACAGAGTACTCGTAATCACTCAATTGTGTTTCCTTTGACCCATCAGTTTGGCAAGGAGTGGCTGGAGCACTTGAAACTGGACTTGCTAAAGGAATGAGCATCTTCGAAAGAGGGGATGTAGGAAATGCATTGGCATTTGGATCATAAGTTGTTAGTTTGTTGTCAGTAGAACTCATTGACTCGGCATGCATCACTGTACTATCTGTAGTAGCATGTTCTTTCTCCCTTTGTACTTCATCAGAACCCGACTTACAGCTCGTGTGCACGGCAGGTGTTACCCATGTTACTTCCTGAACCCCCAAAGTCGTTGTCTTGCTGAAGAAAGAAACCTTGCAGAAGTACTGCATGGAAGGATCAAGACCGTCCAGCATAAATCTCGTCGCAGGGCTTAGTGCAATAAAAGTTGCTTCATCTGGATATTTGTCTGCAATGGACTTTCGATACCACAATTTGAAGCCTATTAGTTCTTTCAGCATACGATCATCATATTTGAAGACAATGGTTACTTTAGACGGAGAAAGCTCCTCAAAGTGTATCCGGCAAGCTGTCAGAGTGTTCAATAAAAGCAAATTATGAAATTAGTAGTCCACAGAATGAAAGATGAAGAAGACTATGGTTATATGTCAGTTTGGCTGGCCTCCAGATTGAAGTAGTGAACATAAAAATCTAGGTTTAGTTGTTGGAACTTCTTGCAAAAGCTTCAGTTTATTTGATAGAACTCAACTAGTATATCCCGTAAAATAATAGTCAAAGTTTAACGAGCTTGAACAAATAAAGAAACAATTGCAGTGATCCAACGAATATGAGACTTTTCTTGTCAAATATTAGACTATCATAACCGGCACAGTAGTAGAGCTATTGAAATGCAGATATTCAATAATAAATTGACTAAGAATACTCACGCATCAAATGCTCTTCCTTTGTCATAGGATTAAAGTGTTGGTTGGGAAACATGGAATCAAAAGCTTCCACTGCAGAACCACACAGCTTCTGAACTGCGGTACCACAAGAAAGCCTGTTCACTATCCTGCGATCCATCTTCTCTGACGCCTGTGCAAGAGGCCCTACTTCGTTCTTCAGCATCTCAACAGCCAATTCAACAAGTTTCAGCAGTCCTTTGTATTTCTCAGTTTTCTCCAGGATCTTATGGCTTAGAGAGATTCTTAAACACAGCACATCAACTCTTCTCGCCTCCTTCGCTGTCATCAATTGTTTTCTCAAGGTTCTAAATCAACTCAGACAAGGTTAGTTCAATTAAAAGATACTCCACTGAAAGAAAAAATTAATAAAAAAGAGAAATCACATTTTTCCCTGCTGATGTATGCCCACCGAAACAATCCCTATCAGTTAATGATTTTTGCAGGGTACGGATCACTTGTACAACTATCTTGGGCAAATCAGAGCTATTATACAGAAAATATAGGCCATTCTATAGTTTTTTTAATGAAAAAAAATCTCTGTATTAATGAGGGTGTATAAGTTCCATTACTTCCTAAATCAGACTTCACTGAATATTTCCAAAAAGAAAAGAGCATGCAGACGAGGGATCAGTAGTTCCAAAGAAATCACTGTTGGAGCAAAGCATGATTAAATTAAGAAAAACAATTTTACAAGACCGTGTACAATCCATATTCTTGGATCTACAACAACAATAACAACAACATACCCAGTGTAATCCCACTGTTGCGGAAGCCAAATGTATATAGTGTGAATGAGTCACAACTACTATACCAAAAATTATGGCAGCCACCAAATAATAAATAAGACAATAAAACAACAATAAAAGGAACACCAGAATTTACGAGGTTCGGCCAATTTCACCTACTTCCTCGGACACAACCAATATTTTATTCCACTCCAAAATACAAGTGAAATAATACTAAAGAGAGAAATACAAATGTCTTAAAAGGATAAGAACGCAAATGAGAGGTGTGTTTAAATCCTAAACATTAGGTCTCCTTTTATAGGGAGAAATTCTCCTCCAAATGAAGTCCACCACCGATGTGGAATGAACTTTTGACATATTCAACAAATCTCCACCTTGGCAAAATTCCACATCTTCAATTTTCTCTTAATAACAAATTTTGGTTGTGTCTTCATCTTCAATCTTCAGTGTTCAACAATGTTGATCAAATTCAAACAATGTTGAAACTTGACCGCAGTCACCACTTTTGTCAGCATATCAGCAGGATTCTCCGTAGTATGAATTTTCTTCACCGTGACTCCAGCTTCTTCTGTGATTTCTCGTACGAAATGATACCGAACATCAATGTGCTTCGTCCTTGCATGATAAACTTGGTTCTTCGCTAATTGAATAGCACTTTGACTATTACAAAAAAATGTGATATTTTTTTGTTCAACACCAAGCTCCTTTAGCAACTCCTGAAGCCAAATTGCCTCCTCACAGCCTCTGTAATAGCCATGTACTCTGCCTCTGTTATAGACAAAGCAACTGTTAACTGCAAAGTAGACTTCCAACTAACTGGTGCCTTTGCAAAAGTAAACACATAACCAGTAGTTGATCTTCGTTTGTCCAGGTCACCCACAAAATCTGAGTCACAATATCCAACAACAGACTGATTGTCTTCCTACTCAAAAACTAACCCAACATCTACAATATTATGAATATACCGTAGAATCCACTTCACAGCTTGTCAATGCTCCTTTCCTGGATTATACATATATCTGCTAATAACTCCAACAGCTTGTGAAATGTCAGGTCTCGTACAGACCATTGCATACATCAAGCTACCAACAGCATTTGCGTATGGTACCTTTGACATATACTCTTGCTCAGCTTCATCTTTTGGCGACATAATAGTACTTAGCTTAAAATGGGGAGCAAGTGGAGTACTAACTGGCTTAGTCATCTCATCTATGCCAAAGCGTTGTAGTACTCTCTTCAAATATTCTTTCTGAGATAAACAAAGTTTCTTTGAACGTCTATCTCTTATTATCTCCATGCCAAGAATTTTCTTTGCCTCACCCAGATCCTTCATCTCGAATTCCTTCTTTAGTTGAATTTTCAACTTATCAATTTCTTCCGAATTCTTGGAAGCTATAAACATATCATCAACATATAGGAGAAGATATACAAAGGAACCATCTTTAAGCTTGCGCAAATACACACAATGATCGTATTTGCTTCTTTTGTACCCTTGCCGCAACATAAACTTGTCAAATCGCTTGTACCATTGCCTAGAAGATTGTTTCAATCCGTACAACGATTTTTCAAGTTTGCATACCATATTTTCTTTTCCAGCAACTTTGAATCCTTCTGGCTGAGTCATGTAGATTTCCTCCTCCAAGTTTCCATGTAAAAACGCAGTTTTTACATCCATCTAAACTAGTTCCAAATCCAACTGTGCTACCAAAGCCAACATAATTCTAATGGAGGAATGTTTTACAACTGGAGAAAATACTTCATTGTAATCAATTCCCTCCTTTTGAGCATATCCTTTGGCCACCAATCTTGCTTTGTAGCGAACATCTTCTTGGTTAGGAAATCCTTCTTTCTTTGCAAATACCCATTTGCACCCAATTGCTTTCTTTCCTTTCGGGAGATTGGCCAATCTCCATGTATGATTCTGATGAACGGACTGTATTTCATCATTCATGGCAATCCTCCACTTATCTTCTTCTTAACTTTGGACTGCGTCTTTATAAGTGGTAGGAACATCATCAACTACAATTGAGGTGGCACAAGCAACCGTCTCTATAAGACGAACAGGTTTTGTTATTGTCCTTTTTGGCCTGCTGGTTGCTATTGATTCAAGTTGTCGTTGAGGTTCCTGAGTTGGAATCTCCCTCTCTACTGGCTCTTCTTCCAGAGGATAATCTTCATTTGTTTCCTCCTCTACTTCTTGTGTAGGAAAAATAAATTTTCCCTCAAACTCCACCTTCTTAGAAGCACCCTCATTTTGTTTGGTATCTTCTGTTACTTTATTTACCATAGCAGATTCATCAAAGGTAACATCCCTGCTGAATATTACTTTCTTTGTCATAGGACACCATAAGCGGTATCCTTTGACTCCAGAAGTAATCCCCATAAAAATAGCCTTTTTTGCCCTTGGATCCAATTTTGACTCTGTCACATGATAATATGCAGTTGAGCCAAACACATGCAAAGAGTCATAATCTACAACAGGCTTTCAATACCATTTTTCAAATGATGCCTTGCCGTCAATAGCAGCAGATGGTAGACGATTAATGAGGTGGCATGCATATGTAATTGCCTCAGCCCAAAATTCTTTACCCAAGCCAGCATTGGACAACATACACCGTACCTTCTCCAGCAAGGTCCGATTCATACGTTCTGCCACTCCATTTTGTTGTGGTGTATGTCTGATAGTGAAGTGTCGGACGATGCCATCATTTTCACAAACCTTATTGAAATGATCGTTTTTGTATTCACCTCCATCTGTGCGAATACACTTGGTCCTCCTGCCTGTTTGATTCTTCACCATCGTCTTCCATTTGAGAAAAATTCCCAACACTTCATCTTTACTCTTCATTGTATACACCCACTCTTCGGGAAAAATCATCAATAAAGGTTATAAAATAGTGTTTCCCACCCAATGAAGGTGTTTTGGAAGGACCCCAAACATCAGAGTGTACATAATCCAAAATGCCTTTAGTATTATGGATCGCTCTACCAAATTTAACCCTTGTCTGTTTCCCTTTGACACAATGCTCGCAAAACTCCAAGTTGCAAGCCTTTACTCCTTTTAACAATTCTTAATCTGATAGAGTTTTCAAGGATTTTCCTCCATCATGTCCCAAGCGCATGTGCCATAGCCTGGTTGCTTCTGCCTCTTTGTCGTCACTGGATGTCACTGTCGCTGTCCCAATAACTGTACTGCCACGATAGCAGTACATATTGTTCTTCCGATTAGCCTTCATTACCACTAGTGCAGCGGAGCATTCTCTCATCACTCCATTTTCTGCAATGATTTTGAACCCTTTTGATTCTAGGGCTCCCACAGAGATGAGATTCTTCTTCAAATCCGGTACATATCGAACATCTGTTAATGTTTTGATCATTCCATCATGGTTCCTTAATCGTATTGAACCAATGTCATATGAGGTAAGAGGACTATTATCCGCTGTGTGGATGACTCCATATTGTCCTTCTTGAAAATCCACGAACCAGTCCCTGTTAGGACACATATGATAGCTACAAGCCGAGTCCATCAACCATATGTCTGATGATGTTAATAGCTCTGTTGTAACTAATGAGAAGTCTGAATCATCACAATCAGCTACATTTGAATCCATAATGGCCTTTCCATTGTTATGTTTGGCCTTATTCTTCAACTTCGAATAGTCTTTCTTCCAGTGCCCCTTTTCTCGACAAAAGGCACATTCATCTTTGCTGGGTCTAGATCTTGACTTGGAGACCCTTCTTTGTCCTCGTTTGATTTTGAGGACGACCCCTCATAATCAGTGCTTCTCCTTCTCCGCCTTTTTGTTTTTCTCCCTTTCTTTGTTCATAGCTGTACAAAGCCGAACAAACTTCTCTGAGAGAAATTTCGTCATTCCCATGGAGTAGAGTAGTTTCAAGGTGCTCGCACTCATCAGAAAGTGACCCCAACAACATCAAGGCGAAGTCACCATCATCAAAAGTTGCGTCCATATTTTGCAAATCTGTGACCAACTTATTAAAACTGGTGATATGTTCGTTCATTGTGGTACTAGGAACATAGGTGAAGCGAAACAGTCTCTTCTTCATGTACAATTTATTTTGACTATTTTTCTTAAAAAATTTATCCTCCAGTGCTTTCCATAATTTACTTGCAGAAGTTTCCTTTGTGTATGGATATTTCTGCTCTCTAGCAAGGTAGGATCGAATGGTACCACAAGCAACACGGTTGATAATTTTCCAATCTTCTTCTCCGATAACATCTGGTTTCTTTTCTTCAATGGCAAGATCCAGCCCTTGTTGAAAAAGGACATCTAGAACCTCGCCTTGCCACATCCTAAAATGTGCTGATCCGTCAAAAATTTCTACTGCAAATTTCGCATTTGACACAATTCTTGTCATAAGCGAAGATGCCAACGATGACGTATTATTGACACTTGATGTAGATTCTTCTTGTTTATTGTCTCTCATTTTGACACGAATATTATTTAATAGCTGACGACACAAATCAAGATTATTTCCTTTCTGGTGTGGAATATCAGACTAAGCTGCAACCACAAAGCATACTAAGACAGAACCTTGACACAGTTACCAAGATAAATCTTTTCTGATGTGGAAGATCAGACTATGCTGTAACCACAGAGCATACTTAGACTACCTTGGCTCTGATACCAATTGTTGAGAAGCCAAATGTATATAGTGTGAATGAGTCACAACTACTATACCAAAAATTATGGCAGCCACCAAATAATAAATAAGACAATAAAACAACAATAAAAGGAACACCAGAATTTACGAGGTTCGGCCAATTTCGCCTACTTCCTCGGACACAATTCCACTTCAAAATACAAGTGAAATAATACTAAAGAGAGAAATACAAATACCTTAAAAGGATAAGACAAATGAGAGGTGTGTTTAAATCCTAAACATTAGGCCTCCTTTTATAGGGAGAAATTCTCCCCCAAATGAAGTCCCCCACCGATGTGGGATGAACTTTTGACATATTCAACACCCACAAGTGGAGTATGAGGAGGGTAGAGAGTATGAAGCCTTACCCCTACCTTGTGCAGGTATAGAGGCTGTTTCCGGTAAACCCTCGGCTCAAAGCAAGCATGCATAATCACAACAGTATTGAGAAAAGATATGCAGCAGTGAAAAAGTAAAAAAAGCAGTAACAACAACAAGATAAAAACACACAATGTTACAGGTCAAAGAAAGAGTTAAATACCTCATCAGCCCATTAACTTTTCCACAAGAAACACAATAGAAATCTCCATCTAGTTTTTGATTGATGCAATTCTTCAAAATGCCGGATTGTTCGTGTTCAAGTGCACATTTTAGATGGCATGATAATCCGCATGGCTTAAATTCATCTGGAGAATCGGATTCACAAGTTAACCACAAACTAGGGTCTTTATTATCATCATACTGATGACAAATACAGCAAGAACATCTTTTGCAGAAAACATCCTCTCTCTCAAGAGTAGCTCTACATGCCAAATTATGACAGAGTAGGAATTGGGTTTTGCTTTCCAACTCCCACTTAGCTTCACCATTCTGAACCAAAGTTTCACATTGATTTTCTTGTTTTCGCTGCCTTTTGAAGGCAGAACCAATATTTGTATTGGACTTACAAGAAACCAGCTTTAGAAGTTGATCTATCATTTTGAATTTTGTGTAGCCAGAGTACTTTCTCTCTTCGCCCATCTCAGCACATATAATCTCTAGAAGTTCTCTTCTGGTCAATGAACTCAAGATCTTTGGCGCATCTTCTGAGCATTGAGAAATTTCATACACTAATTGTCTTTTCTCATCCAAACTCAATTGGCTAAATTTGGTGGGATCGAGAACGAGACCTGAAAAGGAAAAACCTTCTGCATCAGTTAAATCACATTTGAGTATCATTATTTCAAATTCGAAGGCCTGAATCTACCCTCTTGATTTGGTAATAGAACTTGCATGTGTCTCTGCATTCCGAGATATCCCAAGTATTGAAAATAACACAGTGAAAGTAAACCTGTAAGGATTAAGAATATAAAAGTAGAGACTACTATAGGGATTTGGTACTCAAAGCAACTCGAGAGTAATCAGAAATCAAGTAATAGCTATCAAAGTGAATATTCTCTTTACATCACAAGAATTTAGGAGGATGACCATTTATGAGTTTGCTAGTGTATATGTATACAAGTGTGCGTGTGTGTGATGTGTGTGTGTATATATATCAATTACACCTCAACACCAAACTATTTGGGGTAAAGATTGGAGTGGAATTGGTCGAGCTCTTGAGCTCAAGATCACTTAGAAGCCTTGATACCTATGCGCTAGCCACCCCCCCCTCCCCCTCCCTTTCTTATTGTTAAAGAAGCATGATATCAAACTATATAAGGAATTAACTACTAAACTGCCCAGTCCCCACAATGCCAAGCCAGAAGTTTTTAACTTGCTATTAAAAAATGACAAAAGTTAGCATACGCCATACGATGTCCTATGTTCAGAAGTCCAATTGCTAATAATGCACCTTAGCTAACACCATATTAAAAGAAATTTCCTCTACTAGACAATCTCTATCGCTCATAGGTGATCAAGAGAACTGAGATCTCTGTAGTTCTCCACCAAATACCCCTCTTTTTACCCAAGGATCAAATGTCATTAATCTGCCCCATCAACACCTCAGTTTACTTTCTGCTTGATTCATTCTTGTTTCTAAATGTTTCTCGAATAACCTGCTAATCGAAATAAAATACCATTTTTCAATTAACATAATATTGCATGCTTCTATTTGTTGTTATGGGAACAGCCTCTGCCTAAGATGCTCAAACTTATGTTGCATCAGAAATAAGAAAAATAATAAAAAAGTGTACATTTTTAAGCATCAAAGGCGGTTATTTCTTCAATTACTACTTAAAACACAGAGGAGATTTTTCCTAGCTAGTTACACAGTAGTCTAAAACACAACTTATATTGCCAAGTATAAAACTTTTTAAGGAATTGATCATACATAAACAAAAATAACAATGCACAAAAAAATGATTTAAGAAAAAGAGCATACCAAGTCCAACTAAAAGAACATAAAAATAATAATAAAAACACCCCACCATTAGCCTGATAAAACAGACAAAAATAAACCATAAAACAATTAGTCAATAGGAAGAAGAAGAAAAACCCTTAGTACCTGATAACGTAGACTCCATAGCAGAAATTCCAGTACCATCAAAATTTCTCATTCTCAGAAGCAAACAATAAAACCCATTTACTATTAAATCGTGTGGCGACCCAAAACGAAACAATGCAGGTAAAAAAATAGCAACTTTTTGAGATCAAGAAAAACTCAAAACAAGAACGACATTGTTATATTTTTTTTGTGTGTGTGTGTGCGCGCGTGAAAGGGCCAGTGAAGAAGCCAAGGAGGAGGCAAGTTTTGGAGGGGGGGGGGAGTAGTGAAGGGTAAGCACTAAAAAATGACATAAAAATAAGAGGAGTGAAAAGAATAAGAAATAATAATAGTATATAGTATTTGTGTTGTAGCCATTGATGTCAGATTATGAAGGTGTGATTTTACAGATTGTGAAGGCGAATGAGATTAATAGGGGACCCCCCTCCCCCTCTATCCCTATAAACAAACAAAAAGAAAACGGCCTCTGCAACGTTTGCTTCCCACGCGCTTCTCACTTCTTTTTTTGATTTTTTTCTCTTTTTTCAAGTGCTCCGTCGGAAATAGCCTTTCTTATACTCTCCTGGTGGTATTTCACTAAATCGTTATTGTTGTTCTTCCTTTTTTCAAGTAATTCGGATTCTAAAATTCATCAGCCCAACTGAATAGAATTCACATTAGATAATATGTATAAAAAAAATCGGCAGATGTATATTGACTAAGGGCTGCAAAATACTTTTGGATGAGTGGCCAAATATGTAAAATAAAAATTCGAAATGGAACCAGGTAATCGATTTTAAGGATATTGTTTGAAATATATCTAATTTTTAATAATTATATACGATTTAGTTAGATTTTGTAAATTTTAGACTGCTTCTCCTCCTGAAAATTGTTACCAAAATGTTTGACATTTGAAAACTTCATACCGTAATTTGAGTCTGAAGTTTGATTTTGAGGAGGCTAAGCGTCTAAGCGTTAAATATTTTATAAATTTTAACTATTCTTTAAATAACGGTCCTAAAAATGCTATTGTCGCACTTCATCTGTACCTTTGTATTCCCTATGAACTCTTCTTGTGGTTATTCATTATTCATACCCACACTAAAACATAGAACGTTGTCTATAAATAACTATCATCTCTTTTAATTTATGTGAACATATTTGACTGAACACGTTATTTAAGAATTTTTTTTAATTTGTGGTATAAAATGAGGCACATATATTTTGTGTGGCTACAAATTATTGTATAAAGATAAATTATTTCCAAATATGAAAATGAGTCATTCTTTTTTACACCGATTAAAAAGAAAATTGGTTCAAATAAATTGAAACGGGGAGATTCTAAAGTGATCAATGGTGAAAAGATGCAAAAATTGTTGAATAAAAGTGCCCAACTAAGTATGATGACAATGACCTTTGTGAAGCACACAACTGTTCAGAACTGAATTTATCAGAAATGCAGTTGAATGGAAATGGTAAGAATTTACCATCTGATTTACAGCAATTACTTGATAAGTATTCTCATATTTTTGATGTTCCTGGTGAATTGCCACCTCATAGGAGACATGACCACAAAATTGTATTGAAAGATGGGGGTTCTCCCATTAATGTGAGGCCCTATAGATACATTGCCACCCAAAAAGATAAAATAGAGAAAATGATAAAAGAGTTACTGCAATCTGGGGTTATTAGGCCTAGTGTGAGTCCCTATTCCTCTCATATTGTGATGGTTAAGAAGAAAGATAGGTCTTGGAGGATGTGCATTGCTTATAGGGAATTAAACAAAGGGATAGTGAAAGATAAATTTTCCATCCCAGTAAATGAAGAGTTGTTGGATGAACTAGGTGGAGCAAATTTTTTTTCTAAACTGGATCTTAGGTCCGGATACCATCAAATTAGAATGTATCCCGTCGATATTGAGAAAACTGCATTCCGATCACACTATGGTCATTATGAGTTTTTTATAATGCCTTTTGGTCTCACAAATGCCCTTCCACTTTTCAAAGTTTAATGAACCATACTTTCCATTCACATTTGAGGAAATTCATCTTAGTTTTCTTTGATGATATCCTTATCTGTAGTCTGTGTTGGTCCAGTCACCTGGCCCATTTGGAGACAACTTTTCAAATTCTGAAAATCAACAGCTTATATGTGAAGATGAGCAAATGTTCTTTTGGGGAGAGAGAGGTGATACTTGGGTCATATTATCAGTGGGACTGGGGTGGCTACAGATCCAAAGAAGTTAGAAGTTATGAGGAAGTGGATAGCTCATAATTCTGTCAAAGAACTGAGAGAATTTTTGGGACTAACAGGGTACTATAGAAGATTCATTAAGGGCTATGAATTGTTAGCTAGGCCTTTGAATGAGTTATTGAAGAAAGGATCCTTTTAGTGGACAAAAGTAGCCGAGCAGGCATTCTATGAACTGAAAAATATCATGTCTGCCCATCCTGTGTTAGCCCTACCAAATTTTGCTGATGAATTCACTATTGAATTTGATGCTTATGGAGATGGTATTGGAGCAGTATTGATGCAGACATGCCATCCTCTGGCATTTTTCATTAAGGCCTTGGGATCTCAGCATATTAAACTATCAGTACACGAGAAGAAAATGATGGCAATAGTTGCTGCAGTTCAGAAATGGAGACACTACCTGGTTGGAAGGCATTTTATGATCAAAACTGATCATCAAAGTCTGAAATACTTGATGGAGCAGAAAATTTCTATCCCTAGTCAATAGAGGTGGATAGCCAAGTTATTGGGATATGATTTCACCATTGTGTATAATAAAGAGAAGGAGAATCTTGTGGCAGACGCTTTATCCAGAGTAGCTAACATGATTGGTAGTCTACAAGTAGTATCGTTTGTGACTGATCAGTTAGTACAACAACTTCAGGATTCATATAACTCTAAGCTGATTGCAGAGTTCCAGCAAAATGCTAATAGTAAACCTGGTTATCTATATAGAGATAAAATATTGTATAGAAAAGGAATGATTATGGTCGGGAAGGATCATGCTCTCAGGTAACATCTTCTTCAATTGTATCATGGCAGTGCTATTGGTGGACATTCAGGCATATTGGGGACCTTACAGAGGCTTAAACATATTTACTACTGGAAAGACATGAAACTAGATGTTTACAAGCATGTGCAAGAATGTGAAGTGTGTCAAAAGAATAAAGGTGAAACTGTGGCTACACCTGGTCTTTTACAGCCACTCCCTATTCCCGAAAAAGTATGGCAAGACATCAGTATGGATTTTGTGGAGGGATTGCCAAATTCTTTTGGAAAGACCACTGTTTTAGTGGTGGTGGATAGTTTGAGCAAGTATGATTACTTCATGACGTTGAAACATCCTTTTACTGCTGAAATGGTAGTCAGCTTTTTATGGAGCATGTTTACACATTTCATGGACTACAGACTATAGTAACTGATAGAGATACTATTTTCTCATCAAATTCTGGCAAGAGCTCTTTAGTCTTCAAGGAGCAGCTTTGTATCATTCAACAACCTATTGTAGATATGTAATTTTTGACCCTCCCCAAGATTTTACACATTTTAGCGTAAATATTTAGTTTAGGTTTAGTATCGCTATTCTAAATAGTTTCGGCTCTTTTACTCTATTTTATCACAAAAATAAAAATTACAAAAATATTTCCTTTTGTTTAGCTAATTACTTCTAATTTATCTACCTTACATAAAACTTGAAAATACAAAAAATAGTTTCACTTTTAGTATTTAGTTTTATATTAATTTATATTAATTAAGAGTGATTTTTACACTGTATAGATACATTGTATTATTGGTCTTCTTAGCATAAATTCAAACCCAAAAGACATGGTCCAACCCAATTTTCCAAATCTAGGCCTATTTACCCATTCCCCTCTTATACCTTAATTAAAATAACCCTAAAGGAGGACCCCTAATCTAGTCTTGGAGGAACCGCAGAGAACATAAAAGAGACCCCCAATCGGCGGGGCTTCCCTTTCTTCTCCATCAAGACCAAACCAACAGACCCCTCCGGAACACACACGCACAGAAGCACAGAGATATACACGCACACACACACGGACGCAAAAGCAGAAAAAGAGAGACAGAAAATCGGATAGAAGAATTCGGGTAGAGAGGGCTGAAAGTTTCAAGGTTTTGGTTTTGATTTCCACCTTCCCTTATCTGATTTTTGGTTTTTAACTATGAATCCGATTAAATTTGAGGTCAGATCGAGTTCATATGATTGGGGTGTCTTTGAGGTGAAAGGTCGTGTTTCATTACTTTCATTTGAGGTTTTCCGATTGAAATTTTCAGTTCCGGAATCATCATTTTATTTAGTTACTGTAGCTGCTAAGTTTCACAATGTATTTGTTTCTAAATCAAACAGAGTGATCCGTTTTTGCCAATACATGCCTTTGGAATCAATTTGTATAGATTCCATAGTCAGCTCTTGCATCGACCTAGGAGCTTGGTTCTCTCTTATGTTTAATTATCAGTTCCTCTCTGCATCCCTAAGCTGTTGAAACTAGTTTAGTTGAAATTCGAGATTGGTTTGCTGTTGGTAGTCTCAATGTTGGAGTTCGATTGTTGCCCAATTGAGGTTGACGTTCGTTAGTTTTGATTTCACTGCCGTGCAAGAATCCGGTCTAAGATCGTCCATCCTATTGGGTTTTTGTGTTCAACAATATCAATTGAGGTCCAATTCTTCCTTCCTCTACTCATTTTATTCCAGCTTAATGTTAATTGTTTGTTCGGTGATATGATCCCTTGTTTGCGTAGTTGTTCTTCATAGTTTTGAATTTGCTCACTTAGTTATCTGCTCGTATGTTCACTCGAATTGGTTATATCTAAACATAATTTTATCATAGTATAGAAATTGGGTTGCTATTCATCAACTGAACCACGTCAAATTAGACTAAAGGGGTTCGGGTGCTAAAGTTTATGAAATTGAGCTTTTAATTGTCTATTACTTTGTTACTTGCCTATAATCGTTAGGAGCACGCTTAGGTTATCATCACATGGGTAGGCAAAAGTTTCGACGCGTGATCGGAGCCAACCCTACACCACTACAAAGTGGCGAGAGCGGTCGAAGTAGCTTTTACCCGAGATGGTCGGGATCGAATCCACAGGGAGCTAGAAGTGGGAATTGAATTCCTATCTAAACTAGAGATGTGTAGTGCTCTTAATTGCTCTTCCAATCATCTTTTGTTTGGATATTACTTCTAATATTTATGTTATTGATAAGCTAAATTAAACTAAAAATGATTGCTTGTAGGGTTTTCTAATTAGTTAAAGAGGCACTAGGGAAGTGACTTTCTCCTAGGTGAATACTTGACGGGATCTAAAGCCTAAGGCAAAGACGTTATGTTGGGGATTGTGATATAGCCAACACACGGATTTACTCACTCTATACCTCTCGGTAGCTTGAGTGGCCCTAATTGAATTTCTTAAGACCAATTGGGTATCAAAATTGTACAAGTAATATAGGCTCAAGTTGGGTATTACTATCTCTAGGTTTAATCCTTTAATTGGGGCTATCAATCTCTTGATTACTCCCCAATTCCTTGTTGGACTAATTTTCCTAGACTCAAACTCTCTTTATCAAGAAGAGCCCAAGTCAAATAGGCACAAATTAGTGTTTGCAACCACTAATTCAATATGGAAAACACAAAGCAGTCCAAATATCAACTACTCATAAACATCTAAGCCTTAAATCAAAAGACCTATCAAATACCCACACTAAGGTTGAGCCACAACCTTAGCTAATGGGTCTAGCTACTCATAATAATAAAAGAAAACAAAGAAATAGATGAAGAATAACCCATAAGATTTAATTACAAGCTAATAATTGAAGATTCAAGGATAAACCTACAGTAAAATTACTCAAAATAGTCAAATACAGCCGTTCACGAGCTTTGCTGAAAAGTAGATTACAAAAGATACCATAAAAATGTGAAAAGAAAGTATTTATACTAGGTCGAATTTTTTGGACAAAAATACCCCTGACGAGGTAGTGCGGTCCGCACAAAATGCACCGCGGATCGGAATGAGGATTTTTAGTTTGATAACGCATTCTCTGAATCTGGCCACCGCGGGCCGCATAAAATGCACTGCGGCCGCTGTGGCATCAGTTGCGGTCCGCACAAAAAGGACCCCGGACCGCATTGGCCTTTATCTTCAAACTCCTAACTCTTTGATCCCCCATCTTTGCAGACCGCACAAAATGGGTTGTGGCTGCAAGGAGGCCATTGTGACCGCACTAAATCCTCCGCGGTCCGCATTGCCTTAGGCTCCAAAAGTGCACCCCTCTGATTCTCCTCACTGCGGACCGCACTAAATGGATTGTGGTCGTAGTGGATTTGTTTTAACTGTGCTTGGACTTGTTCTTGGTACTTGTGCATGTTTAACTCCTTTTTGAGCAGGTTTTGACTAATTATCACCTTTTTGACCAAACCCTGTAACAAAGTACAACATGTAAACCTTTAAGACTATTTTGTATACATTTTTAATCAAAACTCAAGTAAAAAGGAGTGTAAAATGGACTGGAATCCCTAGTTATCAATTCCCCCAAACTTAAGCTTTTGCTTGTCTTCAAGCAAACAAAATAAAACCACCTCTTAAGAGTAAATCCAAGAAAATTCAACTGACTTAAAGTGACCTCATCTAGCATCAATTGGGACTAACAATTGCCCTCAATTCAAATGAATCATTAACAACATTCGGCCTTCTAAAATCCATGGATTTAGTGCGACACAAGAGCATCAAGAGTTGACTCAACCCATCAAAGAAACTCTTTCTACTACTTTGGTCATTGTGGAACCCAAACTCATACTCCTCAACTCTCCCTAAGCAGACCTCACTTTTAGATTGTAGCACTCAGAACGAGGATTGTGGAAAACACACTCATCTCTCTCAAAGAAAGGTCACAAGTCCGGTTCTAAGTACCATAAGCTTGCTCCTTATGTGAGTCACCACTAATGTAAGCTTCATTCAACTCAAGATTATATAGAGCTTTTGTGGAGATATAGTGAAGGCTTTTGGTTCAGGGTAGGAAATATTTGATCTAAGTAGGTTCCATCTTCCCTTTAGCACTTCATTTTCTTCGTTTAGGCACACATTCTCTTGACTTTTTGAGTTATTAACTTCTTTCTTAGGGGTTAGAGAGACATACTATCACTCTTTCTTATTCATTTCAAACCTTTTTCTCCTTTCTCAACTTTCCACGCCTTTCATCTCTTTACTTTTATTAAATCCCTTCATTTTTTTCTACACGGATCATTCTTTTTGACTTTTTGATTTTTTCTTGCTTTTTCATTGCCTTTCCTTTTCTTCATTTTGTACCTTTTACCACTTTGTTGCATTCCTCGTCTCTCCCCCAAACTTATGCTTTTGCCTTGTGATAAGGAAAGATCGGGTGCCAAGAGAGGGTATTTTTAGAACGGGTAAAGGCTTGTATCGTGATTTTTGAAAGAAAAAAGTCTATGGCTCAAAAGGGTTGACTAGGGATATTATCATTGGTGGGCTATGGAAATTTTTAAGATATCATTCGGATCAAGGAGAACCTATAATTACATCTCAAGTCAAACTACACTTAAAATTTCTCCTAGACAAACATTCAGGGCAAGTTCTAGACTAACGGCTCAGGACTTGGACTTGCAATTCAAATTCTCACCACACAAGCTATAGGATTGCTAAAGAGACCGAGTCGGGAGCCCATAACAACCTTAGCTAAGATTTGTACACGAATGGTCCCGAAAAACCACTTGATGATTATCGGCCAACACAAGAGTCTCAAGGTCACAACTTTCACCATCCTATACACAACAATTTGTTTTTTTACCCGATTCCGAGACGTGGGCCCGGGGCTCGGGTTTTGCTAATTTCGGGATTTTTGATATTTTTCGAATGTTTTCGCTTGGGCTTTGTTCCCTTAGCATATTGTGACGTATTCGTTCTGATTTTGAATAGATTCGACGAGCGTGTATGCCAATTCGAGGGGCAAAGGCGTAGTGAGCTAGAAAATTAGCCGGTTCGAGGTGAGTAATGGTTGTAAATGATGTCTTGAAGGTTTGAAACCCCGAGTTGCACATCGTAGTGCTATATTGAGGTGAGACACACACTGGATGATGAGCGTGGGGTCTTTTAATACTGAGGATTGTGACTTGGTCCGTCCTGATTGATAATTTTACCACGTATTTGACTGAAATTTATTTGTTATCATCACGATTTGAGGTGATTGCCATATTTGGGCTTCGTGCCAACTATTTGAACCCTTCGAGGATTTTTATCACTATTTCCTCACTGCTTTGACTTATTATTTGAACTCAGTCCTGTTGATATCTACTGTTTTACAAACTCAGCCACTTTTACTCAGATTTGAAAACTTATATGATATTTCTAAATGATGCTTTGGGCTGAGAACTACTGTTTTATTAATGCCCGAGGGGCTTGTGATGATTTTCGGACTGAGTGAGGCCGAGGGCCATATATGAGGATATGTTGAGTGATATGAGGTTGAGTGACGAGTGATGTGAGGCCAAGTGCCGAGTGATGATACCACGAGGTGGCTTGATATAGCGCTTGGGCTGTAAGGGCCCCCTCCGGAGTCTGCAATCCCACAGTGAGCACGGGTACCCATTATGATCTGAGAGTGAGCCCGAGGGGCTGATACTGTTCTAAGTGATTGATACTGAGCCCGAGGGGCTGATACTGTACTGAGAGTGAGCCCGAGGGGCTAATACTGTTCTGAGCGATTGATACTGTGCCCGAGGGGCGAATTTCTACATGTTAAATTACCTGTTTTACTTGTTTTAAAAAGGGATATCATTTGATTTCTTCACTGATTTACTACCTTAGGTGATTTTACTGCTTGATATGGAATTGCTTTGTGCCTTTACGGGTTTTCATACTTTCAGCCATTATTTATATTTATTACTCACTGAGTCGGAGTACTCACATTACTCCCTGCACCATGTGTGCAAATTCAGGCATCGCAGAGTCTACTCCTGAGTGCTGATTCTTCCAGTCCAGGTAGTGATTCGGAGATTACGAGGTAGCTATTGGCGTTCGCAGCCACGTGCCTCCCTTATCTTATCATTTTCATGTTTTTAGAACTATTGTATCGGATTTAGTGTTCAGTAGACTTGTATCCGGATTTCTTAGTTGCTCATGACTTGTGACACCCCGATTTGGGCTGTATTGGGATGGTTTCTACTATTGTTATCGTTAATTCTGCAAATTATGGTTATTATATCATGTTTTAGAACTACTTATGGTATTTAACTGTTTAAAAGAGGTGGTCTGTTTTGGTCTGGCTGGCCTTGTCTTCACGAGAGGCGCCATCACGACCGGGATCGGGGAATTGGGTCGTGACAATAGGATCATGAGTCTGGGTCCCTGGGTCCTCGAACTGCTCGGGAACTTGAGACTGGCTCCCTGTAACTTGTGTCTCCACTGAGACCTGGGCCTATGCTGGGTCTTGGGCCTGCACTAGGGCCTGAGGCTAGCTAGAAGAACCTCCCTGTGGCTCCTCCAATTCTTTCACAGCATCATCAGCACGGGGAATCACCCGCTTCCTCTTGGCTGTCCTCTCCGTCTCCTGCTCCGGCTTAAGTTGGGCTGCTGGAGCCGGGTCATGCAATAAAAGATCCAAAGGCAAGTGATCAGCCTTCAATTTCTCCACCTCCACCCTCAGCTCTTTCACCGACTCCTTGGATGCCCAAGTCTTTCTCAATTTCTTTGTTTCTTTGGCCAAGTCCTTCAATGCTTTTCCATGTGAACCCACAACATCCAATATTAATTGTTAGTTCTCCAAGAGCTTCTTCTGGTTCTCCAGAATCTCCTTGAGAGTGTCCTCCACTAACTGTGGGACAGATAACTTAGAAGTGGCTGCCTATATCCAGTTGTTGATATTGGCGAGGGTCTGGCTCAAGTGGTGGGCAGTCAAAGGATATGCTGCAAATGAGGGGATATATGGGACTGTAGAAGTGGAAGGTCCTGGGGCCATGTCTGGGGTAGCTGAATGAGGCCGAGTAGGAGCCACTACTACTACTGGCTCTTCAGTCTGGCCAGTAGAAGCAGTGGCTTTTCCTTTAGGGTCCTTGGGGGTTGTCAGGACCTTTTATGTTGTACCAGGAGAAAGGTGTCTTGGGTTTCACTTTCACATTAAATCTTCTCTTCTCCACATATTGATCCTCAAAATACATGGTCAGGAAATTTGGGAAGGGGTAGGATCTATCACCTTCGTTCACCACCCGTGTAATCACTCTGGACATTATATTCCCGATGTTGATCCGGTATCCCGCCATGATCGATGCCACCAATATAGCCTAGGAGATAGGAAGAGAGTTGTCGTGAGTGGTGGGGTCTAGCCTGCTGCATGATAACTAGGGATTTTGATACCTTTTATACTCCTTCTTGCTTATGATTTGATTAGGAAGTTGTACAAAATAGTCCCAAAAGGCTCACAAGTTGTGCTTGATTGCAGGTTTGATCAACAAAGTGACAAGATGTCAAAGATCAGCTCAAAAGGAGTGGAACTTGCACAAGTTCCAAAGACAAGACAAGATCAGGCAAAACAGGCCCAGTGCGGCCACACACCATTTCGTGTGGTCCGCACTAGGAGATTCAGAGAGGCTGATTTCCAAGCAAAGAGGGAATGCGGCCGCACTAGGTTTTGTGCGGTCCGCACTGGAGTTAATGCGGTGACACTTAATCTACTGCAGTCCGTAGACCCAAGGATCAGAGAGATGCCAGATGTGAAGTTCCAAGCCAATGCGGTCCGCAGTCCATTCTGTGTGGATGCACTAGAAGCCTCCGCGGCCGCAGTCCATTCTATGCGGTCTGCATTGGCCGAGTTCAGAGAGCTGTATTTTCAAGATCAAAGCCCTAGTGCGGCTGCACTCCATTTTGTGAGGTCCGCACTAACCCCGTAGGGGTATTTTAGTCCAAAATTTTCAACTTAGTATAAATAGCTTTTTTTTTCCATTTTTAGGGAAGAAGATAGTTTTGTAACACAGCTGCGCTCGTGGGTTCGACTTTCTTAGCCATTTTGGGCAATTTTATCTACTTTTCATCATTGAATCTTGTTATTTACCTTAGTGATTAATTAATACGAGTTGTTCTTCATCTATTTCTTGCTTTTCTTCTTTAATTATGAGTAGCTAGACCTATAATCTAGGGGTGTGGCTCAACCCTAGTGTGGGTAATTGATGGGTCTTGTATTTTAGGGCTAGATTGACTATGAGTGTTTGATATTTGGGCAAATTTCATGGTTAATTGCTGAATTAGTGGTTGCAAATACTAGTTTGTGTTTAGTTGACTAGGGCTCTTCTTGAGAAAGAGAACCTAAGTCTCCGAAATTGGTCCAACAAGGATGTATGGCGTACTCAAGAGATTGATAGCCCCAATTAAAGGGTTAAACCTCGAGAGAGTAATACCCGACTTGAACCCTAGTTGTTTGTGCAAATTTGCATACCCAATTGGTCTTGAGAAAGTAATTCAGGAAATATCACTCGAACCACCAAGAGGTGTAGAGTAGGTAATATCGTGCAACGGTTATATCATACTCCCCAATTATGTCAATCGTGTCTTAGATTCAATTATCCGTCAATTAACCACCTAGGTGAAAGTCATTACCCTAGTGCCTTTTAAACCATTTGAACAACCCTTTTTAGTTTAACTCTTAGCTTAATCTAGTTGCATTTACCATTTGTATTTTGATAATAGTAGAAGTAAAAAAAAAACCCCAAAAATGAGTAGAAGTGTAATTTGAACACATACGCAACTCTACACTAGATAGATACTCGATTCCAAATTCTAGCTCTCTGTGGAAATCGATCCCGACCCTAAATCGGGTAAAAGATGATCCGACCCTCTCTCGCTACTCAATAGTAGTGCGGAGTAGGCCGCGATCACTTTTTGGCGCCGTTGCCGGGGAGCTAACAGTTTTGGCTATCTATTTAGTTAGTTTTGTGTATTGTTCTTCTTTTCTTCTTTGTTAGTTACTTATTTGTGTCACAACTTAGGTACCAAATGGCAGCGAACAACGCTAATAACCCTCTTGGAAACGTGATTGCGGGGGAGGAGGTAGATGATGTCGGAGATGATGAGGTGCCTTTTGTACCTCAAGGACAAAGTAGAGGCCATCAGGCCAATGCGAATGATAATAACAATGTTCCAGACCCTCCTCTGCCACCTCCAAGAGTGGCTCCCAGGGTACTTCCGAACCAAGGCTATGCGAGTGCTATTGTCCCACCCCGTATCCGGACGGGCAATTTTCAGATAACTAATGTGATGTTGACCTTACTAGAGCAGCGTGGGTATTTCACGGGCGCTGCAAATCAAAATGCTTACAAACATCTCAAGGGGTTCGTGGATACATGTTGGGGGAGCAAGCAGACGAATGTGTCCGAGGATGCTCTTAGGTTGAGACACTTCCCATTCTCACTTAGAGGGAAGGCATTGGATTGGCTCGAGCGACTTCCCAATCATTCTATCACAACTTGGGATGAGTTGGCAGATAGGTTCATTGCTAAATATTTCTCACCGGGGCATATGGCGGCATTGCGTGACGAGATATTGGCTTTCAAGCAAGAGCCCATGGAACCTTTGCAAGAGATTTGGGAGAGTTATAGAACAATGGTGAAAGAATGCCCCTACAATGATATGACCGAGGCTATGATACAACAAACCTTCTACCGGGACATCAATACAACAAATCAATGCATAGTGAACCAACTTGCTGGGGGCAACTTTATGAAGTTGTCGTATGATGAGGCATGTGATAAACTTGTTGAGATGGCTGGCACTTCTTCTGCATGGCAAAGTAGAGCTAATGTGCCTCAAGGTGACCCCACAGTTATTCCTTTGCACAAGGAATTGCATGACCATGGGCAAGCTATAGCGGAGTTGACAACTACTATGAACCAATTGGCTAAGGCACAATTGCAACAAATCCAAAACCCTCGCCAAGTGAATGCCATGGAGGGTGTCAATATGCTTGTCAACAAGAGAAGGCAAAGAAGGCAACAAAACCAGGGGAATTTTGAGCAATTTGATGATGACTATGATGGATTTCAAAATGATGGTTATGATGACCAAAGTGAAGAGGTTCAATATGTAAACAACTATCAAGGCCAACAGGGTAACTCTTCCAACCAACAACAGTGGAGACCTCAAGGCAATTGGGGCAACCAATAACAAAATAATGGTAATTGGGGGAACAACAACCAAAACAACAATCGGGGCAATCAGAACAACAATCAAGGCAACCAAAATTTGGAATGGTAATAACAACAATTGGGGTGGCAATAACAATCAAGGTGGATGGAACAATGGAAACCAAGGAAACCGGGGGCAAGGCTTTCAAAGGCCCCCAATGTACCAACAACCGAACAATCCACCCCCATTTCCATCTCAAGGTCCTAATTCTTCTGGCAATGATATGGGTAGAATTGAAATGATGTTCAAACAGATGATGAAGAAGAATGCGGATTCTGATGCACAGTTGGTTTCCCACAATACCTCTATCAGAAACTTAGAGGTGCAGTTAGGCCAAATCTCGCAGTCTTTAAATACTCGCCCTAGAGGTGCTCTACCAAGTGATACGGTAGTGAACTCGAAGGGTAGGAACAACCATGTTATGGCAGTTACAACAAGAAGTGGGAGAGGCGGTGATGTGAATGCCTCCAAACAAAAGCAAATCTTGGATGATGATGTTGAGTTGCAAGAGGATGAAGTCCCTTTGGTAGTTGAAGATGTGGTTGATGAAAATGTGAACAACGAAGTGAGGATTGATATTCAAGATATCGAGATGGAAACTCAAAATAATATGAACCCATCTAGGGAACTCATAATTGACATGCTGGAGCCGGTTGTGCCAAAAGCCAAGGTTCCTTTGCCAAGGCCACCTCCACCTTATCCTCAAAGGCTTGCGAAGCAGAAAAATAATAATCAGTTTAAAAAGTTCATTGATATGATGAAGAGCTTGTCCATTAATGTGCCCTTGGTGGAGGCTCTTGAACAAATACCGGGCTATGCAAAATTCATGAAAGACTTGGTCACAAAGAAGCGTTCCATGGATTGTGAAACTATAAAGATGACTCACCAAGTTAGTGCTATAGTGCATTCAATGGCCCCGAAGCTTGAATATCCCGGTGCTTTCACCATTCCTTGTACCATTGGGTATTATTGATGATGTCTTGTCCGGGTGGACAAATTTATCTTGCCAGCTGACTTTGTGATCTTGGACTATGAGGTGGACTATGAAGTTCCTATCATACTGGGAAGACCTTTCCTAGCTACGGGGAAGGTATTAGTTGATGTGGAAGTAGGGGAACTCACCTTCCGAGTGGGTGATGAAACGGTGGTCTTTCATGTGTTCAAGTCTATGAAGCAGCCCAACAGTACCGATGTGTGCTCTTTTGTTGACCTCGTCACAGTAGTGATAATTGATGACACCAGTTCAATGATCAATGTGGAGGACCCATTGGAGGCCATATTGTTGAATCTTGATGTCAATGAGGATGCAAGTTGAGTGGAGTGCGTGAACGCTTTACATGGAATGAGCTCGTATTCTTATGAGCCTAGGAAATTGTCTTTGGATCTCAAGAATAGAAAGACTCCACCAACTAAACCTTCAATTGTGGAACCTCTGGTGTTGGAGCTGAAACCACTGCCTCCACACCTCAGGTATGAGTTCTTAGGCTCAAATTCTACTTTGCCAATTATTCTTTCTTCTTGTCTTACTAACATGCAGGTTGATGCCACATTGGGGGTGCTTCAAAAGCGAAAAAATACAATTGGATAGACGTTAGCTGATATTTGGGGAATAAGCCCCGCATTCTGTATGCACAATATTATTCTGGAAGATGATGGAAAGCCCTCCTTGGAGTATCAAAGGAGGTTGAACGAGGCAATACAGGAAGTTGTGAAAAAGGAGGTGATCAAGTGGTTGGATGCCAAGGTTGTGTACCCCATCTCTAATAGCTCTTGGACTTCACCGGTACAATATGTACCGAAGAAGGGTACCATGACCGTGGTTACAAATTCCAAATATGAGTTGATTCCTACAAGAACCATCACCGGTTGGAGGGTATGCATGAATTACCGCAAGTTGAATAAAGTGACCCGCCAAGATCACTTTCCTTTGCCTTTCCTTGACCAAATGTTACACCGACTTGCTGGGCGTGCCTTCTATTGCTTCTTGGATGGGTATTCTGGGTACAACCAAATCTTGATTGCTCCGGAAAATCAGGAGAAGACCACATTCACTTGTCCATATGACACTTTTGCCTTCTCTAGGATGCCTTTTGAATTGTGTAATGCATCGGCTACATTTTAGCGGTGTATGATGGCCATTTTCACCAATATGGTGGAAGACATTTTGGGGGTGTTCATGGACGACTTTAGTGTTGTAGGGGATTCATTTGATGAGTGCTTGAAGAATCTTGATAGGGTGTTGGCCCGTTGTGAAGAAACCAATCTTGTCCTCAATTGGGAGAAATGCCACTTTATGGTGGAAGAAGGAATAGTTCTTGGGCATAAAATTTCGAAGCATGACAATGAGGTGGATAAAGCAAAGATCGATATGATTTCAAGGCTCCCTCCCCTACATCCATCAAGGGAGTTTGAAGTTTTTTTGGGCATGCGGGGTTCTACCGGAGATTTATCAAAGACTTTTTGAAGGTAGTGAATCCCTTGTGCAAGTTGTTGGAAAAAGATGCTAAGTTCGTGTTTGATGACAAGTGTATGCAAGCCTTTGAACTTCTCAAACATAAGTTGACCACCACTCCTATCATCACCGTGCCTAATTGGATCTTGCCCTTTGAGCTCATGTGTGATGCGAGCGATGTTGTGGTTGGGGCGGTTTTGGGTCAAAGGGTGAACAAAATGTTTCATCCGGTGTACTATGCTATCAAGACAATGAATGATGCTCAAGTGAACTATACGGTGACCGAGAAGGAACTTTTGGCTATTGTGTTTGCTATGGAAAAATTTCGGCCATATCTTATGGGTGCTAAGGTTATTATTCATACCGACCATGCCGCACTCCGGTACTTGATGACGAAGAAGGACTCCAAAGCTAGATTGATGCGATGGGTATTTTTACTTCAAGAGTTTGATTTGGAGATTGTGGACCGGAAAGGTAGTGAGAACCAAGTGGCAGACCACTTGTCCCGCTCGGAGGAGGAGGGGAGGCCTCATGATGGCATAGAGATCAGTGATTCATTTCCCGACGAACAACTCCTTTCGGTGTCAATGAATGATATGCCATGGTTTACCGATGTTGCTAATTTCCTTGTGACTAGTATAATCCCGTGTGAGCTCTTTTCTAACCAAAGGAAGAAGCTCAAGCGGGATAGTTTGGATTTCTATTGGGATAAGCCGTACTTGTTCAAGATTTGCACAGATAGTGTGGTCCGAAGGTGTGTACCGGAGGAAGAGCAATTGAGTATCTTGGAGGCTTGTCATTCCTCTCCCTATGGTGGCCATCATGGCAGGGCGAGGACGGCTTCTAAAGTTCTTAGTTGTGGGTTTTATTGGACAACTTTGTTCAAAGATGCGGGTGATTTTGTGACGAGATGCGACGAATGCCAAAGAGCGGGTGGAATTTTAAAGAAAGATGAGATGCCTCTCAATACAATTCTTGAGGCTGATGTTTTTGATATATGGGGCATTTATTTCATGGGCCCATTTGTTAGCTCTTGTGGGAACACTTACATTCTTGTGGCGGTTGATTATGTTTCAAAGTGGGTTGAAGCCGTGGCTTTGCCCAACAATGAGGCCCAGAGTGTTGTTGCATTTCTCAAGAAGAGCATTTTTACAAGGTTTGGTACTCCTCGTGCAATTATAAGTGATGGGGGGTCTCATTTTTGCAATAGAGCTTTCGACACTTTGCTTTCAAAGTATGGTGTCAATCACAAAGTTTCTACCCCCTATCATCCTCAAGCAAATGGTCAAGTGGAAGTCTCCAACAGGGAAATCAAAAGCATATTGTCAAAGATGGTCAATACAAATAGGACCGATTGGTCAAAGAAGTTGGATGATGCTCTATGGGCTTATAGGACTGTTTACAAGACTCCGATTGGTATGTCTCTGTATCGGTTGGTGTTAGGGAAAACTTGCCATCTACCAGTTGAGTTAGAGCACAAGGCCATGTGGGATTTGAGGAAGCTAAATCTTGAGTGGGATATTGCAGCCAATCTTCGTGTGGAGCAGCTTAATGAACTTGATGAATTCTAATTCCATGCCTACTCCAGTTCGTCCTTGTACAAGGACAAGATGAAGTACCTTCATGATAAATATGCTTATGGAAAGGAGTTTAAAGTAGGTGATTTGGTTCTCTTGTTCAATTCTCGGTTGCGTCTGTTTCCGGGTAAGCTTAAATCAAAATGGAGTGGACCGTTTGAAGTGGTGTTGGTGACCCTTTTTGGTGCTTTATTTAGTTTAGTTAACATTGGGGACAATGCCAGCTTTCATTTGAGGGGGTAGGCCCTACTTTTGATGGATTCATTCGGATAATTGTATATATTTGATACTTTTTATACTTTCTTTATTTTTCATCTTTGGTTTGTATATAATTTTAACATTTCGTTACATTTCTCGCACTTTTATTTTACTTTGGGTCTGTATATAAAGTTATGTTACATTGTAAATATTCATCCCATCTATTGTATATTCGATAAATCCCCTCTTGTATATATTCATTGTACTTTCCGCAATTTTTCTTTCCATAGCTTCTTATTTATGATTCGTAGCTTCTTGTTTTGAAAGTTGGCAATAAGCCTTTGGTTTTCTTAATGCGACAGTTCTTTCTAAAAGTGGAGTGTTGTGTGAACCGGGTGGCTCTTCCTAATGATGGATGGCGTGACAACCTTCTTAAGGGTTTGAGTCCGTTTTTCTTTTTGTTTTTAGTAGTTAGTAGTTATGGGTGCCTCAAGCAAAGCTTCACTTGGGCCTAACACATTTGCCTTTGATCTTATGGTCAAAAACAAATTATTGTGTTTAGGATGGTGAAAGTCGTGGCGTTGAGACTCTTGTGTTGGCCGATAATCATCAAGTGGTTTTTCGGGACTATTGTGTGCTCAAACATTATCTAAGGTTGTTGTGTCCCCCCCTGACTCTATGTCTTTAGCGATCCCATAGCTCGTGTGGTGAGTAATTGCATTGCAAGTCCAAGTCCCGAGCCATTGGTCTAGAACTTGCCTTGAATGTTTGTTTAGGCGAAATCCTAAGTGAATTTTGACTTGAGACATGATTATAGCATATCCTTGGTCCAAATGATAGCTTCAACACTTTAATAACCTACCAATGATAAGATCCCTAGTCAACCCTTTTGAGCCTTAGACCTTTTTCCTTCAAAACCCGTAATACAAGCCTATACCCATTTTAAAAGATACCCTCTCTTGGCACCCGATCTTTCCTTAGCACATGGCAAAAATATAAGTTTGGGGAGAGAGACGAGGATTGGAACAAAGTGATAAAAAGGCACAAAAATTAATAAAAGTAAAGGCAATGAAAAAGAAAGAAAAGAAAAAAGACAAAAAGAATGTTCAATATGAAAGAGAATAAAAAGGGATTCAAGAAAAGCAAAGAATGAAAGGTGTGGAAAGTTGAAAAAAGAGAAAAGGTTTGAAATGTATAAGAAAGAGTGACAGTGTGTCTCTATAACCCCTTAGAAAGAAGTAAAATGACTCAAAGAGTCAAGTGAATATGTGCCATATTAAGCAAAAGAAGTGTTTAAGGGAAGATAGAACCTACTTAGACCAAACATTTCCTACCCTGAACCAAAAGCCTTCACCATGACTCCACAAAAGCCCTATATGATCTTGAGTTGAATGAAACTTACATTAGTGGTGACTTACATAAAGAGCAAGCATATGGTACTTAGAGTCGGACTTGTAACTCTTTTTCTTGAGAGAGATGAGTGACTCCATTGACCTCGTTTTGAGTGCCACTATTCTAAAGATGAGGTTTGCTTAGGGAGAGTTGAGAATGTGTGAGTTTGGGTTCCACAATGACCAAAGTAATAGAAAGAGTTCTTTGATGTGTTGAGTCAACTCTTGATGCTCTTGTGTCGCACTCAATCCATGGTGTTTAAAAGAGTAAAAGTTGTTAATGATTCATTTGTATTGAGGACAATTGTTAGTCCCAATTGATGCTAGATGAGGTCACTTTAGGACTACTAAAATTTTATTGGATGTTCTCTTAAGGGGTGGGTCTTATTTTGTTTCCTTGAGGACAAGCAAAGGCTTAAGTTTGGGGGAGTTGATAACTAGGGATTTTGATACCTTTTATACTCCTTCTTGCTTATGTTTTGATTAGAAATTTGTACAAAATAGTCCGAAAAGGCTCATAAGTTGTGCTTGATTGCAAGTTCGATCAACAAAATGATAAGATGTCAAAGATCAGCTCAAAAGGAGTGGAACTTGCATAAGTTCCAAAGACAAGACAAGCTCAGGCAAAATAGGCCCAGTGCGGCCACACACCGTTTTGTGCGGTCCGCACTAGGAGATTCAAAGAGGCTCATTTCCAAGCAAAGAGGCAATGCGGCCGCACTCAATTTACTGCGGTCTGCAGACCCAAGGATCAGAGAGATGCCAGATGTGAAGTTCCAAGCCAATGCGGTCCGCAGTCCATTTTGTGAAGACCGCACTAGAAGCCTCCGCGACCGCAGTCCATTCTGTGCGGTCCGCATTGGTCGAGTTCAGAGAGCTGTATTTTCAAGATCAAAGCCCTAGTGCGGCTGCACTCCATTTTGTGCGGTCCGCACTAACCCCGTAAGGGTATTTTTGTCCAGATTTTTCAGCTTAGTATAAATAGCTTCTTTTTTCCATTTTTAGGGCAGGAGATAGTTTTGTAACGCAGCTTACTTTCTTAGCCATTTTGGGCAATTTTATATGCTTTTCATCATTGAATCTTGTTATTTACCTTAGTGATTAATTAATATGAGTTGTTTTTCATCTATTTCTTGCTTTTCTTCTTTAATTATGAGTAGCTAGACCCATAATCTAGGGTTGTGGCTCAACCCTAGTATGGGTAATTGATGGGTCTTGTATTTTAGGGCTAGATTGACTATGAGTGTTTGATATTTGGGCCAATTTCATGGTTAATTGCTGAATTAGTGGTTGCAAACACTAGTTTGTATTTAGTTGACTAGGGCTCTTCTTGAGAAAGAGAGCCTAAGTCTCCGAAATTGGCCCAACAAGGAAGTGGGGCGTACTCAAGAGATTGATAGCCCCGATTAAAGGGTTAAACCTCGAGAGAGTAATACCCGACTTGAACCCTAGTTGCTTGTGCAAATTTGCATACCCAATTGGTCTTGAGAAAGTCAATTAGGGCAAAATCACTCGAACCACCGAGAGGTGTAGAGTGGGTAATATCGTGCAACAGTTATATCATACTCCCCAGTTATGTCAATCGTGTCTTAGATTCAATTACCCATCAATTAACCACCTAGGTGAAAGTCATTACCCTAGTGCCTTTTAAACCATTTGAACAACCATTTTTAGTTTAACTCTTAGCTTAATCTAGTTGCATTTACCATTTGTATTTTGATAAAAGTAGAAGTAAAAAGAAAACCCCAAAAATGAGTAGAAGTGTAATTTGGAACACATACGCAACTCTACACTAGATGGATACTCGATTCCAAATTCTAGCTCTCTGTGGTAATCGATCCCGACCCTAAATCGGGTAAAAGCTGCTCCGATCCTCTCTCGCTACTCAATAGTAGTGCGGAGTATTCCGCGATCACTGTACACAAATGTTTCCACCCTTTTGCTTCGAAAGTCAGGGTTCTCCTCAGAATTTTTACTCCCGTTGTCAACCATGCTGGGGTGGTACCTGGGATTGCTAAGTACTCTGCTAACTACGGACGGGAATCCTCCCCTAAAGCTACTTTCTCTAAGTACAATGTCTCATCCTCCTCTGGGAAGCCCAAGTAGTCGTTGATCGTTTTTCCATCAAACTTTATTTTCAAATTTCACACCTTAGTCACTGTAGTGCCCTTTTTGATGTGTGCCACATTGGTGTAGAACTGCTTGACTAAGTGCTTATTGGCATCCTCCACGTGGCCTATGAAATAGTCCCAGCCTGCTCTCTCTCTGAACTGTCTCAACACATTGGGGTTGTGAGGCAAAAGGTCATTTGTAATGAATTTCCTCTTAGGTATCAACTTTCTCTCGGGCCACCATTCTCTAAACTTGTGGTAGGCCACTTCACTCATGAATCTATCTTGCCATGCTTCCGGATTCCTGGTTCTCTCAACTCCTCCTACTTGGGGCTCACCCTCTCCTTCTTCTTCTACGGGATCCTCACCGAATATTGAGGCTGTAGGTGAGGTAAAATAGGCATTGTCACTGCCCGCAGCTGAGCCCTCAGACAACTCAGAAGAAATTTGCACTAATGCTTGGGCAGTAGGGGTGCCCGGATGTGTATCTCCCAATCTGTTCCTCTCAGGCCAGTCAAGAACATATTTTGGCATGGAATCTGAGTCAGATGCCTCCCGGGATGGCACATACTCACTTCCTGAATGGGAAGCAGCTCTATCAATAGCCCTTATTGTCTTCATGGTATCTTTGATAACTTGCCAGACTTGGGGAGTCAATTTGATCATGCCTTTTCCTCTACCTCGGGAGGACTCTCCTATTCCCTATTGTTTTCTACCACTGCCTCATGATTGAACCATTGTCTGCAAGTGGAATTTAGTTGAATCTTGTTAGTATCACATTACCAGAAGAATTAGCAAAGAAAACAATTACATACACAGAAGAAAATAGTTGCAGACTGCAGACCGCACAAAATATAGTGCGGCCACAAAGGGACCACCGCGGACCGCAAAAAATCACACCGCGGTCTGCACTAAGGTAGGGGTTATACTACCCACTCTCTGATAAAGGCCACTGCGGACCGAACAAAATGGTATCGCGGTCTGCATTAAGGCATCGCAGACCACACAAAATTCATCGCGGCCACGGTCCTCAACTTTCAACCTTTCTGAAGTTACACCATCGCGATCCGCACAAAATGGTATTGCAGACCGCGGAGAATCATCGTGGACCGCACAAAATACCATTGCGGATCCGGTAAGCCAAGAACAGTAATACCAACCTAGGGTTTCAAATTTTGCTCAATTTAAGCCTAAAATCATTTATCATTAATTCCCTAGGTGTTTAATCATTAGTTGTCACTAATTAACCCTAATCCTAGCATGATTAAACAAACCTACGATACAAAATTAAAAGAAAACGGGAAGAAAAAGAAGAAAAACTAACTAATTAAAAGAAAATAACAAATTGAAAAGCTAGGGAAAAAGTAAAAGTACCAGTGATGAGATGCAACACAAATGAATGAAAATCAGAAGTTGAAATTGTGCAGTTAGGGCTTGGGTGAACAATATTTTTTTACTTTTGAGAGCAAAGGATCGAAAAGTTTTAAATGAGGGCCTCAAGTGCTATTTATAGAAAAAAGACCTGAGGCCCACTTTACATACCCATTGCGGACCGCACAAAAAGGGCGGTACTCACAAATCAGAAGCCTTGGGGAGATGTCCACTACAGCCCGCAAGAAATGCTTTGCGGCCGCAGTGGTCCACCGCAGACCACACAAAATGCATTGCGGCCACGGTGGCAAACTTCAGAGGCTCCTCCTTTTTACCAATCCACTCTACGAACCACATTGAAATGTTGCCCCCGCACTAAGGCCTTTGCAGCCGCAAGAAATGCCCAGCGGTCGTAGTGCAAACTTCAGAGAGTGCACATTTTTACCAACTTGGTCCTGCACTGCATCAAAACAATCCTACACATATCTCACAACCAGTTAGTCGAAAAGCAAATCCTATACTACAAAGAAAATCAAAGAAAAACAAAAATAAAGACACATGGGTTGCCTCCCAAGAAGCGCCTGATTTAACGTCGCGACACGACGCAGGTTACTATCAAATCACTTTAGATGGAGCAGTGCCACCACGTGGCTGTCATCAATTTTGCCGAGGTAGTGCTTGACCCTGTGCCCATTAACTCTGAAAATCTCCCCATTTTTGTTCTTCAAGTCAAGTGCACTAAATGGAGTCACAAACACCACTTCGAAAGGTCCACTCCATTTCGACTTAAGCTTTCCTAGAAACAGACGTAACTAAGAATTGAACAAAAGAACCAAATCACCCATTTTGAACTCCTTGCCACGAGCATATTTATAATGAAGGTACTACATATTATCCTTGTACAAGGATGAACTGGAGTAGGCATAGAGTCGGAATTCATAAAGTTCATTAAGCTGCTCCACACAAATATTTGTTGCCACATCCTATTCAAGATTCAGCTTCCTCAAAGCCCACATGGCTTTGTTCTCTAACTCAACCGGTAGATGGAAAGCTTTACCAAACACAACCGATATGAAGACATACCAATCGAAGTCTTGTAAGCAGTCCTATAAGCCCATAGAGCATCATCCAATTTCTTTGACCATTCGTCCTATTTGCATTGACCATCTTTGACAATATACTCTTGACTTCCTTGTTTGAGACTTCAACTTGGGCACTCGCTTGAGGATGATAAGAAGTAGAAACTTTGTGATTGACACCATACTTGTCAAAAGCTCTATTACAAAAATGAGACCCCCATCACTTATGATTGCACAAGGAGTGCCAAACCTAGTAAAATTGCTTTTCTTGAGAAACGCAACAACACTCCGGGCCTTATTATTGGGTAGAGACACAGATTCAACCCACTTTGAAACATAGTCAACTGCCACAAGAATGTATGTGTTCCCACACGAACTAACAAATGGGCCCATGAAGTCAATGCCCCATACATAAAAAATATCAACTTCAAGAATGGTATTTAGAGGCATCTCATCTTTCTTCGAAATTCCACCTGCTCTTTAACATTCATCGCATCTCTTCACAAGTTCACTTGCATCTTTGTACAAATTGGCCAATAAAACCTACAACTAAGAACTTTTGAAGCCGTCCTTGCCTCGCCATGATGGCCACCATAGGAAGAGGAATGAAAAGCCTCTAAGATACTCAATTGCTCCTCCTTCGGGACACACTTTCGGATTACACCATTTGTGCAGATCTTGAACAAGTATGGCTCATCCCAATAGAAGTCCAAACTATCCCGTTTGAGCTTCTTCCTTTGGTTAGAAGAGAGCTCACACGTGATTATACCAGTCACCAGGAAATTAGCAACGTCCACAAACCATGACATACCATTCACCGGCACAGAAAAGAGTTGCTCATCGGGAAATGAATAATTGATCTCTAGGCCATCACGAGGCCTCCCCTCCTCCTCCAAGCGGGACAAGTGGTCCGCCACTTGGTTTTCACTACCCTTCTGGTCCACAATCTCCAAATCAAACTCTTGAAGTAGCATGACCCATCGCATCAGTCTAGCTTTGGAATTCTTCTTCGTTATCAAGTACCGGAGTGCAGCATGATCAGTATGAACTATCACCTTGGCACCCATGAGATACGGTCTAAATTTATCCATCGCGAACATAATAGCCAAAAGCTCTTTCTCAGTCACCGTGTAGTTCACTTGAGCATCATTCATTGTCTTGCTCGCATAGTATACCAGACGAAATATTTTGTTCACTCTTTGACCCAAGACTACCCCAACCGCAACATCACTCGCATCACACATAAGCTTGAAAGGCAAACTCCAATTGGGTGTGGTAATAATAGGAGTGGTGGTCAACTTGTGTTTGAGAAGTTTAAAGGCTTGCATACATCTCTCATCGAACACGAACTTGGCATCTTTTTTTAATAACTTGCATAAGGGATTCACTACCTTCGAAAGTCTTTGATAAATCGCCGGTAGAACCCCGCATGCCCATTAAAACTTCTAACTCCCTTGACAGAGGTAGGGAGAGGGAGCCTTGAAATCACATCAATTTTTGCTTTGTCCACCTCTATACCATGCTTTGAAATTTTATGCCCAAGAACTATGCTCTCCTCAACCATGAAGTGACATTTCTCCCAATTAAGAACAAGATTGGTTTCTTCACAATGGGCCAACTCTATCAAGATTTTTCAAACATTCATCAAATGAATCACCCACAACACTAAAGTCGTCCATGAACACCTCCAAAATATCTTCCACCATGTCGGTGAAAATGGCCATCATACACCGCTGAAATGTAGCCGGTGCATTACATAACCCAAAAGGCATCCTAGAAAAGGCAAATGTGCCATATGGACAAGTGAAGGTGGTCTTCTCCTGATCTTCCGGAGCAATCAAAATATGGTTGTACCCAGAATACCCATCCAAGAAACAGTAGAAGGCACGCCCAGAAAGTCTGTCTAGTATTTGATCAAGAGAAGTCAATGGAAAGTGATCCTTGCAGGTCACTTCATTCAACTTGCGGTAGTCCATGCACACCCTCCACCCGGTAACAGTCCGTGTTGGAATCAACTCATTATGCAAATTTGTAACCACGGTCATACCACCCTTCTTCGGCACACATTGCACCGATGAAGTCTAAGAGCTATTAGAGATGGGGTACACAACCCCGACATCCAACCACTTGATCACCTCCTTTTTCACAACTTCTTGCATTGCCTCGCTCAACCTCCTTTGATGTTTCAAGGAATGCTTTGCATCATTTTCCGGAATAATCTTGTGTATACAGAATGCGGGGCCTATCCCCCGAATATCAGCTAAGGTCCATCCAATTGCCTTCTTCCGCTTTTGAAGCACCTCTAATGTGTCATCAACTTGCGTGTTAGTAGGACAAGTGGAAAGAATAGCTGGCAAAGTTGAACTAGGGCGTAAGAATTCATACATGAGGTGTGGAGGCAACGACTTCAACTCCAACATCGGAGGTTCCTCGATTGAAGGTTTTGTTGGTGGAGTCTTCCGATTCTCAAGATCCAAAGAGAGTTTCCTAGGCTCATAAGAGTAAGAGCCCATTCCATGTAAAACATTCACATACTCCACTCGGCCTTCATCGTCATTTACATCCAGATTCAACAATACTACCTCTAGAGGGTCCTCCATATTGATCATTGCACTAGTATCATCAACTATCACTGTCGTGACAAGGTCCGCAAAGGAGCACACCTTAGAACTATTGGGATGCTTCATTGACTTGCACACATGAAAGACCACTTTCTCATCACCTACCTGGAAGGTGAGTTCCCCTGCTTCCACATCAACTAAGGCCTTCCCAGTAGCAAGGAAAGGTCTTCCCAATATGATTGGAACCTTATAATCTACCTCACAATCCAAGATCACAAAATCAGCTGACAAGATAAATTTGTCCACCCGGACAAGAACATCATCAATGATACCCAATGGTTGCTTTATAGTTCTATCTGCCATTTGCAATCTCATAGAGGTTGGCCTCGGTTGCCCAATACTCAAAGTCTTGAAAACTGAGTAGGGAGGCATCAAATTGATACTTGCCCCCAAATCACATAGAGTTTCTGTAAAATCTGCACTCCCAATGGTGCAAGGAATGGTGAAAGCTCTGGGATCTTCTAGCTTCGGGGCCATTGAGTGCACTATTGCACTAACTTGGTGGGTCATCTTGATAGTTTCACAATACATGAATCTTTTCTTTGTCACCAAGTCCTTCATGAATTTATCATAACCTGGCATTTGCTCTAGAGCCTCCACCAAAGGCACATTAATGGATAAGCTCTTCATCATGTCAATAAACTTCTTAAATTGATTCTCATTTTTCTACTTCGCGAGCCTTTGAGGATAAGGTGGAGGTGGCCTTGGCAAAGGAGCCTTGGCTTTAGGCATAACCATTTCTGGCATGTCTATTATGTGTTCCCTAGACGGGTTCACATCATTCTGAGTTTCCACCTCGGCATCTTGAATATCAATCCTCACTTCCTCATTCACATTCTCATCAATCACATTTTCAACCACCAAAGGAATCTCATCTTCTTACAACTCAACTTCATCACTCAATTTTTTTTGTTTGGAGGCATTCATATCACCGCCCCGTCCACTTCTTGTAGTTACCGCCATAACATGATTTTTACTACCATTCGTGTTAACTACCGTATCACTTGGTAGAGCCCCCTTAGGGCGAGTATTCAAGGATTGTGAGATTTGGCCTAATTGAACCTCCAAGTTTCTGATTGAAGTATTGTGGGAAGCCAACTGAGCATCAGAGTCCGCATTCTTTTTCATCATCTGTTCAAACATCATTTCAATTCTTCCCATTTCATTGTTGGAAGCACTAGAACCTTGGGATGGAAATAAGGGTAGATTGTTCGGTTGTTGATACATTGAGGGCCTTTGAAAGCGTTGTCCTCGATTTCCTTGATTGCCATTGTTCTAACCACCGTAATTGTTGTTACCACCCCAGTTGTTGTTGTTGCCATTCCAATTACCCTGATTGTTCTGATTGCCCTAATTGGAATTTTGGTTGTTGTTCCCCCAATTACTATTCCCTTGTTTTTGTTGATTGCCCCAATTACCTTGGGGTCTCCATTGTTGTTGGTTGGAAGAACTGCCCCTTTGGCCTTGATAATTGTTCACATATTGCACTTCTTCATTTTGCCCATCATAACCATCATCTTGGAATCCACCACAATCATTGTCATATTGGTCCGAACTCCCTTGGTTCTGTTGACCTCTTTGTCTTCTGTTGTTCACTAGCATGTTGGCACCCTCCATAGCATTTACTTGGCATAGATTTTGAACCTGTTGTAACTGTTCCTTTTCTAGCTAGTTCATTGTTGTTGTCAGCTCTGCTATAGCCTGCCCATGGTCATGTAGCTCTTTGTGCAAGTGAGTGACCGTGGGGTCACCCTGTTCCACATTGGCTCTACTTTGCCAAGAGGAGGACATGTTGGCCATCTCGTCAAGAATGTCACAAGCCTCATCATAAGACAGCTTCATGAAATTACCCCCAACAAGTTGGTTCACTATGCACTGATTTGTTGTGTTAATGCCCCGGTAAAATGTCTGTTGTATCATTGCCTCAATCATATCATTGTTGGGACATTCCTTTACCATGGTTCTATATCGTTCCCATATCTTATGTAATGGTTCGGTGGGCTCCTACTTGAAAGCTAAGATCTCATCTCTCAATGCTGCCATGTGCCCCGGTGAGAAAAACTTTGCAATGAATTTATCTGCCAACTCATCCCAAGTAGTGATGGAATGGTTGGGAAGTCGTTCAAGCCAATCCAATGCCTTCCCTCTAAGTGAGAAAGGGAATAGTCTCAACCGAAGTGCATCCTCTGACACATTAGTTTGCTTGCTCCCCCAATAGGTATCCACGAAACCCTTGAGATGTTTGTAAGCATTTTGATTGGCAGTGCCCGTGAAATATCCTCGCTGATCCAACAATGTCAGCATCACATTTGTAATTTGAAAATTGCCCGCCCGGATCCGGGGTGGGACAATTGCACTAGCATATCCTTGGTTGGGAAGTACTCGAGGAGCCACTCTTGGAGGTGGTGAGAGAGGGTCTGGAATATTATCATTGGCCTGACGGCCTCTCCTTTGTCCTTGAGGTGCAATAGGAACCTCATCATCAACATGTCATCTACCTCATCCCCCGCTGGAAGATCTCCAAGAGGTGCGTTGTTTGCTGCCATTTTGTACCTGAAGTTGTGACACACACAAATTAGTAACGCAAAAGGAAAGAAGAACAATACACAAAACTATTTAGATAGATATCCAAAACCGTTAGCTCCCCGGAAATGGCACCAAAAAGTGATCGGAGCCAACCCTACACCACTGCAAAGTGCAAAGAGTGGTTGAAGCAGCATTTACCCGAGATGGTCGGGATCGAATCTTGTGATGACCCAAGAGGTCATCACTTTTTTTTAAAACAAAATTCTATGTTCTGAGGCCTTGAAAACCTCTTCTAGCATCACCTCGATTTGCATGCACAGTCCGGGCGCGTATCCGGAAAGCCTAAATGTGAAAATCTGTGAAAAATGATAAATTTTGATTGTAAAATGAGCTAATTTGACTTCGGTCAATATTTTGGGTAAACAGATCAGAAACCATGATTTTATGGTCCCGGAGGGTCCATAGGAAAATATGGGACTTGGGCATATGCCCGGAATCGAATTCCGAGATCCCAAGCCCGAGGAATGAGTTTTCAAAGAAAATTATTTTCTGAAATTGTTTAAAAGAATTTGAAATGAAATTTGATTAGAACGTGATGGTATCACCTCGTATTTTTGTTCCGACGTCTGGTGCAGGTCTTATATATGATTTAAGACATTTCTGTAAAATTTGATGAAAAACGAATGTCATTTGACGTGATTTAGACCTAAATTGCTAAAGTTGATGTTTTAAGAAGTTTGAGAAAAATTCTATGATTTTGAGGTTTAATTTGTTGTTATTGATGTTATTTTAGGTGATATGAGTACACGAACAAGTTTGTGTGATGTTTTTGAGGTTGTGTGTATATTTGGTTTGGAGCCCCGAGGGCTCGAGTGAGTTTTGGATAGGCCACAGGTTGCATTTTGAATTTAGAAATTGCAAAAACAAATTTGCTGGTATGATGCGAGCTCGCAAATGCAAAGGCTGGATCGCAAATGCGAAACTAGCCCAGGCCTACCTTGGCTCGCAAATGCGAGGTTTTCTTTGCAAATGCGAAGGTTTTCCTATTGGCCAGGGATCGCAAATGCGATGCCTTCTTCGCAAATGCGACAACAGTTTCACAAATGCGAAAGTTTGGGATTTCTGAAGGGTTCGCAAATGCGAACCCTATTTCGCATTTCCCAGCTTATCATGGGTCGGGGTTCGCAATTGCGAACCCCTGTTCGCAATTGCGAACCCCTGTTCGCAATTCCCATACCTGCAACCTGCAACTTTTATACTTAACCGATTTTAAAACCCATTTTTCATATTCCCTAGAACATAAACACACTTAGGCGATTTTTCAAGGATTCCTTCTTCTCCAAATCAATTATAAGTTATTTTAACTAGTTTTCTTCAATCATTAACATCTTTTAACATGATTTCAACTTAAAATCAAAGATTTTCATGGGGGGAATTGGGTGTTATGGGTAGAACCTAGGTTTTTAAAAAATTGGGGATTTGGACATCGATTTGAGGTTCGATTTCAAAACAAATCATATATTTGGGTTTGTGGTGGAATGGGTAATCGGGTTTTGGTTCGAACCTCGGGTTTTGACTATGTGGGCCCGGGGGCGATTTTTGACTTTTTGGGTAAAACTTTGGAAAACTCATTTTATGCATTGGGGTTGATTCATTTAGTGTTTATTGATGTAATTAAGTAATTTATGACTAGATACGAGTGAATTGGCGGTGGAATCAAGGGGTAAAGCTATAATTAAATCGTGAATTGTGTTCGTGGCGTCAAGGTAAGTGCTTGGTTTAACCTTAGGTTGAGGGATTAGGAGTTGTGTCCTATTTGCTATTTGTTTCTTGTTGAGTACGACGTATAGTTATGGTGAGGAGTATCTATACGTTGGTGTCAAGCATGACCGTAAGTCTCGTATTGTGATTTTCATGACTTCGTTGTATTATTAATGCCTTGGTGAAGATTTCTATTTGTTGTGTAAAGTTTTTGGAAAGAATTGTGACTTATGAACATTGAGGAGCGTTGACTCAAGTTGTATAACGAATTGTGAAAGTATAAGTGATAATCGAAACTCTAGAGCATTGGCTCGAGTTGTGAAGTGAATTGTGAAGTAAAAGTGAGAAAGAAAAAAGATCATTATGTTGCCCCCTTGCCGGGCTATTGTTGAGTTGAGGTTCCCTTGCATTGTGTTCCTAATTGATATTACTGACGCTTAGGTTGATGATTCTTTGTGCTAGGTGTGGCAACAAGATTAGTTATAGCTGAGGTAGTAAGATGTTGAAACTAGTTGAGTTATAGTTGAGATAGTTAGATGTTGGAACAAGTTTGGTTATAGCTGTTTCTCTCTTGCCGGGACATATATACTTGTACTGTTGAGTTCCCTTGCCTGGATGGTGTAGTCTATTGTTGATCCCTTGCCGGGAAGGTTAAGTATGATTATTGTTGACTGTATATTTGGAACGGGTTGCGCGCCACAACATTATTATATATATATGGATCGAGTTGCACGCCGCAGCAAATATTATATTGGATCGGGTTGCACGCCGCAATAGATATTATATTGGATCAGGTTGCACGCCCCAACAGGTATTATATCGGATCGGGTGGCACTCCGGAACAGTTATATATGTGGATCAAGTTGCACGCCGCAACAATGTTAGGTGATAAGGGATCGGGTTTTGCGCTGCAATAGTATTGTTATTGTATTGTTGTAGACATCGAGTGCTCTTTCATACTTTATAAAGTTTCTGTTAGAATTGATATGTTTTCCCGAAGCATGTTTCCCCCTCTCTTTTAAACTGTTATTTCCAGTTTATATTTCCATTGTATATTATATAACTTCACAAGTTTATCTGGAGTCTGGTCCTAGCCTCTTCACTACCTCGCCGGGGTTAGGCCAGACACTTACCAGCATATGGGGTCGGTTGTGTTGATGCTACACTCTGCACTTATGTGTAGATACAGGAGTAGCGCTTGGTCATCAATATTAGGGGATCCAGCCTTCAGTCCACCGAGATACCGAGGTAGCCTTACAGGTGTTCGCAGGCCCGACGTCTCCTCTATATTTTATTATGTTCTGTTATCTCTTGTATCCGAAACAGACAATGCTTTCTTTTTTTCAATCAGTTGTGTGTAGTGATCTTAGTAGTCCGTGGTTGTTGTGATACCAGTTTCTGGGTAGAGGCATATGTGGATTTTCGTATTATTTTAGGTGTTATAATTATTTATGTCTTCCACTAAATCTCATAATACGCTGTATTTAAATATTTATCACTTGTTAGTGCAATTTGTAAGAAGATTAAAACAGAAGAGTTAAGGATTTCTAATTTCATGGCTTGCCTAACTTCTACGAGTAGGCACCATCACGACTCCCGAGGGTGGGAAATCCGGGTCGTGAAAAGTTGGTATCAGAGCTCTAGTTGACATAGGTATCACAATTCATGGACAAGCTTAGTAGAGTCTGAGGGATCGGTACGGAGACGTCTATATTTATCCCCCAGAGGCTACAAAGTTAGGAAAACTTCACATTTGTTCTTTCTTGTCGTGCGGTTTTGTTTCTCAATGGTAATTGAACTTCTACTCTGTTCTTTCGTAGATGGCGAGAACACGTGCTTCCTCATCCACTGCTCAGCAGCTCGAGCCCCCAGCAGCAGCTCCCACGAGGGGCAGAGGGCGAGACCAAGGCCGTGCTAGAGGCCGAGGTAGGGGTAGAGCTCTGATCCGAGCAACAACACCAGTGACGGAGCCTCAAGTTGACTTTGATGAGGGGGTTCTGGCCCCAACAGTTCTGGTGGGCCCAACTCAGGTCCCAGAGGGGTTTATTGCTACCCAGTTCTTTAAGATGCGTTGGTCCGACTAGTGGGCCTCATGGAGAGTGTCACTCGAGCATGCTTGCTTCCTGTAGCACCAGCCATCTCTCAGGCTGGAGGAGGGGCCCAGACTCCTGCTACTCGCACTCCGGAGCAAGTAGCTCCTCAGATTCAGACTCCAGCAGTTCAGCCAGTTAGAGTAGTACAGCCGGGTGTGGTAGCTCAGACCGGTGATGGAGAAGCTATGTCTACCGATGCTTTTTGGAGGCTGGATAGGTTCACCAAGCTCTTCACATCTATGTTCAGCAGTGCATCTACTGAGGATCCCCAGGATTATCTAGATAGTTGCCATGAGGTTCTCAGGAACATGGGTATTTTTGAGACCAATAGGGTCAATTTTGCTACATTTCGCTTGTCTGGATCCGCCAAGACTTGTTTGAGGGATTATTGCTTAGCTAGACTAGCCAGTTCGCCAGCCTTGAACTGAGAGCAGTTTGCACAACTATTTTTGGAGAAGTTTCTCCCCATTACTTAGAGAGAGGCCTATCGGAGGCAGTTTGAGCGCCTCCAGCAAGGTTCCATGACGGTTACCCAGTATGTGACCAGGTTCATCGACTTAGCTCGCCATGCTCTTGTCATACTTTCTACCGAGAGAGAGAGAGAGGGTGAGGAGGTTTATTGACGGTCTTATTCAGCCGATTCATCTTCAGATGGCTAGGGAGGCTGGGAGTAAGATTACTTTTCAAGAGGCGGCCAATGTGGCCCGTAGAGTTGAGATGGTCCTATCACAGGGAGGTGGTCATGGGTCAGACAAGAGGCCCCATCATTCAGGTAGATTCAGTGGTGCCTCGTCTGGAAGCAGAGATTCGTATGGTAAAGGCCATCCTCCTAGGCCCTTTCAGTCAGCCCTTCAAGTTTCTTACGGTGCTTCAGGTAGCCGTGGTCCGCAGATGCAGTATTTTGATCTTAAGTCCTACCGTGCACCACCAGCTCCTATTAGTGCACCGCCGCTCCAGAGTTTTCGGGGTGGTCATTCAGGTCGCCAAGGTCAGTCTCAGTTTCCTTAGCCGTAACATTTAGGTGGATGTTTTGAGTGTGGTGAGTATTGTCATATCTGGAGGGCTTGTCCGAGGTTAGTGGGTACTCAGTCGCAGCAGCAGGGTTCCCGCACTATCGTTCAGGCACCAGGTGTTCCACAGACTGGTCAGCCAGCTAGAGGTGGGGGTAGAGGTGCTAGAGGTGGAGGTAGAGGATTTAGAGGTGGAGCTCAGACCGCCAGAGGTGGAGGCCAGCTAGCTGCAGGCCGTCCACGAGAGGTAGTCCAGGGTGGTGGGGCCCAACCCCGATATTATGCTTTTCCAGCCAGGCCCAAGGCCGAGGCTTCAGATGCGATGATCACATATACTATTCTGGTTTGTGATAGAGATGCTTCAGTGTTATTTGATCTAGGGTCTACCTACTCGTATGTTTCATCTTATTTTGCACCGTATCTGGTTATGCCTAGTGATTTGTTGAGTGTTCCTGTTTATATGTCTACACCGGTGGGTGATTCTGTTGTGGTAGATCGAGTCCATCATTCTTGTACTGTGGTGATTGGGGATCTTGAGACTCGTGTAAATTTGTTGCTTTTAGACATGGTTGATTTCGATGTTATATTGGGGATGGACTGGTTATCACCTTACCATGATATCTTGGACTGTCATGCCAAAACTGTGACCGTAGCTTTACTGGGTATGCCTCGTTTAGAGTGGAGAGGGGCTCCTGGTCATTCTACCCATAGTGTTATCTCTTATGTGAAGGCTCGACGTATGGTCGAGAAGGGGTGTTTGGCCTATTTGGCATATGTTCGTGATTCTAGTGCCGAGGTTCCTTCTATTGATTCTGTGCTTGTTTTTCGTGAGTTTCCTGAGGTTTTCCCTTCAGACCTACTGGGTATGCCGCCCGACAAGGATATTGATTTCTACATTGATCTGGCTTCAGGCACTCAGCCTATTTCTATTCCGCTGTATTGTATGGCCCCGCCTGAGTTGAAAGAGTTGAAGGAGCAGTTGCAAGACTTGCTTGAGAAGGGTTTCATTAGGCCGAGTGCTTTGCCTTGGGGTGCATCGGTGTTATTTGTTAAGAAGAAGGACGAATCGATGAGAATGTGTATTGATTACCGATAGTTGAACAAGGTTACAATCCAGAATAAGTATCCATTGCCGAGGATTGATGATTTGTTTAATCAGCTTCAGGGTGCCAGGGTATTTTTGAAGATTGACTTGAGATCTGGCTACCATCAGTTGAGGATTAGGGCATCCGATGTCCCTAAGACAACTTTCCGCACTCGGTACGGGCATTATGAGTTCTTGGTTATGTCATTCGGGCTGACAAATGCCGCCGCAACATTTATGGATTTGATGAACCAAGTGATCAGGCCTTATTTGGATTTGTTCGTGATAGTCTTTATTGATGATATTTTGATATATTCCCATAGCTGGGAGGAGCACGAGCAACATCTTAGAGTGGTTCTTCAGACCTTGAGGGATAGTCAGTTATATGCTAAGTTCTCGAAGTGTGAGTTCTGGTTGAGTTCAATTGCATTTCTGGGTCATGTTGTATCAGCAGAGGTTATTCAGGTTGATCAAAGAAGATTGAGGCAGTCAAGAACTGGCCTAGACCAACATCAGCTATAGAGATTCGGAGTTTCTTAGGATTGGCAGGCTACTATCGCCGGTTTGTGGAGGGTTTCTCATCTATCACAGCCCCGATGACCAGGTTGACCCAAAAGGGTACCCAGTTCAGATGGTCGGACGAGTGTGAGGCAAGCTTTCGGAAGCTCAAGACAGCTCTAACTACGACATCGGTGTTGGTTTTGCCCACAAGTTCAGGGCCTTATACAATTTATTGTGATGCATCTCGTATTGGGCTTGGTGCAGTGTTGATGTAGGATGGCAAGGTCATTGCCAATGCTTCATAGCAGTTGAAGATTCATGAGAAGAACTATCCGGTTCATGACTTAGAGTTGACAACCATTGTTCACGCGTTGAAGATTTGGAGACATTATCTGTATGGCGTGGCATGTGAGGTGTTCACAGATCACAAGAGTCTTCAGTATTTGTTCAAGAAAAAGGAGTTGAATTTGAGGAAGAGGAGATAGTTGGAGTTGTTGAAAGATTATGATGTCACTATCTTGTATCATTCGGGAAAGGCCAATGTGGTGGCCGATGCGTTGAGTAGGAAGTCAGCCAGTATGGGTAGTTTTGCTTATATTCCGGTCGGTGAGAGACCGCTTGCTTTGGATGTTCAGGATTTGGCCAATCGGTTTATGAGATTGGATATTTGCTGAGCCTAGTCGTGTATTGGCCTGCACGGTCACTCGTTCTTCTTTATTGAAGCGTATCTATGATCAGCAGTATGATGATCCCCATTTGTGTGTCCTTAGAGACACGGTGCGACGTGGAGGTGCCAAACAGGTTACCTTAGATGATGATGAAGTTTTGAGATTGCAGGGTCGAGTTTGTGTGCCTAATGTGGATGGCGAGTTGATTTTAGAGGAGGCCCATAGCTCCCGGTATTCTATTCATCCGGGCGCCGCGAAAATGTATCAGGATTTGCGGCAACATTATTGGTGGTTGAGAATAAAGAAGGATATCGTTGCATATGTAGCTTGGTGTTTGAATTGTCAGCAGGTTAAATACGAGCATCAGAGGCCTGGTGGTTTATTTAGCTTTCCTTAAGTTCAGGGCCCTTCTGGATTATGGGATTTAAGTTCAAGTTTTCAGGATCCTCCTGGATAATGGAGTTTAATTTCAAGTTCTCAGGACCCTCCTGGATAATGGGATTTAGTTTCAAGTCCGTCAGGACCCTTATGGATAATGAGATTTAGTTTTATGTTTTCAAGACCTTCATAGATAATGAGATTTAGCGTAAGTTTTACCTTTAGGAAATAGAATTTAGCTTTAAAGTTTTCACTCTTAAGATGAGATTTAATTTTAAATTTTCATGCCCCTCCTGGATAATGAGATTTAGCTTTTAAATTCTTAGAGCTCTTTTGGATAATAGGATTCGATTAACACTCACAGATGTTCCCGGTACCAAACTAGGGCAGAAAAGCTTCTTTTGTTTTGTCTATTTTGTTGTAATGCCAGGTGCCCACCTGGAGAATAAGGGAATTCATTTCAAGTTTAAGTTGCAGGCGCCCACCTAGAGAAAAAGGGAATTTATTTCAAATTTTAAGTCAACATCAGGTGCCCACCTAGAGAACAAGGGAATTCATTCAAGTTTAAGTTGCAGTCGCCCACCTGGAGAACAAGGGAATTTTTTTCAAAGTTTAAGTCAGCATTAGGCGCCCACCTAAAGAACAAGAGAATTTATTTCAAATTTTAAGTCAGTATCAAGCGCCCACCTGGAGAACAAGGAAATTTATTTTAAATTTTAAGTCAGTATCAGGCGCTCACCTGGAGAACAAGGGAATTCATTTCAAGTTTAAGTTGCAGGCGCCCACCTGGAGAACAAGGGAATTTATTTCAAATTTTAAGTCAACATCAAGCGCCCACCTGGAGAACAAGGGAATTTATTTCAAATTTTAAGTCAACATTAGGCGCCCACCTGGAGAACAAGGGAATTCATTTCAAGTTTAAGTTGCAGGCGCCCACCTAAAGAACAAGGGAATTTATTTCAAATTTTAAGTCAGCATCAGGCGCCCACCAGGAGAACAAGGGAATTCATTTCATGTTTAAGTTACAGGTGCCCACCTGGAGAACAAGGGAATTTATTTCAAATTTTAAGTCAGCATCAGGTGCCCACCTAGAGAACAATGGAATTCATTTCAAGTTTAAGTTGCAGTCGCCCACCTGGAGAACAAGGGAATTTATTTCAAAGTTTAAGTTAGCATCAGGCGCCCACCTAGAGAACAAGGGAATTCATTTCAAGTTTAAGTTGTAGAAGTCCACCTGGAGAACAATGGAATTCATTTCAAGTTTAAGTTGCAGGCGCCCACCTGGAGAACAAGGGAATTTATTTCAAATTTTAAGTCAGCATCAGGCGCCCACCTGGAGAACAAGGGAATTCATTTCAAGTTTAAGTTGCAGGAGCCCGCCTGGAGAACAAGGGAATTTATTTCAAATTTTAAGTCAGCATCAGGTGCCCACCTGGAGAACAAGGGAATTCATTTCAAGTTTAAGTTGTAAGAGCCCACCTGGAGAACAAGGGAATTTATTTCAAATTTTAAGTTAGCATCAGGCGCCCACCTAGAGAACAAGGGAATTTATTTCAAGTTTAAGTTGTAGGCGCCTACTTGGAGAACAAGGGAATTCATTTGAGTTTTAAGTTAGTTGCAGACACCCACCTGGAGAACAAGGGAATTCATTTCTAGTTTTAAGTCATTAGCAGGCGCCCCGCCTGGAGAATAAGGGAAGTCATTTCAGAATTTAATTCAGAGTCATTTTAAGTTTCATGTCAGTGGCAGCGCCCACCTGGAGAATGAGGGAATTCATTTCAAGTTTTCAGTCAGTGGAAGGCACCCACCTGGAGAATGGGGGAAGTCATTTTAGAATTCAATTCAAGTTAGAAGTAGCAGAATTTCGAGGCAAGAATGCGAGTCGTTAGTCCGCGATGACCAACAGAAGTAGTCTTGATACAGAATAAAAAGAAAAAAGAAGAAAAAAAGAAGAAAAAAGGGAAGTGAATCCAAAATGCAGAATCATAGAAAGATGTGAACTGGTCAAGGCATGGTTGAAGTCACGAGCACTACATGTCCGGTCTTGATCCGAAAAAGTTGAAGAAGGACGAACTAGCACCTGCAGCTAGCAAACGTCAAGGTTCAAATCTAAAGTCTATATGATGAACCATCCAAGACTTAAGATCATGCTTCAGAAGACTTACAGATAGAAATCTTGTAACTCATAGTTGACAGGCTTAATTAGTCTTTTTCATTTTTGATTTTGATGTAATAACCGGACCGCGGACCGGAACCTTGACGGAACGGCACCTCAATCGGCTCTCCACCTCGGTATACTCTATCACTATTCCTACTTCTGAACTACACGTGACCTGATTCCTTTATAGCCAAGGATATGTAGGCAGCTTAGATACTAGGGCTCAGTCACATTCTCCTATCTTTTAGTTTTTGGTCTCTCTAAATAAGGGTCGGGTCAAAAAACCTGTCTAGTCATTCTTTGTCTGAAAATACTTTGTGTTTCCAGTCAAAGAGGGGCAGCTGTAGACATGTAATTTTTGACCCTCCCCGAGATTTTACACATTTTAGCGTAAATATTTAGTTTAGGTTTAGTATCGTTATTCTAAATAATTTCGGCTCTTTTACTCTCTTTTATCACAAAAATAAAAATTACAAAATATTTTCTTTTGTTTAGCTAATTAATATTTTATTTAGTTACTTCTAATTTATCTACCTTACATAAAACTTGAAAATACAAAAATTAGTTTCACTTTTAGTATTTAGTTTTATATAGTTTATATTAATTAAGAGTGATTTTTACACTTTATAGATACATTGTATTATTTGTCTTCTTAGCATAAATTCAAACACAAAAGACATGGTCCAACACAATTTCCCAAATCTAGGCCCATTTACCCATTCTCCTCTTATACCCTAATTAAAATAACCCTAAAGGAGGACCCCTAACCTAGTCTTGGAGGAGCCGCAGAGAACATAAAAGAGACCCCCCATCGGTGGGGCTTCCCTTTCTTCTCCATCAAGACCAAACCAACAGATCCCTGCTTCTTCATTTTCAATTCCAATTCCAATAGAGAACAACCAATTCCAACAACCCCCCTCTTCAAAAAACCCCTGAAACTCTTCACCCCTGTACCAAGAGCCAGCTGCTGCTCCTTCCCCTGACACCAAACGACCACCCAACTCCAGAACACACACGCACAGAAGCACAGAGATACACACACACACACACATGGACGCAAAAGCAGAAAAGGAGAGACAGAAAATCGGACAGAAGAATTCGGGCAGAGAGGGCTGAAAGTTTCAAGGTTTTGGTTTTGATTTCCACATTCCCTTCTCTATTTTTGGTTTTCGACTGTGAATCCAATTAAATGTGAGGTCAAATCAAGTTCATATGATTGGGGTGTCGTTTGAGGTCGAAGGTTGCATTTCACTGGTTTTGTTTGAGGCTTTCCGATTGAAATTTTCAGTTCAGGAATCATCATTTTATTTAGTTGTTGTAGCTGCTAAGGTTCACAATGTATTTGTTTCCAAATCAAACAGAGTGATCCGTTTTACCAGTATATGCCTTTGGAATCTATTTGTATAGATTCCATAGCCAGCTCTTGCATCGACCTAGGAGCTTGGTTCTCTCTTATGTTTAATTATTAAGCTGTTGAAACTAGTTTAGTTGAAATTCGAGATTGGTTTGCTGTTGGTGGTCTCAATGTTGGAGTTCGATTGCTGACCAATCGAGGTTGCCATTTGTTAGTTTTGATTTGACTGCCGTGCAAGAATCTGGTCTAAGACCATCCTATTGGGTTCTTGTGTTCAACAATATCAATTGAGGTCCAATTCTTCCTTCCTCTACTCATTTTATTCTAGCTTAATGTTAATTGTTTGTTCGGTATATGATCCCGTTATTTGTGTAGTTGTTCTTCATAGTTTTGAATTTGCTCATTTAGTTATCTGTTCATATGTTTACTCGATTTGGTTATAGCTAAACATGATTTTGTCACAGTATAGAAATTGGGTTGCTAATCATCAACTGAACCACGTCAAATTAGACTAAAGGGCCTCGGGTGCTAAAGTTTATGAAATTAAGATTTTAATTGTCTATTGCTTTGTTACTTGCCTATAATCTTTACGAACACACTTAGGCCGTCATTACATGGGTAGGCAAACTTTTCGGTACGTAAGTAATTGTTGTGACTATGGGTAAGGTTCCCGTGGCATAGTCATTATACATAACTCCAAATTCGGGTGTGCATTTCATGTGACCCGACCATAACTAATAATAATAAAATTAAACATGTTGTAGATCATGGGTACGATTTCCGTGATGCGATTCGTAATGTGTACAAAACAAACGAGTGCGCGACATCACGACTTGTTCAAACTAATTTCATAAATAATTAAAAGCGGTTGAAAAGCTAAAAATGCACAATAGGTATAAAATATGTTATTAATCAGATAATTAGGCCAATTAATAATAGTTGAGCGATCGTGCTAAAACCACGAAACCTGGGAATGCCTAACACCTTCTCTCGGGTTAACAGAATTCCTTACCCGAATTTTTGTGTTCGCAGACCATAAATAACAGTCAACTTCCTCGATTCAGGATTTTAAACCAGTGACTTGGGACACCATAAATTATTCCAAGTGGCGACTCTGAATTTGATATGAATAATCCTGTTTTAGTTATTGTCATTTAAATTGAAAAAAAATCCCTTATATCCCTCTCGAGTAGAAAAATGAGGTGTGACACCTATCATCCTCAAAGTGATGGGCAAATTGAAGCAGTCAACAAGTGTTTAGAGGGCTACTTGAGATGTATGTGTGATGATAGGCCAAAGCATTGGACTACTTGGTTACCACTTACCTAATGGTGGTATAACACTAATTTTCATAGCTCTACTAGGACTACTCCATATGATGTTCTATATGGACAAACTCCCCCACTTCATCTTCCCTATTTTCCTCAAAGTTCAATGATAGAAGCCGTGGACAGGAGTTTGCAGGCAAGGGAATCTACTATTCGGTTGTTGAAACACCATTTATATTTAGCTTAACACAGGATGAAGATGTAGGCAGATAAGAAGAGGTCACAGAGGTCTTTTATGGTTGATGATTGGGTGTATATTAAGCTGCAACCTTATTGACAGCTTTCAATAAGAGGGAGTGACTACTCGAAGCTTAGTCCTAAGTATTTTGGACCATTTCGTGTAGTAATGAAGATTGGATAGGTTGCATATCAGTTGGAGTTACCACCTAATAAGATTCATAACACCTTTCATGTGTCTCAGTTGAAGAAAAAGATAGGGAATAAACCAGTTCTTCCTTATCTTCCAATTTCCTTATCCTCTAATGGTCATATACTATTGGAGACAGAAGCTACCAAGGATAGGAGGTGTTAGAAACTAAGCGTCCACCAGACTGTATAGAGAATCAGGTTCGCTATGAGTTTCTACTAAAGACACTAATGAACCAAACTGTATAACGATCTGGTCCTATATTAATTCCCACAGTGCTAACTACTGAACCAGTATGTAAAAGAGACACAAAATAAGTTTCCACTGTATAGAGAACCAGATTCTCTATAAGTTTCCACTATAAGCAACAGACTGTAACATCAACTACTATAGGGAATCAGGTTCTCTAATTGTTCTCGCAGTAGCTCGGCAGTAAGTAAAGAACACAGAGGATTTTTACATGGAAACATCCCAACTCAAGGGGACAAAAACCACGACCTACACTTATAAGCTTTCCACTTTACTAACTTGTAAACACCTATTACAAGCCACTTTGTAATGACTCTATTACAATGAATTCAACTAACTTGTGGTACTCTTACCACAAGCCACTTTGTGACTCCCTAGTTACAAAGAATTTAACTAACTTGTGATGCTCTCACCACAAGCCACTTTGTCACTCTACAGTTACAAAGGCTTTTGCTCACTCAAACTTGTAATAACACTTATTACAAGCTACTTTGTAATTCTCTAGTTACAAAGACTTTAACTTACGACTAAACCTTGTCACAACATAAACTGAAGAGTTTACGAATTTTGGGTTTCCTAAAAACAGCTTCTAAGAAAGCAAGATAGGAGTTACAATGAAGAACAAATAACAAATACTCAACCAACCTAAGGACTTAAGATATTTTTGATCTTGGATCAGGTCCTTGAGGTTGCAGTAGCTTTGTTCTTGAGAGAAGTTTTTGCAAGCACTTGAGAGAGGATTTTCGTTTTTGATTTTGCAAGTCTTGAAGAAGGATGCCTTGTGTCTTGCACCAGATTTTTATAACAAAAGACATCACCTTAGTGATGTCAAATCTTGGTTAGTACATGCCTCTTCTCAATGGGAAGTGACTGCTGCACTGTCTGCAGAACTGTTGCATGTACAGTTGCAGGCAGTCACTTTTTGCAGTTACTTTCTAGCTGTATAGTTGACTTATACTTCGTTCAGGGGAACACCAAGGAAGCAGGTCTCTAATCTGGTTCCTGTGAATCTAAAGCACACTTCCCAGATTATCTTGAGTCAATTAACTTGAATGATTGTACCAGGCATGCTTCAGGTCCTTTATCTGGTTCTCTCATGAAATAAGTTGTTTTACCTTCCTTGATGGTATTTATACGTGTGTGACATCACTTACAATAATGTAAGCAAGGTAGGTAAAAAGCCTTCCATAGAAAGTTGACTGTTGCACTGTTCCAGTGCAGTAGCATGTGCAGGCAGTAACTTTCTTGCTGGAGAGTTGACTTTATACAGTCTCATCGGGAACTAGTAAGGACCTGTTTCCTCAGCTGTTTTTTCCTCTCTAAAGAGTTGAGTTATACTGGAACTTTGTGATCTCAAGGTCTTGTAGATGTGTAACCGGTTCCGTATCTGGTTCTAGATGATAAATTTGTTAGATCATCAAAACAAAAAGTAAAGTACTTATAACCTATCAATTTCCCCCTTTTTGATGACGACAAACTTAGGATTGATATTCCCTCTGAGAACCAGATCTCCACATTGTTCCCCCTACGAACTCAGCCATATTCCCCATGAGAACCGAACCTAAGGAGCTGATCACAATTGGTTCCTCAAGACTGTTTGGCAAATCATCAAAAATCAAAGTACCATAGCTTATCAATTTCCCCCCTTTTACGAATGACAAACCTAGAATTATTCCCCCTGAGAATAAGGTTCCTTATCTGCACTGATCACATATGGTCCATACCCAATACGTTGAGAACGTTTGTTACCATCAAAACATGACATAAAGTAACTTAGATCAATTTTTCCCTTTTTGATAATGACAAACCCAAAATTATTATTCCTATTGAGAACCAGATTCCTCACATGTTTCCGTACGGATCAGACCTATAATCAATAGATTATCAGCACGTTCCCCCTGCGAAGCAGAGTCATCTTTCACGCACAACACAACATCTCAATTCGATTCTATTCCTCCCCCATGTTGACACACTATATAACTTCCCCCTTTTGGCATCATCGAAAAGAATAACAGAAGAAGCACCACCAAAAAGAAGTTCAGTAACATTAACTCAGGCCACTTGGGCAACACAACATAAATAGTAATAAGAACAACAAGTGAATGTCATGCACTAAAATAAAGTGATTGCCCATAGTGGAGTAATTATAACAAAAGCACAGTAGTTTCAACAATACATAATATGGCAATTTGAACAACTAAAGTACCAATGTCATCAAATAGAGGGATAAAAAGAAGGTAAGAATTCAAGAGAATTTGGAAGGAGTGAAGAATATGGATCACTGGGCCGGAAGAAAAGTAAGGGGATAAGGCTTTGATGAGCTTGTTCATTCGTTCATTTACTCTCCTTTGATCAATGATCGTCTTCTCTCTTAGTTCCTCTAACTGTTTCCTCAATCTTTCATTCTCACCCTTCAACTTAGCATTCTATTCTGCCGAGGGTCTACGAGGACCTAGTGCTCAACCTGTCTGAGTAGGTTGAACCATCAATCAGATCACTAAGAAGCTCCCCAAGCTTCGTCTCATCAAGAACAGACCTAGTGTCATGCACATATAGCATCATAATATTACGTAAAACATAGAAGTTTTTACTTCTTTTTTAGAAACATTAGAACTTGGAGAAACAAAGAGGTGATTCTATTTTTGGAGCTCAACAATGTCAAGAAGTTTCTCCATTTTTCAGCAATATCAGAGTCAACACTCTGCCTTACAGCACTTTTTGAGACTTCAAAGTCTGCTCCCTCCAAACCTAATGGCTCAACCTTTTGCTTCTATAAGGAACCAGGTTCCTCACTTACACTACCCTTTCTATCCCTGAGCAATCGTGTCTCCCTCTTCTTCTTCTCAATCTATTTACCCTTATCATCTGGTGCAACTTTCTCAGCCAACTTTCTTTTCTCCATTTGTTTTTTTTTTATTTAAATTTTTCAAATAGAGATTCTTCCACTTTATCCTCTCTTCCACAATCACCACATTAGCAGGTTACACCATTTCATCATCAATCAGCCTGCTTTTCTCAATTTTTTTACTGGATCAGAGGTTCATTTAAGCACAGAACCCAAGAGAAAAAGATCATTATTAGAATTAGCATCCTAAGAAGGATTTTAGGGACCGTGTACCTTATTCAGTTCCCTCTTTTTCAGCACATTCACCACTTCATCTATCCTTCAAGGCTTCTACAAACCCAACAACAATTTCAGCATCACGCTTTAGAATATTAGATCTACCCTGTTCCTTTTCAGTTAATCTTCCATCAATTGACCAAAGAATTCTTGGGGTTTTGATCCTGATGGAGTTAGGTTTTTTCGAAAGTGAGAGAGTTGGGTTCACTTCTGGCATATTTGGAAAGAAGGATTATTTTAAGACAAGGGTGGTTTCGGTTCTGAAGAAAAGAATCAGTTTTTTTGGGTGTAAGATAGAGAAGTGCCTTTTTGGGGGCAACGGTTCATTTCAGAAAAGGTTTATCTTTTGGACTTCAAAAGTTAGGAGGAGAGGCAGGAGAAAGGCAGAAATGGATTAATGACATGACACTTCAGCATCTTAAAAAGGCATATAAGTATTGAAGAGACTACTAACCTGAGTCACCAGAACCAGGTTCCGTGACGGTTTTTGAAAATTTTGAGCAAAGACTCCTAGAAGTGCAATGTCATTATTACTTGTTTTTGTCCTGAAACCGCCACATGTCTATACTTGTAATAATATATATTTGAGTTAGATGTTGCCGAAAAAAACTTTTTAGCATTGTACTTTTCCTTCTTAACATAGCCAATCATCGATGGACCAGGTCCTTAATTGAGCTTGATCAACCCAACTCCAGATGATTTCTTTCAAAATGTTCCCTACTCAACGCCTTGGTAAAGATGTCTGCTACCTGATCCATCGTCTTCTGGGACTTCTCACAAATCGGAACCTTTTCAATATTATCCCTCAAAAGTGATGTGCACGTCAATGCACTTTGTCCTCTTGTGTTGTACCGGGTTCAAGATATAAATGCACCAAAGTCTTCAAGATGATACTTGATCTGTAATAATTGAGCACAACACAGAGCAACAACCGCATATTCAGCTTCAACAATAGAAAGAGTCACACTGTTTGTTTCTTTGTACCCCATAAGATCAAGCATGACCCAGAAAATGTGTCGTTCCAGATGTGTTGTTTCTATCCACCAAATATTCAACATAATTAGCATCAGCATATCCAACCAAGTCATACTTATCAACCGAGGGATAGTAGAGAACCAGGTCCTGCATCCCTTTGAGATATCTTACTTAGGATTCTCTTGGCAACTTTCAGATGAGATTCCTTTGGATTGGATTAAAACCCGGCATACAGACCCACACTAAAACAATATTTGGTCTGCTATAGAAGTGACCCTATTATACCTCTATGATTTATACGGGAACCAGGTTCATCCAGTCTAGACAAGTAGTTGTGGCGATGGGAGTGTCAATGACTTTTTATGTCTCCATGTCAAATCTCTTCAGCAGCTTCTGCTTCACTTGTAAATCTAAGAAGAAATTCAGTTCCCCCATCATACTCATTTCTAACTCACTTCCCATGAGTTATGCACATTCTTCACATTGGGAGTCAACTGTTGCTCCAAAGATGATTCCATCAACATAGATCTTTCACACCAAGCACGGAGATCCTGACTCCTATAACAGTTCTGTCAGCAGGTCGTGGAACCAGGTTCCACACACTGTTCCTCTCAAGTTGACAGAGCTCTTCTTGCATATCTGTAATCTAGTCAGCATCTTCCAATGCTTCCTTGATATTCTTAGGCTCTATTTGAGAGAGAAAGGCTGAAATGGCAAGTGAGTTTCTTGTCTTTGATCTGGTTTGCATTTCTCAGCAACTAGAGTTCCATGTACAACATCTACAACTATGTTTTCTGCTTCAGATATTGTGATTGAGGGACCAGGTTCCCCTATGTCGGCTGGAGTCTCATCTTCAGTTCCGAGGAACAAGATCTATGTAAATCTGGAGTAATCATCCATACTGATGAGAATATTCACCTCTTTCCTCCTCTACGTGGCATCCTCATAGGTCCACATATATCTATATGGAGGAGATCACGTGGCCTTGAGATACTAACTTCCTTTTTGGGCTTGAAAGATGATTTGACTTGCATTTCTTTTACACATGAATCATACACCCTGTGATCCTTGAAGCTTGATTTGAGCAAACAATAAAACAGGTCCTTCCAGCAGCGTGAAACTTGCATGACTGAGCCTTTTGTGCCATAACTTAGCATTATCATTAACAGTACTCAGACAACCAAGATCCCCTTGTCATAGATTTGGGAAATACCTAGCAGAATCTCTTAGAGGACCAGGTACTCTACTGTTCAATGGAATCATACTATTCCCGATCCTTCCAACTCCCAGAATGTATCCCTTCTTGCCATTTTTAAAGGATACACTCCCTCCTTGTAGGGCCTTCAGTGAAAGGAAATCATATGTTCTTCCAGTTATGAGCTTCGAGCAGTCGCTATCTATGTGCCGCTGTTGACTGCTCCCTTTTACTGTTCCCTACACACTTAAGTCAATGATTAGACTTAGGAACCCAAGCTAGCTTGGGTCCCTTATAATGATAGAACGGGCGGATCAAACTTCTTTTTGCCCATGCAGGCAGCACATATTTTCTTTTCAGGGAACCAGGTTCCTCATTAGTATGCCTTTTTTCAACAAAGACTTTGTTTTTCTGCAAAGACTGATTTTACTTTACAAGAGTCCTTGTAATGACCGGTTTGACCACAGTAAGTGCACAACCTATTATCAGCCACAGTTACATACTTCCTATGGGGATTATAGGAGGTTTTAGCCTTTTGGAACCAGATGCCTTGCCTGTTTTCATCATTACTCCTATACATAGACGTTATTACATCAGAGGATCGGGTCCATTTAAGTGACTTATCAAGATCATTTTTAACCCTTTTTAAATCCTCTTAAAGTTGTCTATTCTTTTTAAGCTCAGCAACAAGACTTGTTTTAACTTTCTTAAGCTCACTCTCAAGCTCAAGTTGAGCCTTTCTAGCCACTTCCTCTCCCTCAGTGTTGTCCATCCATTTTTTTGTTTGTTTTTTCAATAAGCTGTGTTCTCTAGTTACTTCTTCCACTTATTTCCTTAAATATACAGTGGAAACTACCATATCATCCCTTTCTTGCTCAGTAGCTGCAATTTTCTCTACTAGAGTATTCTTTTCTTTGCTAAAGGTCTGTATGGTTTCCTTCAAGTCATCAACCACTACCATCTAATCATCTCTAGATTATTCAGCATCTCCTAGCTCTATGATTAGGTCCTGTTTATCATTAACAAAACTATAATACATATAAATTAGAACATTTGCTAATGACATCAATTTTTTCGAAGAGTAGGACTTCAGATTTCTCTAAACATCCCTGAAAGTTACCTCATCATTGTCATCCTCTTCATCCTCATCGGACTGAGCCATCAATGCAAACAATGAATCATCTTCATTTTGTATTGCCATCATAGAGTTGCTTCTTGCATCTGGTTCCTCTTCTAATTCACTGGAGGAGTCTCCCCATGCAGCAATAGCTTGCTTCACAACATTATCAGCTGCACTTTTTTGGCTAAATCGTTTGTCAGGAACCGAGTTCTTTTTTTCTACTTTATTAGAGTTGTGTTTGTAATGCTCTTGTTTTAGAAATAAGCAGTCTTTGATGAAGTGTTCAGGCTTCCTACACTTATGACAAAAATCATTTCCTTTGAGATTCCTGTTGGAACTTCCTTTCTTTGGGATCCCACTATTTTTGCGACCCATCTTCTGAAATCTTTGTGGTCTATTGGTTGATTGACTTTCCTTGAAGTTTGGTGGAGTAGCCATGTAGATCCTTTCTAGGTGTTAACCTTTTAGAAAGAACCCGCTCTGATACCAATTGTTAGAAACTAAGCGTCCACCAGATTATATAGAGAACCGGGTTTGCTATGAGTTTCCACTGAAGACACTAATGAACCAAACTATATAGCGATCTGGTCCTATATAAGTTCCCACAGTGCTAACTACTGAACCAGTATGTAAATGAGACACAGAATAAGTTCCCACTGCATAGAGAACCATATTCTCTATAAGTTCCCACTATAAGCAACATATTGTAACATCAACCAATATAGGGGATCAGGTTCTCTAATTGTTCTCGCAGTAGCTCGGTAGTAAGTAAAGAACACAGAGGATTTTTACATGAAAAAATCCCAACTCAAGGGGACAAAAATCACAACCTACACTTGTAGGCTTTCAATTTTACTAACTAGTAAACACCTATTACAAGCCACTTTGTAATGACTCTATTGCAAAGAATTCAACTAACTTGTGGTACTCTTACCACAAGCCACTTTGTGACTCCCTAGTTACAAAGAATTTAACTAACTTGTGATACTCTCACCACAAGCCACTTTGTCACTCTACAGTTACAAAGGCTTTTTCTCACTCTAACTTGTAATAACACTTATTATAAGCCACTTCGTAACTCTCTAGTTACAAAGACTTTAACTTATAAATAAACTTAGTCACAACATAAATTGAAGAGTTTACGGATTTTGGATTTCCTAAAAACAGCTTCTAAGAAAGCAAGATAAGAGTTACAATAAAGGACAAATAACAAAGACTCAACAAACCTAAGGACTTAAGATATCTTCGATCTTGGATCAGGTCTTTGAGGTTGCAGCAACTTTGTCTTGAGAGAAGTTGTTGCAAGCACTTGAGAAAGGATTTTCATTTCTGATTTTGCAAGTCTTGAAGAAGGATTCCTTGTGTCTTACCCCAGGTTTTTATTACAAAAGACATCACCTTAGTGATGTCATATCTTGGTTAGTACATGCCTCTTCTCAGTGGGAAGTGACTGTTGCACTGTTTGTAGAACTGTTGCATGTACAATTGTAGGCAGTCACTTTCTGCAGTTGCTTTCCAGCTGTATAGTTGACTTATACTTCTATCAGAGGAACACTAAGGGATCAAGTCCCTAATCTGGTTCCTGTGAATCTAAAGCACACTGCCCAGATTATCTTGAGTCGATTAACTTGAATGATTGTACTAGGCATACTTCAGATCCTTTATCTGGTTCTCTCATGAAGTAAGTTGTTTTACCTTCCTTGATGGTATTTATACGTGTGTGACATCACTTACAATGATGTAAGCAAGGTAGGTAAAAAGCCTTCCATAGAAAGTTGACTGCTGCACTATTCCTGTGCAGAAGCGTGTGCAGGCAGTAACTTTCCTGCTGGAGAGTTGACTTCATACAGTCTCCACGGGAACTGGTAGGGACCTATTTCCTCAGTTGTTCCTTCCTCTCTGAAGAGTTGAGTTATACTGGAACTTTGTGATCTCAAGGTCTTGTAGATGTGTAACAGGTTCTATATCTGGTTCTGAATGATAAGTTTGTTAGATCATCAAAACATAAAGTAAAGTACTTATGCCCAAGGTACTTGTAACCTATCAGGAGGATTGTCCAAAAAAATCATAAAGTTGTAACACAAGTGCTTGTCAAATGGTTGAACTGTTCAGAAGCTACTAACACTTGGATGGATTTGCAAGAGCTGTAGAGACAATTTCCTCACTTTAATCCTTGAGGACAAGGATTCTTTCAAGGGAGGAGTATTTGTTATATGTCAATTCAGAGAATTAATAGAGTCAGGAAGTTAGTTTTTTAGTATATGGGCATATTTGTCATTTACTATGAAGTATAATTAGTTGAAAAGGGGTTAAGGGCTATGGGAGTTCCAGTTTCTGTTACACTTTTAGTTATGAGAGTTAGGGAATTTCAATTCATTCAATTGTTGCATATAAAGTTGGGGAATCTTGTATTATTGGGAATTATTGAAAATAATACTGATGGGTTTTCAATGTTTTTGCCTTATATTTTGATGATCTAACAAACTTACTGTTAAGAACCAGATAGGGAACCTGACACACTTGGTACACATTTCAAATGAACGAAGTTCAGTTTTAACTCCAGCTAATGTAAACTAATGCAAACAAAGAGAAAAGAGGAACAAGACAGGAACCTGATCCCTTGATGTTCTCTGACAGAAGTACAAGTCAACTATACAGCTAGAAAGTAATTGCAGAAAGTGACTGCCTGCTACCGTACATGCGACAGTGCAGCAGACACTTCCTATTGGGAAGAGATTTGTACCAACAAAGAATTGACATCATCCTTGTGATGTCTTTGGTAGTATAACAACATGGTGCAAGGCACCATATATTCATTTGAGAATTTAGTGTTATTCTCTCAAGCATTAAAGAGATGATCAAGCATTGAAGTCACTGGTGTGTCAAAAACAAGAAGACAACTCCACTAAAGGATCAGTTTCACAATGAGTCTATATGTATCCGTAGTTGAGTTGTAATCTTGTTATTTGTTCTTTATTATAACTCCTATCTTGCTTTCTTAGAAGTTGTGCTTTAGGAAACCATAAACTTTCTGAGTTTGTATTGTGACTAGAGTTAGTCATAAGTTAAAGTCTTTGTAACTAGTGAATGACAAAGTGGCTTGTGGTAAGTGTATCATAAGTTAGTTGAGTTGAAGTCTTTGTAATAGAGTCATTACAAAGTGGCTTATAAAAGTGTGATTACAAGTTAGTGAAGTTGAAAGCCTACAAGTGTAGGTCGTGGTTTTTGTCTTTTTGAGTGGGATATTTCCACGTAAAAATCTTGTGTCTCTCTTACTTACTGCTTCATTAGTATTCTCAGTGGAAAATCATATAGGAGCAGGTACTACATAGTTTGGTGGACTCACATAAACAAACAATTCGTATCAGAGCAGGTTATTTCTAAAATTTTAACACCTAGAAAGGATCTCAATGGATTCTCCACCCAACTTTAAGGACGGACAATCAACCTACAGACCTCCTAGATTCAATGGTCAGTACTACGGCTAATGGAAGACTCGTATGCATGATTTTATAATGGCTGAAGACTCAGAACTGTGGGATGTCATTAGTGATGGTCCACATGTTCCTATGAAGAAGCTTGGAGAAACTGGACCAATGGTGCCGAAAGACAAAAAAAAGTTCAGTGATGTTGACAGAAAAGTCGTAGAAAAGAACTATCATGCCAAGAAAATATTGGTATGTGGTATAGGACCTGATGGGTACAACAGAATCTCAGCTTGTGATTCTGCCAAAGAAATATGAGAAGTATTGCAAACCGCACACAAAGGAACTACTCAGGTTAAACAATCGAAGATTGACATGCTCACCACTAAGTATGAGCTCTTCAGGATGAAGGATGATGAGTCTATACAAGATATGCACACTAGATTCACATCCATCATAAATGAGCTTCATTCACTTGGAGATGTTATTCCTAGAAACAAGCCTGTAAGGAAGATTCTCAGTGTTCTACCTGGTTCTTGGAAGAGTAAGGTGAATGCCATCATTGAAACTAAAGATTTACAAACTCTAACCATGGATGAGCTGATTGGAAATATGAAGACATACGAGATGAAAAGAAAGAAAGACAGTGAAAGGAGAGAGCCCAATAAAGAAAAAAACCTGGTGCTCAAGGCTGAAAACAGTGACTCAAGTGAAGAAGATAGTGATATGGCTTATTTTACTAAAAGGTTTTAAAAGATGGTTCGAAGAAATGGTGGTATACCAAAGAGGGGCAGTTCAAGTAAGGCAAGGAACAATGATCTCTGTCACAAGTGTGGAAATCCAGGGCCTTTCATCAAAGACTATCCATTTCTGAAATAGGAACAGTACAAACAAAACCGTGACAAAGTAGTAAAAAGGAACCCGGTTCCAAACAAACGATTCAGTCGAAAAGTGCAGCTGACAATATTGTCAAGCAAGCCCTTGCTTCTTGGGGAGACTTTTCTAGTGAATCAGAATGGGAACTAGATGCAGAAACAGCTCCATGATGGCAGTGGAAACTGAAGCAACGAAATATGACTCACTTTTTACGTTAATGGCTCAGCCTGACGATGATGAAGAAGATGAAAATGATTAGGTAAATTTCAGGGATGTTCAGAGAAATCTGAAGTCCTACTCTTCTAAGAAATTAAGGTCATTAGCAAGTGTTCTAATTGATGCATATTATAGCCTTATTAATGATAAGGAGATCTTGACCATAGAGCTAGGAGATGTTGAACAATCTAGAGATGATCTAGTGGTCTGTGTAGTGGATCTAAATGAGACCATAGCTAATCTTGAAAAGGAAAATGAAGCTTTGAACAAAAAAATAAATAGTGCAGAAAATGAGAGAGATGACTTGATGGTAGTGGTTGTTGATTTGAAGGAAACTATAGAACTCTTTAGCAATGAAAAACACACTCTAGAAGAGAAAATTGCAGCTACTAAGCAAGAGAGGGATGATTTTTTAGTGATAATCACTGACATATAGGAAATTATTGAGAGACTCAAATCAGAACTTAGGCCTGCAAGTATTGAGAAAGGGAAAGAAGTAGCTAGTGAGTCAAACATCAAGCTTAAAATGGAATTAAATGATGTTAAAACTACCCTATGTGGTGAACTTGAGAAAAATAAGCAGCTTCAAGCTGATCTGAAGAAAGTAAAAATTAATCTTGAGAAATCTCTCAAGTGGACCTGGTCGTCAGATGTTGTCACTTCCATGTACTTCAACAATAGTGGAAACAGGCAGGGAATCGGGTTTCAAAAGGAGAAAACTCCTTACAACCCTCACAACAAGTATGTCACAGTTCCTGATAACTGGCTTTGTACTCAATGTGGGAACAATGGGCACTTCAAAGAAAATTTCCAGGCCAGGGTTCAGTCTGTTCAGAAAAACAAATCGTTTAATGAAAAAGTAACTACTAAAGAGGAACCAGGTACCACTCGCAAGAAACGAATATTGTCTGCATGGACTAGAAAAGCTCTTATTCATCCCTTTTCTTATTACAAGGGCCCCAAACTAGTTTGGGTTCCTAAATCCAACCCATAATTTACATGTGCAGGGAACAGTGAGAGGAAGCGCACTGCAATGGATCATGGACAGTGAATGCTCAAGCACATGACTGGAAACATCATAGATTTTCTCTCGCTGAAAACCCTGCAGGAAATGAATGTATCCCTTGAAAATATAAAAAAGGGGTACATTCTCGGTGTTGGAAAAGTTGGAAATTCTCTTTAACACTCAATTGAGAACGTGTACTATGTAGATGGCCTGAAGTACAGTCTATTGAGTGTTATTCAAATCTGTGTTAAAGGAAATAAAGTAGAGTTCTTATCAAAAGTATGCACAGTTACCAATATGGTAACTAGCGAAGTGGTCCTAGTAACCAAAAGATATAAGAATATCTACTCTGCTGCCTTTGAATCTCTACAAGTTGGTGATATGAGCTGCTTGAAGTTAGTTGATGATGATGCAGAACTTTGGCATAGAAGATTGGGGCATGCAAGCTTCTCACTTCTGAATAAATTGATTCAGAAGGACCTAGTTTGTGGTATGGCAAATTCAAGATTCACCTGGACACTGTTTCTTAAAACAAAAGATGAGACTTTTGAGGTATCTGTGGCCTTTGTCAAGAAGATCCAAGTGGAGATGGAATAAATTGAAGGTAGCATGCATCAGATCTGATCACGGGACAAAATTTGACAATGCCAAGCTTGATGAGTTTTGTAATGAAAATGGGATCACTCACAACCTCTCAGCACCAAGGACTCCACAACAAAATGGTATTGTTAAAAGAAAGAACAGAACTTTGGAAGACATGGCACGGACAATGCTCATTGACAGTGGAATAGCCAAAATTCTAGGTAGAAGCAATAAACATTGCTTACTACTTGGTGAACAGGTGTATGATCAGGTCCCCCCAAACAAAACCCTCAATGAGCTACTCAATGGAAGAAATCCAAAAGATAACTCATTTGAGAATCTTTGGATGCAAACTCTATGATCTCAACAACGGGAAGGACCAGCTTAGGAAGTTTGATGCAAAAATGGTGAAGGAATCCTTCTGAGATATCCCTCTAAAAGGCAAAAGTCTACAACAAAGGGATACAATGTGTGGAAGAAAGTGGTCATGAGTTATTCTACAAGACTCCTTCTTCTATCAAGAGAGGAAACAATGATGGTCAAGATAATGAACCACCTTTGGCTCCTGGTGAAATATCTAATGTTTCAATGGCAAGGGAAATATGATGAGTCAGATGAAGGAGACAGGTAAAGACAATGCAACATCCTCCTTCACTTCTCAAGAGGAACCTGGTACTTCAATTATTATCAACTGAAACTGAAGAAAGAGTTGGAAATGTAGTGCAAGAGACTCCACAAGTAGCAGAACAAGGAGTGCGGGGAAATCCACTTAAACTACCTAGTTCCTCTACCAATAAAACCTCAATCCCCATTTGGAAACACAATAGCTCCCATCCACTCGATAACATAATCACCCCTTGATTCTGGATTCAGACAAAATCAAAAGCAAAAAATCCCTATTCCTTTCTGTATTTCCATCCTAGATAGAACCCAAAATTAAATCCCAAGGAATTTCACTTGAAGGCTGCTAAAGGAATTTTGAGATACCTTAAGGGAACATCGGACCTGGTTCTATATTACCCCTTAGGTGACAGTTTTAATCTCATTTTGTATGTTGCTGCTGACTATGCAAGTTATCTTGTGGATAAGAAAAGCACATCAGGAATGACTTATTCTATTGGATCATTAATCTCATGGGGTATAAGGAAATACAACCCAGTGGTTCTCTCAACAGCTGAAGTAGACGCTCTTAACATGGAAAAGAACCTGGTCCACCAGAAGGACCAAACTCGTTGATGCCGGATACATTTGCCTCAAAAATAGTGTGAAAAAAAGACTTGTCTATATGAGAATTTGTTGCACAAGAACATCAAATTGCAGATATTTCCACCAAAGGCAGTGAAGGAGGAACACTTTCAAAGAAACAGGGTGAAGCTGAGACTATTAAAGCTTAATTGAGAACCTGATATCTCATCATTTGGCTATGAAAATCTCCTTCAGGTAAAACTAGCTAAAGTGTTTTCTGGCCAAGCCTAACTCAATCGATATCGTTGCAGGTAAACACACATGACGATCATAGAAGCTAAAGGTACAATGAGGAACTGCGAAAGAAGAGCTGTTAAAATCTTTTTCAAAAAATCAGTCAGGAATCAGGTTCCTGTACTACAGGTTAGTAGTAATGTGTTTTCCTTGCATGCTCTCTTAAAAGGTTAACAAAATTAATTTAACTCCCACATCATCCGAATTTTCAAAGTCTGCATGTCACGTCTTGTCTTTCAAATCCCTTTACCTCCTCTGCACAATAACATTTTCCTAAAACCTATTGCCATTTTCAAGACCCTTCAGAACCCATTTCTCTCTCTCTCTCTCTCTCTCTCTCTCTCTCTCTCTCTCTCTCTCTTTCTCTCTCCTTATCATTAGCCTTCTTCCCATAAAGCTCTCTTTTTTCCCTCACTGGAAGTCATGAACCTTCATCTTTTTTGTATGCGATTCTCTCTTAACTTCTATCTCACTCAGCTTCCCTACCAAATCCTCATACAATGGCAATCGAACAATCTCTTCCTTCTCCCACCATTAACACCACTCCCACCTCCCTATCTTCTTTAAAGTCATCTCCAAATATTCACTCTTCCACTTTTCCCAAAACTACTTTGTCTTCCTTCCATGTGTTGAATACCCCATGTCTCCTTCTTCTTCTGACCTCACCAAAGAACACTCAAGAAGTGTTACCTATCAGGTGTCAGAGGTCTCTAAGGATGATCCTGATCAGTATTTGAACTCCTCCATTTTAGACTCAGTGGCTCTCACAGAGTCACCAGAAAAGGAAGCAGTGCACAATATCATAGCTATCGCTGCTGAGAGTCTTTTGAATGAAGGAGCCTATCTCTTGTCTGAGTATCAGGGAGAAGAAACTCCATTCCTAGGAGATGAAAGAACCATGATACTCTTCGAGTCTCCAGTCCATGAAACAGTCACAGAAAAACCTGTTGGAGGACCTGACTCTTTTCCAGTTAAATCAACTCAAGAACCTCCTATTTATCCTAAGCCTTTAGAATCCTCTCCCAAGTCACCTACTACCAGGTTATAGCAGAAAGAGGCTTTTGAGTCTACCTTGCAGAAAGGTAAAAGGAGTGTCAAGACTGTTGATACCCAAATTTCCCTATAATATTTTCAAAATACATATATGCCTTTAAAACTAAGCATTATCATCAATGGGTATTTTCCCATAATTTTTACATCCCTAAAACAATTTATTTTAATATTTTTCATCATATAAATAATTGCAAAATTGCATCACAAATAAATTTAGAACATATCTTGATTTAATATTACTATTATAGGTCCTATTAAGTCCAAATTATTTCATAAATAGCCAAATTGGCACCTTTGGCCATAATTGCAATAAATTTGCAATTATAGCCCATGCATACATTTTTGTATTATATTACCAGAAATTAGTCATCTGTATTTTTAAATACTAAATAACTATTTCTAAAATATTTCTATGCATGAAATTTATTTTTTATAATTAGTAATTATTTTACAAATTATTTTTAATCAATTGATTAGGGTATTTAAAATGACTCTCTTATTTCGAATTTAGCCTAATTACCTAGCCCAATTTTAACCCCCCCTCAATTTAATTAAACCAGCCCAAAATATACCCAGCCCAAACCCAACATCTACCCGACCATTTCTTGCTAAATCCTGGTCGTTGATCATTTTGATCAACGGTCCAGACCCCCTTTAGCTAAATTAAACCTAACGACCTCCCCTAAACCCCTCATTTCCTCTCCTCTCTCATGCCGACATCTGATCCCCTCTTCTCTCAAACGCTCCCAAGTCCTAACCCTAACTCACCCTCATCGCCACTCGTCTGCTACCGTTCATGGTGGTTTCTCACCACCTCCAGGCCTCTAATGGCCTCTCCTATGTTGGTATCGCTGTCTTTAGGGTCCTCAAGGGGCCCGCATTTGTTTTCTTATGCCTTTCCTTCTTGCTCGCCCATTTCAGGCCGTTCTGGTTTGATTTTGAGTAAGATTTTGCTATGTCGCCTTAAATCGATGGATTTCTAAGACTACTTCTTCATCTCTGTGTTGTTCTTCTCAAAACCCTAATTTTTTATCCTTTGATCTTCTCAGATTTGTCCATATCTGAGATAAATCAAACTTACTTCACTTGTTTTTATGAAAATCTTCTGGTTTTACGAGTGGCTTTCCATTTTCTTAAACTAGGGTTTCCTGAAAACCCTTTTTCTTCAAAAATGCTAACTTTAAGTATTTAATCTTCTATTTGCTTGCATTTTAACTGATTTCGTAGAGTTTGTTTCAACCTTCACAAGTTTATGTTGAAACCCTAATTTTCTTCGACATTTTGTTTGAATTCTGAGTCCCTCCATGTTACTGGTTACATTGTTTGTTCTGTGCTTCGACTTTCATGATTTCCCCCTCTTTAGTCTAACTCAATGTCTTGTGATTTTACCCTAGTTTATCTCTACTAGGGTTTCTATTTTGATTTCTCGGCTAATTTTTGTATGTTTGTGAAATTATATTTTAGCTCATTTTATCTATTTGTGGAAAACCTATATTTTCTTCCTTTAAATCATTATTGTTTGAATTTCTGATTCATTAGTTGGCTCTGTTAAAAATTATGTGTTGATTCTTAATTATTCCTTTATTCACGACTTTAATTAGTTTCCTTGCCTTATTTGAATCAACGGTGTTACTTGCTGATTCTTACTAATTATTTCCTTAATTGAACTCATGTTCATTCACCCCTAATTACCTACTCTGTACCTAAGTCTTATTTGATTTCTTTCCTTAAATACATGTCCTGCTCTTTACCGTTGACTGATTATCCCTTGATTAAGGGGAAGACTTTACTCATTTCACGTGTGTGACTGATTTTGTAAATTTCCCTAATTGCTACATAATTGATTCTTTACCTTATTTGCTCTACTCTTGAACTACTATATAAACTCTCTTATTTTAACTTCTTATACACGAAACATTAGTTCAAAAACCCCTACTTTACACTCTAAAAGCTCTCTGCTCTCTCTGCTACTTGAGATCTTTGTTAGTCTAGCCGACTGCAAGCCAAGGCTGAAAATTGCACAATACCCGTCTCACCTCTTGTGTTTTCTTTCTTTAACTGGTATGCTTCTGATTAATTTTAGGAACCTAAACCTATGTGATTATTTACTGTCTTAAGTTCATCTGACCTGAATCCATTCCTACTTCTGTTTACTGCTTATCTAGCATGTCAAATGATGTCTTATTCAAATATGTATTAGCATGTTTTTACTTTACTTGCTTGTTTTCTATCTTGTTTAACATGTCTTACATATGTAACTAGCCTGTTTGCCTGACTACTGTTCGTCTAGCATTCCTAAACTTTGCTTTTGTGTAATTAGCATGCCTACACTTGTTAATAGTTGCCTAGAATGTCCATCTAAGTCCCTGCCTGTTCTGCCTTACTCCTGCTAAGTTATCTAGTCTCTCTAGTGCAATTCTAGTTGTATTGTCTATATGACCTCAACATGTTTCTGCTGTGATCCCTGCTTCATGTTTCAATGACCTGCATTCTATCCAACCTATTAGTTCTGTAGAACCCTCTTGAGAAATCTATGCATCCTGTTGTCTATGTGCTCCATCAAGGTGTATTCTATGTGTTCCCAACCCCTCATTCCTTGTGTGGAAAATTGTTTGTCAAAGTACTTTCTAAAGCTGTTTGTTCTATGACTTGTATTCTAATTGCAAATTGTTTTTTCATACTTTTGTCAAACTGTTTTATCACTAAATCAGTACTGATTTTTAGAAAAAATTTTCCCTCCTAAGACCTTTCTTATACTATTTATCAAACTCTTTCAAATCATTATGCACTCTTACTTACTCTTAGATTACTAAGTCCTTCCCCTCTAGTATGTGTACTGCTTAGAGACCCTTGAGATCTCTCTAAATTCTGGCATATCAGGGTTGGCACTTCCACACTGCACATAATCAGTCCCTATTTGAGAAAGTCGGGGTGGGAGCACTGCCCAGGATCCTTGAGGTCCTTAGGGAACTTTGACACACCTAGACATGAAATTGGCTATGGAACTTTGGGAATTTGAGACTACTGAAGGCTAGGAAATTGCTTTGGGCTTGCTTCAGGCTCCCTATAGCTTAATTTCTGTTCTATTTATGTAATTTTTATTCAATCATTGGTCTGTAATAATAATTGTAAACAGATATTGGGGTAATTAGTAAAAAGGTAGGGTAGTTGTATACAATGGGTAAAGTTGGGTAGATAACATGCGTATAGGGTTCACTCGATTCAAATGTGTTTTATTAGATAACATGCCAATAGGGTTCAAATGTATTTTTGTTAGATAATATGCCTATATGATTTTACTGTGGTTCAATAAAATTCTGCTTGCTTTACTTTACATGATTAGAAACCATGTCTATAGGATCCAAAATCAATTTCAATTAGAAACCATGCCTATAGGATCTAAAATCAGTTTCAATTATAGAAATCATGCCTATAGGATCTAAAATCAGTTCTAGTTAGATCTAAAATCAGTTTAATCAGAAATCTTTCCTGAATCAGCTTAATTGACTAACCTATTCGTTTCTTTAAACATATTCAATGTTGTGTTAACTAATATCACTAGAAAGCATGCCTATAGGATTCAAAATTGCCCGCTTTGAAATTGTTTACTGTTTACTTCATTTCTGATTAACGATTAGATACCATGCTCATAGGACATCATTACTACATGCATAGGCAAGCCTATAGGGCGATTAAAAATCCTGCAAACTGTAGAAATATGTACTGTTATCTGTGACTGCTCATATTCAACAAGTTAAAATTAGTAGGCAAATGGATTAATTCTTTTACACTTTGGTTTTAACTCAATACTGTATATTCTCTGCTTACCTAGATATCCTTTTCTAAGGCTTCTTTTAAATACTTGAAACTGTGTTTAAGACGTGCACTTGCTTGCTCTTTTTGTGGAGGTAAAACTTGAGCCTTTAATTGTTCTCTTTTAGTCAAGTCTTAATTGTTTTGACTGTCCCCTAGATTTTTATCCTTTAAATACCTTAGGATAGTCTAGAACTACCTAAATTAGAGGTCCTAAATACCTCAGGGCCACAAAGAAGGGATGTGTAGTGCACACATAGGATGTCTTTTAAGGTTGCTAGAACGCTTTAGGTTATGACCAAGGGGAGGGAATTGGGTAGTAAGGATATGATGACTGCGCGCTAATATCACGTGTAGCCCCTCATTGAGGAGTGATTACCGGGCATTGCATGGGTATGATCCTATAGGTTAACCAACCTAGGATCTCTCTTTTCCAATTCCTATGTGTTTAATATATATATATATATATATATATATATATATATATATATATAATGCAAGTTGTTCAAACCTCTCCCTTGCCCCCATTACCTGAATCATACATGTGCCTAGAATTAGAAGACATGCCTTTATGTGCAAATATTTGTTAAAACTATTTACGTGTTAAAATGACTAATTCATATAGTTTAAGTTTGCCCGGGACCAACCGTTGTGGACCGCGAGGGGTGCCTAACACCTTCCCCTCAAGGTTATTTCGAGCCCTTACCTTAATCTCTAGTAATGCAATCTAGTTCATGAGTTAATTGCACTAGGTGCCCTAACACACCTTAATCCGTTAGGTGGCAACTCTCCAAATATTCAATTCCCAAAAGGAAACGAGTTGTTCCCCCATGAATGTCGAAACCCGGACTTCCCCGTCAAAAGGGAAAAAAGGGGGCGCGACAGCATGACGACTCTGTTGGGGATATTTTTAGGCTCTTACCATAACGAACTTATTTTGTGAATTAGTCCAAGCATGCTCTATCCCGCGTACCCTTCCCCTTATTTGAATTTAACTGTCTATTTTCAAACATTTATGATTTCTTTATTTTCCTAAAGCTTACTTGTCTCTTTGTTTTCTTTTCTGTAACTGTCTTTCAATTATTTAAATACTATATTTATTATTTTTTCTTACGTGCAAATACTTGAAGACATGTTATTCATTGCTTCATAAATCATGCTCAACATCATATTCCACTCGTGCGTAATCAATCCTATATCAACGCTTGATGAGTGTTTGCGCTCTTCCTACATATCACCCTTTAAATTCGGAAAGGCGTATTTGCGATAAAACTAGTCGATCAACGGTGCGTTCAATAGTTCCGTGCCTTTACCCCTCAAGTTGTCCATTTGAGGGTCCCAGTCTAGATCTCTATAGCAGCCTTACTCTGATTAATTGTGCATGCATCATGGTCAAACCTAGTCAGGTTAATATGTTGTCCGCATAATAACCCTTTAAGACGAGTCTTGCCCAAACGTCCATCGGGTTTTCCATAATCCCAACGGATGTAACCACGATTATGTGCATTAATTTGAAGAAATAAGTGTCAATATGCTAATCATTATTGTATAAATAGACGAACCAGGAGGGGGAAAGGGCCTAACTCTCTTTTGTCATGCAGAAAATGAGGCACAAAGTCCCTAGATTTGGTATGGTTGGTAGCATACCCTCACTCTTGCTATATTGGTGGAGGGATCTCCCTTTATGTTACCAAAGCCATGTGAAACGGGTCTTAGGAAACTTTCCCTCTCTGTTGGATCTTCAACCAAACAAAATGTTGATCAAGGCTGCAACTCTGTTCTGGGATAAAGAAAGGGTTGTGTTCCATTTTGGGACCATAGAAATGACTCCCCTTCTAGAAGAAATAGGAGGGTTTGTTGGGTTGCCTAGGGATAGCCCTAATCTGTTAGCACCTGAAAATCGCGCTGCTAGGGGATTTCTGAAGATGGTGGGGCTGAAGAAAAATGACAAGTTGAAATGCCTGAAGGACTCCTACATACCTTTTGATTTCCTTTATGAAAGATATGGTCACACCAACTCTTACCGTATCTGTCACACCTCTTTTTTACACACCCGAAGGTATATATAAGGGAGTTTTTCCAATTTAAGTGACATTATTCAAAACGAGATTATTTATTCATTTTTATTTAGAGTCACCATGGTTTGTTTTCTAGTGTCCCAAGTCACCGGTTTATTTTAAATCCCAAATCGAGGAGATTCAACTTTCCTTTTGAAGTTTGCGAACAAGAAATTCTGAATAAGGAATTCTGTTAACCCGAGGGAAGGTGTAAGGCACCCCCAGATTCCGTGGTTCTAGCACGGTCGCTTAAACTATTATAATTGGCCTATTATCTGATTTTAATACATGTTTTAACCTATGGTACAATTTTTAACTTATTAACCGCATTTAATTAATTTTAAGAAAAGATTCAACGTTATCTAAAATACGTCTTAAACCACGCCACATGAAATGGACCCGCGGTTTGCGAAACATTTTATCTAACGTTGTTGAGATTTGGATTTGGGTCACATGAAATGCACACCCGAGTTTAAGAAAATTAATTTAAAATTACGCGCCTAAAGCAACTACGCACTTTCAAATTTGCGAGGGCCATGGAAAATTCAACTAAATGGCACGCCTCGATTTCTAAAGATTTAAAATTAATTAAATAAGGGCCATGCATTTTAAGCTTTTATTTGGAATGGCACACCTCGATTCCGATTTTAAAGGAAATTCAAACTAAAGCATGTGAGGGCCACAACTATATCTTACTTAATATGGCACGCCTCAAATCTACTTTTTTAAAAGCCCAATTAATTAAGGAAAACTTGAAAGAATTTTAATTACTTTTCAAGCGAAATGTTTGAAACAATTTTAGGCTCATGGACTGTCATTAGAAGAGATGAGTGAATGGCATGATGGGTTTAGGTTAACAATAGTTAAAGAAACATTGGGCTCAAATAAGTGTCCCCAAATGCCAAGGGACACGACTTGCCTCAAATCCAGGCCCAACGTGAGCCCAAATCTTTTGAGAACTGAGTATCAAAGGGTGCCGGACTCGAGATCGAGTCTTCGGACACACGGAAACATCAGAATATCAAAATGTGGATGTGAGACCAACATGGCTTTCAATAACACATAACCATTTGGCAATCATGCTCACTTAAATCTTCAGCAAACTCAAAGGACAATTATGCAAAATTTTGGATCTAATTGAACTTATTTTCAATAAATGCAATAGCAGATCAAAAACTCACAAGCTTGTCAAATGAATACATCTAGATTTAAACTTAAATAGGCTTATAAATTACCAGGGCAATTCTACACATGGCTAGTACCTTTAAGTAATCAACCAAACCATTTTTCTCATTCAAAATGACTATAAGCTAACTAACTTGGAAGCCATTTAATCACCAGTTAAATTTCAAAATATAAACATTCTGCTGCTCATAATAACATCTGCCCCCAATATTGCTCAATTTTAGGACAGTGTTCACATAGTAACATGAAACCTCTCACAACCTGAGCTTAAAACCCCTCCTTCACAACAAACAAATCATGCTTCAAAACCATTACAAGGTTCAAATCCTTATTTCCAAAAGAGGATAGTAACCACATGAGTTGGCTGTATCCAAAAACTTTAACAAAGCTACTACTAGCTAATTTCATATGAGTCTAAGAACATACATCACAAACAATTCCATTTAACAGAAATACATCACAGTAATTTAAGACATGGTGAAATGAGCCAAAGCAAAGAAAGAGAATCAACCTGAATAGCCTAAAGAAAATGTGCAAAGAAAATAAAATCCTAAACAAAAGAACAACTTCTGATTGATTTCAGCTAAGAAAACATGTCTTTCAAGTAACAAGCAACATTCAGAACTTCATTTCCAACTCATGGTTTAGAGTAATACCTGGCAACAAAAGGAAAAAAAAATAAATGAAGAATCGGCGGACAACAACAGCAGGAATCAACTTGGAAACTAGCAATGAAACAATATTCTAACAACAGCTCAAAACCAGGCTTTAAAACCCAAAACCCAAGCCATTTTAACCAAGTGCAAGGTCTTTGAAACTTTCAGAAATTATAGCTAACAAGGAAGATAAAAAAACTAGAAACCAAGCCAAATTTTGAGTAGTTTTTTTTAACCAAGAAATGTAGGAAATTCAGTGTTATTTCAGAGTCAGCCGTTTCAGTTTTTTTTCCAAAATTTTTAATCTCTCCAATCTCTAACTTGTGATGAAGAAAGAGTGCCTTTATAGGCAAGTTTTAGGGTAGCATAAAAGAGATTCAGATTTGCACTTCTATCCTTTTTAAATTCTCATTTTTGCTCAAGTACCCTTAATTTAAAATCAGCATTTTCAGTCTAGTCCTAAAGGCACCTTCCTAGTAGTTTCCTAAATCAGTTATAAAGATATTTCCTAGCCTAAATTCCTAGACTACCCCTTAAACCCCAGCTAATTACTTCAGAAATCTCATGGGTCAAGTTGACCAAATAAATTAAACCCAATTGAATGGGCTGCTCTTTGCAAATGGGTCAGAGACAACCCAAAGCCCAAACGACAAAATTATCCAACTAAAATATGCAAGCATAGAATAACACAAATACTGAAATGGTTTCAACAATTAAAAATCTAAACTAAATGACTGATTAACTAATGAACTAGAATTAACTAAATTAACAAATCGAAACTAAACTAATTAAAAGACTAAATGCACTAATTAAATAAAAAGATTTAAAACTAATATGCATAAAAAAACGACTCAGGAGAAACTAGAAAAACAAAGAGGAATCAAGAAGAAGAGAAAGAAGCAGAAGATAGAAAAAAATGAAAAAAAAATGAGGAAAAGATAACAAAAGAAAAGAAAAAATACCTAAAAATATCTCGGACAATAAAGAATTGGAACGAGCCTTTGAACTTCAATATTTAGGCTGAGTTTGACATTAATCGTGTGTTCTTATCAAGAACACACGAGTAATATCCAACTAGACCCCAATCTTTACTGAAATCTCAAGTTTGAGGTTTCTTGGGGTTTTAGGGTTCGAACTCGATTTAAGATTCGACGAGTTTGGGATAGATTCGAGGGAAAAGAGTGATGGATTTGGTTTTAGGGAGTCAAGGGGGTTATGTGGTGTGGATTTGGGGCGGATTGGAGGCGGCGCCGCCGGCTAGAGACGGTGGAAAATGGGGGCGGCACTTTAGGGTTCTTGTTTGGTCTCTGAAAAGAAGGGGAAATGAGAGAGACGAGTTTGGGGGTAGACATTTAGGACAGTTTTATATAAGATGTGACCCAGTTCCGGACCATCCGATCAATTGAGATCGACGGTTTTAATCTAAAGCAGATGAAACAGTGTCGTTTGGTTCTGAGTGGGGTTTGGACCGGGTTAGGACACAGATCTGGGCTGGTTTGTTCGGGTAATTGAAAGGGAAATGGGGGAATTCAATTGGGCTTGGGGATTTAAAGGATTTGGCCCAAAATTCCGAGTCTTTTCAATTCTTTTCCCTTTTCTTTTATTTCAAAAAATTCTTTTTCTTTTCAAAAAAATAAAACCTACATTAATCCCTAAATCAAATTATCCTACCAAATTAAATTAACTAACTCTAAATAATGATTACCATAATTAATTAAAAATTAAATTAAAGGAAAAACTACCAAAATTCGAAACTCAAAAATTAAAAAATGCAAAATGAGTTATTTTTTTGTGATTTTTCATTTTTGTAAAACACTAAATCACTAATTAATCTAAAAAAATATAAAATTAAATCCTAAATGCAAATGCAATGTATTTTTTGTATTTTTTTGATTTAAACAAGATTAAACATGCACACAAAACGCAAACAAACAGAAAAATTTTACCATAAATCCTGAAATAACAAATAATTAAAAGAAAAAATCTAATTTTTGGAATTCTGTAGGATTCATGTGAGGCAAAAATCACGTGCTCACAGCTGCCCCTCTTTGCTCGGAGACACGAAGGATTTTCGGGCAAAGATAAAAAGAGCAATTAAGAGCGATTTTTGCCTATCTGCAAATCCATGAGAAGCATTTTTGAAAAGAGCCTGACCGAACCTTACTTCAAAGGTTGCCTACATATACTTGGCTATAAAGGAATCAGGTCAGCGTAGTTTTGGAAGTTTTGGTAGTTGGGACTACCGGAAAGCTGCGATTTCACTGTTGTTGCTGCTGCTACTGCTTGCTGAACTCCTTATTACAACCAAAAATGGAAAATAAGAAGCTAAACTAGCTAAGCATATCAACTACGAGTTACAAGATTCCTATCTATATATCTTTTGAAGCTTGATCTTGAGTCTTGGCTGGTTCTCGCTGTAGACTCCGATCTTAATCTTGATGCTCGTCAGCTGTAGGTGCTGGTTCTTTCTTTAGCTTTGGATCAAGGCGGGACGTGCAAAACTCGTGACTTCAATCATATCTTGAGCAGTCCGCATCTTTCTCTCCTTCAGCACTTTGAATTCACTTCTTTTGTTCTTTTTCTTCTTTTCTTTGTTCTGGATTGAGACTCATTTTTTGGTCATCTCGAATCCTGTGCCTCGAGGTCAAACCTGCTCAGACACCAAAACAAACAAACGAATGAAATTTTTCTGCCCCAGTTTTCACTAGGAAAATTTCATGAGTTATTTGTAACTACGATCTAAACCTTCCTTTTTTTTAAAGCGATAAAATAAGGATTGTTTGTCTTTAGGAAGAAAGATTAGGGAATGGAGTCCCTATATCTGAAAATCTCAACTTAGGGATTGAAGCCTTAATATTGGCAAAAGGTGACTAGGGAATGGAGGCCTTATGTCTAAAAATCTCAACTCAGGCATTGGAGCCCTAGTGTTGGCAAAAAGGCGACTAGGGAAGGCCCTATGTCTAAAAATCTCAACTCAGGGGTTGGAGCCCTAATGTTGGCAAAAAGGCGACTAAGGAATGGAGTCCCTATATCTAAAAAATCTCAACTCAGGGATTTGAGTCCTAATGTTGGCAAAAAAGGCAACTAGGAAATTGAGGCCCTATGTCTAAAAAATCTCAACTCAGGGATTGGAGCCCTAATGTTGGCAAAAAGGCGACTAGGGAATGGAGGCTCTATGTCTAAAATCTCAACTCAGGGATTGGAGCCCTAATGTTGGCAAAAAGGCTACTAAGGAATGGAGGCCCTATGTCTAAAAATCTCAACTCAGGGATTGGAGCCCTAATGTTGGCAAAAAGGCGACTAGGGAATGGAGGCCATATGTCTAAAAATCTCAACTTAGGGATTGGAGCCCTAATGTTGGCAAAAAGGCGACTAAAGAATGGAGACCCTATGTCTAAAAATCTCAACTCAGGGATTGGAGCCCTAATGTTGGAAAAAAGCGACTAGGGAATGGAGGCCCTATGTCTAAAATCTCAACTTAGGGATTGGAGCCCTAATGTTTGCAAAAAGGCGACTAGGGAATGGATGCCCTATATCTAAAAATCTCAACTAGGGGTTGGAGACCCTATGTTGGCAAAAGCCGACTAGGGGATGGAGACCCTATGTCTAAAAATCTCAACTAAGGATTAAGCCCTATGTTGGCAAAAGACGACTAGGGAATGGAGGGCTTATGTTTAAAATCTCAACTAGGGATTGGAGCCCTATGTTGGCAAAAGGCAACTAGGGAATGGAGGCCCTATGCCTAGAATTCTTAACTAGGGATTGGAGCCCTATGTTGGCAAAAGGCGACTAGGGAATGGAGGCCCTATGTCTAAAAATCTCAACTAGGGATTGGAGCCCTATGTTGGCAAAAGCGTAAAAGATTGAGGTTGGGAATCCTAAGCTATCATTTTTTTTGAATTTTCTTCTTATTTCTCTTTTTCATTTCATTTTTAGTAAAATTCACGAATGAATTTGGAGGAAACTTCCCTTTTAGATTGATTATTGCTACAAAGCTATTTGTTAGCGCTTGCGCATCTTTTTTTTCCTTTTTTTGGTTGCACCTGCTTCTTGCACGATTGCTTTGGATTGTACCTGTTTCAATTTTTCAAACAAAAAATAATTGTTAGTTTGAAACGGTGGTTGGTTTTGTGGCCTTTATTGTTTTTGATCACTTGATCTCGGCCTACCTCATTTGGTGAGAACCTCTGCTGCTTGCTGGCTTTTCTGAAGATTAATATCTCTCCTAAAATCGAGGAACTCAACTTTCTAGATGATAGTTCAACAGTGTGGGGATTTTGGCCCTTTCACCTTATTTTGCCTCTGGTTGCTTTTGACCTTGTATTTCTTTTCATTTTTAATAACTCTAATTTCAGGGCATCAGTCATCATGGCCAGTCGGGATCGACTTGATGCACCCGCTGAGGCTGGTTACTTTTCTTTGGACTTGGCTTTTATTAGGCAGAACCCTATAAAACCAATCTTGCCACCTTTTCTTTGTATTAGTTTCGGAATAGAGTTAGACCGAAAGGGATTGATGGAAAAATAAACAAAGGACAAGAAAATGAATTTAAGGATAAGTGTCCCTTTCAGGAAGGAAAGAAGGACTTATCCGGGGTGCATGCAGACTTCAATAGACATGACACGCTTCTTGGACTGGATACTCGATTTGCAAAACTATCCAACTTCTTATAAACCCATTGCGACCCGTGTTTTAAAATCGAGAACCTTTCCAGGACTCTTTCAATACCAATGGTGGTGAGGGGTTTCTTCTTTTTGATCAACGGCGCCCTTTGCGGGTTTTCGCCAATCGACCTCTCTCATTTCTCTTCTCACCGTCGCCTTTTAGTGCTCTTTACGAGTTTTCACTGACAAGATTCTCTCATTTTCAATTTCTCTGCTCACCGTCGACTTATTGTCCCTGTGGCTTTTCACCAATAAGACTCTCTCATTTTATTCCTCTCATCTTGATTGTATCAGGTCCAAACAGTTGCGTTCTCCGATTTTGAAAACTTTTCGCCAATTGATTGGAAAGACTTGAACAAGGGTTGGGTAGGAAGAATTCGGATGGAATTACAACTTTGAAACCGTTCAGGCGGGATCATCGCCGAACCATCATAATATCTGCCCAAGTTTTACTTTTGGGGAATTTGGATTTTTATTTTGGTGTGACTGAACCCCAGAGAGAGGCTGCCTACGTATCCTTTCGGAATCAAGTCGAACATAGTTGAGGGAAACTTTGCTTTTGATTTTCTTTTTTTTGTTTTATTTTCTCGTTCTTTTTCTTTCCTTTTGCTATTTTTTTTCATCTTTTCTCTTCTTTTTTTTCATTTCCTTTTTCTTTTCTTCCTTTTTTGTATTTTTCTTTCTTTTTTTCATTTCATTTTTTCAATAACACTTTCTGGTTCCAAAGAGGGTAAACAAAGAAAAAGGAGCTGGCTCAAAAGGTTTGCGAAGGGTTGATAGTGTTGGGTAGCGAGAATGAAAGCCTTCGTCATCCCAATCGGATAATGTTATTGATGTAAAAGGATTAGACATAATACCTTTTGACTGCATCCACATTTACAGCTGTTTCAGGGTCATTCCCTTCAATGTCTCCCAGATACAATGCCCCTTTTGGCAATAATTTTCTGATAATGTATGGGCCTTTCCAGTTAGGAGCAAATTTTCCTTTTGCTTCCTGATGATGGGGGAGAATAAAATTTAAGATGAGTTGCCCCACTTCAAAGTTTCTAGGACACACTTTCTTGTTGTAGGCACGGGCCATTCTCTGTTGATACAACTGCCCGTGGCAGATTGCGGCCATCCGCTTTTCATCGATCAGGGTTAATTGTTCCAAACGATTCTTGACCCACTCACTGTCTTCAATTTCAGCTTTAACAATGATCCGGAGAGAAGGGATTTCAACTTCCGCGGGTATTACGACTTCAGTGCCATAAACCAAAAGGTACAGGGTTGCTCCGACCGATGTGCGCACAGTAGTGCGATACCCCAACAATGCAAAAGGCAATTTTTCATTCCATTGCCTGGAACTTTGTATCATCTTTCTCAAAATCTTTTTGATGTTATTGTTTGCTACCTCGACGACACCATTGGCTTTGGGACGATAAGGAGTAGAGTTCTAATGCGTTATCTTGAATTGTTCACGTATCTCCCTCATCAAATGACTATTCAAATTTGCAGCATTATCCGTAAAGATAGTTGCAGGAATACCAAAACGGCAGATGATGTTGGAATGCGAGAAGTCTATTACAGCTCTCTTGGTGACAGATTTGAGGGTAATTCCTTCAACCCACTTTGTGAAGTAGTCAATAATAGCCAATATGAATCTATGCCATTTGAAGCTTTCGACTCAATCAGCCCAATGATGTTCATGCCCGAGATAACAAATGGCCAAGGTGTTGATATGGGATGCAGTTCTGTAGGCGGCGTATGAATCAAATCACCGTGCACCTGACATTGATGAAATTTCTGGATGAAACTGAAGCAGTCTTTTTCCATAGTCATCAGTAATAACCCGCTCGAAGGATTTTCTTTGCCAAAACATGCCCGTTCATGTGGGGTCCGCACTCTCCTGCGTGCACTTCATACATGATTCTTCCAGCCTCTTCGGCGTCAACACATCTTAACAAGTTGAGATCCGGAGTCCTTTTGTACAAGACATCACCGCTCAAGAAGAAACCACTTGCATTCCGTCTAATGGTTCTCTTTTGGTCTCCACTGGCTTGCTCGTGGTATTCTTTAGTTTTCAGAAATCTTTTGATATCGTGATACCATGGCTGAATATTCGGTTCTGCCTCAACCGTATTATAGTAACCGTGCCTTTCCCGGATTTGGATTTCTAATGGATCAATATGGGCATTGCCTGGGTATGGCGGCATCGAGGCCAAAGTAGCAAGTGCATCGGCCAGTTCATTGTGACAACGAGGGATGTACCTGAACTCTATTGACTTGAACCGCTTACTAAGATCTTCCACATGTTGCCTAATAGGGAATTAGTTTGACATCTCGAGTCTCCCATTCTCCTTGGGCTTGTCGTATAATCAGATTCAAATCTGTAATGATTAACAATTCTTCGACATCTTGGTCAATTGCCATGTTCATACCCATAATGCAGGCTTCATACTTGGTAGTGTTGTTTGTGTAGAAAAACCAAAGCCGGGTTGTGGCTGGATAATGCTGACTAGTAGGTGAGATCAAGATTGCCCCAATTCCAACACCTTTTGCGTTTACCGCTCCATCAAAGAACATTTTTCAAGCATTAGCATCTTCGGATATTGCCTCAACTGAATTTACCTCTTCATCCGAGAAGTAGGTGCTCAAAGGTTGGTATTCATCATCAACTGGGTTTTCAGCTAGGTGATCTGCTAACGCCTGGGCTTTCATTACCGTGCGGGTGACATAGACTATATCAAATTAAGTGAGCAAGATCTGCCATTTTGCTAACCTCCCCGTGGGCATTGGTTTCTGGAATATATACTTTAAAGGGTCCAACCTGGTGATAAGGTAAATGGTGTAGGCCAATAAGTAATGCCTCAGCTTCTGAGCAACCCAAGTCAGATCGCAGCAAGTCCTCTCCAACAAGGTATATTTAGCTTCGTAACTTGTGAACTTTTTGCTCAAATAGTAGATTACTTGCTCTTTCCTCCTAGTCACGTCATGTTGTCCGAAGACACATCCCAAAGAATTCTCCAAGACTGTCAGGTACAAGAACAGAGGCCTTCCCGGTTCAGGTGGGACCAAGGCTGGCGGGTTCGACAAGTATTCTTTGATTTCGTCAAAAGCTTCTTAGCACTCGTCTGTCCATTTAATTGCTGCATCTTTCTTTTGCATCTTGAAAATGGGTTCACATGTAGACGTTGTAAGCATGTGATTTTTGCCCTATGTGAGAATTACTCCCAAAAATTCAAAATAAAATAATTTTCCTTTGTGTGCAATTTTGAGAATTTTCTTGGCATTTTTGATAATTATTTGTATTTGTCCATGCATGTTTATTTGTTAAATTAATAAAAAATACAAAAATATGTCGCATTTGCATTTAGAATTTAATTCTACAATTAGGAGCAATTAAGTTTATTTTTACAAGAACAAAAAAATCATAAAAATAATGTACATTGCATTTTTAGCATTTAATGTCCAAATTGTGTGATTTTATCGTAATTGCTATTTAATTGTGTGTTAATTGTTATTAATAATTAATTAACACTTTTATAAATTAATTTAGTTCTATAGGATAATTTAGTATTTTTAGAATTTAGTTTTAGTTTAAGAAAAAATAAAAGAAGCAAAAAGAATCAATAAAAGAAGAAGAAAATCGGATTGTGCCTTTTCTTCAATTCTAAACCACAAGCCCGAAACCAAATAACCCCTTATCCAACCCAAAAAACCCCACCGGGTCGACCCGACCCGGTCCTCCCCATAACCCCATCTGACCACACGACCCCCCCTCACTCTTTCTCTCATTTTTGTTTCATTTGCTACTCACTACCTAAAAAACCCAAAAGACACCCCATCTCTTTCTCCTAGCCGCCGGATCCATGCACCCCCCTTCTCTTCATCTTCTACGAAACCCCACAGCCCCCCTCCGTTCACCACTGTCCAGCCCCCCTCCCCGTCCATTTTTCTTTTTCGTCGACGGACCACCCAAGTCGACCCCCCGTCCGCCATTGAAACCAAACGACCACCCAAGTCAACCTCCTCACCGTCGGACAGAACCCCAAACAAACAACCCCCGTCCCGTCGTTACCACCAGCCCCGTCCACCTGAAATCCCAGCGAGCTCCATCTCCGCACGACCCCCTACGGACTGCCCAGAGCTGCCACTGCTGCGTTCCTGCTCGTCGAGCAACCCAGCTCACTCGTCCGTCGCCCAGCCACACCGGAAACCACTGACCGTTCGGTCATTTTCAATGGTGTTCGTGGTCGTCTTCGTCGTCCAGCTTCATTGCCTGAAATCAACCGGAAAACATACAAAAAATTTTTGGGCAGATTTGAGTTATTTTGGTTTCAAAGTTCCGGGCAGATATGTTTCCGTTCGAGTTCGTCGTTGTTCCGATCAGTTTAGTTGGTTTAAGTTTCATTTCTGTCCGTATTTTGTTTGATATTCTCGGATCTAAAATCAGTATATGTTTGATTCTTTTCTTGTTCGTTGTTTATCATTTCTTGATTATTTCTTCAGTTTGTTTTTATTCATTTGTCCTTGTTTAGTTTTAATATAGAAGTGTGTTAGTTTAATCACTTGAATCGTTTATCTTGGTTGTAATGTTGTTAGATTTAATTTGAAGTTCAATTAATTATTGAGTTTAGTGGTTTGAATCTACTTGTTTGTTATGTTCAATTTGTTACTGTTATTGAATCTGAAAGTATGTTTGTTGTTAAAAATGTTGTTCAGTCAAAATGATTTCAGTTGTTTCTTTATTGTTCATCATATGGTTTGGTTCCCTGAATCCTTAGTCTTTATTTTGATGATATTTGACATAATCTGAGTTTCTAGCTTAAATTTGTTGATGAAATTTGATTAGGTGAATTGGTTATAGCTGATGGGGGTAGAATGGTAATTTCAGAGGGGTATTTTTGGAATTAAAAATTTGAACAATTATTTATTTTGAGTGCTCTGTCCACTAAGCACTAATAATATTAAAATAAGGTATTAAAATAATATAGTGGGGGACAAGACATATGTTAGTGGGGAATAATACATTTGTTTAATAAAACTGGGGACAAAACATTAAGTAGTGGGATTCAAAAGGGGGATGAGGAGAAGATGGTGGGATTTAATTTAAGTGCTTCAAGTTTGGCTATAAATGAAGGAGAGGAAGACATTCTGGAAATCTGGAGAGGGGTTGAACATTTTTCTGAAAATCTTAAGAGAGTGCTGGAGAGTTTAAAAAGAGAAAACAAAAACAAAGTAGTCTACGAGTTTAGTTTTTGGGTTTAATACACGCGTGGTTGAGTCTGTTTGTGGTGATGTTGGTTGTTGCAGTTTAGTCTTTTACAAACTTTTGGGGTTGTTCTATTGAGTTTGTTTGGTTTTCTTCAAATTTTCCCGGGCCTCGAATCTGGATTGAATTGCTGTTGTTGGGTTGATGTTGTCTTGCCGTGTTATTACTGTTGATGACTGCTCCTTCATCTTCTTGTATTGCCATTTCCAGGTACACAGCTGTAACCTTGGTCATTTGTAAGCCGAAAACATAAGCATGAATATACATGAAGATTTGAAGCTTTAAGTTTGATCTAGCTTTTCTACTGATTTGTATATTAGGATATCTCATTCATTAATATCATGCAAATGCCTGCGGAATGCATAAACTGGACTGTGAACCTATTTCTACAAACATGTGAATAATGTTAGTAACTAATATTCTCGAATGTTAGTGATTGATGTTAGCCTAATGTCGGTTTTTAAGCATTGACGCATTTCTTCGATAAGTCGTAAAAAGAGTAAAAAAAATGGCTTTGTATTACACATAGTCAATTCCAAAAGTTCAAGTCATCTAATAATGTTAGTTTAAATTAATCAAAGAATAGTTGGTTTGTTTTGATATTATCGGGTGTCAATCTCGTGTTCTATTCATAATCTCAATTTTAGTGTTATTAACTAATAGAATGAGGAACAAAATAATCTCCCTTTGTACAAGCTTGATTACAATTTCTCGTTTGCATTTGTCTTAGACTAATAACTAATAAGTCACGTCCTTTTTTTTAAGTATGTAATTAATTTGGAGATTTTCTTTTAGAGACAAACTTAATAAAAATGTAGCCACACTTTAGGATTGTCCCTTTTAAAATAAAATGAGATGAGCCTCGCCTAGCAAAACGCACAGATTGCGGGGCCCTCACAAATGTACGTATTAATTACTTAGAACTCGGGATCGGCCGCTTAGAGAACTTCGCGGCCTTTTCCCAAAACAACCGCGCGTTAGTCTCTTTAGGCGCGTACTTTAATAATGTTATTTTCCTAAACTCGGGTGCACATTTATGTGATCCAAATCCAAATCTCAACGGAGTCGAAATGTGTCGCTAATCACGGGTGCATTGATTGTGACGTGGTTCGAGATGCATGTCCATGACGTTGCAAATTCCTTTAAAAAATAATGAATGAGACGAGCCTCGACAAACAAGAATACACAAATTGCGGGGCCCTCAACGGATAGTTATTTCGAATGCTTAGATTTCGAGACAGGCCGCATAGCGAACTTTACGGCTTTTCTCAAAATAACAACGCGTTAGTCTTTAGGCGCGTATTTAATATTGTTATTTTCCTAAACTGGGGAGCACATTTATGTGACCCAAATCAAAATCTCAACGAAGTTGGAACGTATCAAAAATTGTGGGTACATTTATGTGGCGCAATTCGAGATGCATTCTCACGACGTTGAAATTCTTTGAATAAATAATAACAAAGTAGTAAACAGTTAAAATTTGCACGTAGGTTCATAATTATATAAAATCAGATAATCAAGCCGAATATGACAGTTGAGCGACCGTGCTAGAACCACGAAACTCAGGAATGCCTAACACCTTCTCCCGGGTTAACAGAATTCCTTATCCGGATTTTTGGTGCGCAGACTGTTAAACAAAGTCATTCTTTTCCTCGATTCGGGATTAAACCGGTGACTTGGGACACCATAAATCTCCCAAGTGGTGACTCTGAAATAAATAAACAAATCCCGTTTCGATTGTCCTTTAATTGGAAAAAACTCCATTCTGCGTCCCTTCGCGGGGTGTGGCTGAAAAAGGAGGTGTGACAGCTCTGGCGACTCTGCTAGGGACAGAGAAAAACCCAGAATCTCTGGTTCAGGGTTCAGAATTCGAGCTTAGATGAATTGTTATATTTGGCTTTATTTATTATTTGATCTTATTACATGTTTTGGCCTAAATGTGCAAAATGATGTTTTTTTTACCGCCCTGATATTATTTGAATTGTACATATAAACTGTGTTGAAACCTTCTCTTCTCACCTCAGGGGATGTGCTTACTGGTTGAGACTCCCTATTCTATTAGTGTCATACCCTGAAATAAAAGAGGCTCGGAAAGTTTCTAAGCCGGCTGGCCTTTTGGTTCCCGGAAAGGAGCTCCTTCCTCAACTCGAGTTGTCCGCTCGGGTACACTATCTAGAACATATACCCAGGTTGAACCTAGAATAACTTGACTTCATGCCGGATCCCTAGTAGGAACGTTTATTTGCATCATGTTGCATTTAACTTAGGGGATTCAACACAAGGGTTGGGTCCGTCTAGGACAAGCAACCTGAAATGAAAAAAGACCATCATATTGCATCCTGTTTGTTTTGCACATTTATTTGCTTCAGATCTGCATGCTGACCGGCTTCTGAAATCGGGAATTTTTTGAAAAATTGTGAAAAGGTGAAAAAGAAAAATAACAGTGTAGGGAGATAACTACTTATTTTTAGAAAAATAAAACCAATGTTCAAGTAGTGTCAAAACCCTACCGAAATTTTGAAAAATAAAAAAAAAATTGTCTTTTTTAGTTTGATTTATTTGAAAAACAAAAGAAAGGAGTCTTGTTTACAAGTTTAGTTTATGTTCGGCGAACTACGCGGGTCTGATTTTCACCGGATGTGAGATACGTAGGCAAACATCATCGGTTCCGGCCCCCAATTTCCAAAAAAAAATAAAATTCTTTTACTTCCTTCTTTAGAAAAGTTTTTCTTTGTGACCCCAACTTTTAAAAATACAAAAAATAATATTTTCTTTTAGTGGCTTCTCACAATCAAAAAATACAAAAATATTTTCATTCTTCTTTCGAAAATTGAAAAGAAAATTCAAAATTCGGAAATATTTTTTAGAAGCATTTCTTTCATAAATTCAAAATAAAATTCCAAAAATATTTTCTTTCTTCTTTAAAAGTTTTTCTTTCAAAATTCCAGGAAAAGAAAATTCAAGAAAAAAAATCTTTCTTCTTTAGAAGTCTTTCTTTGCAAAAATGCTGAAGAAAAATCAAAATCAAATAAATATTTTCTTTCTTCTTTGTATGTCTTTCTTTCGAAAAATTCAAAATCCAAAAAAAAAGTTAGTTTATTTACTTTATTCCAGATCTTTCCGAACTACGCAAGATCTGATTCATGTTCCCACATGATACGTAGGCAACCCATATCAGGTTCGATCACCATTAAAAAGAAGTAAAAAAATGCAGAAATGAAAAATATTGATAATAATAAGGACCGACTGAGTCCATTCTAACATGTTTTGAATTGTGAAGAAAGCTTAGGTGGTCGGTTTGTGGTAAGATGGAAACACCAGATCCAAGGAAAATGATAACTGACATCGAAGTTGTTACAAGTGCTCAAGAGACTCAGGGTCAGAGGGTTCAACAAGAGTCTACTGTGCTAGAGAAAAATAGAATACTGAAACAGCAAATGACCAAAATGTGTCAAGCATGGGCCAGTGGTCAACGGCAGCCTCGTCATGAGTCACAATTTGCGACACAACAAGAGCAGTACCACTCTCCTGAGTACCACTTGTACTCGTTTGATCTTCCTGCAAAGATTGAGAAGCCTGCCCGAAAGGTGGTATAGGAAGAAATGACCCAAAGAGTGAAAATCTTAGAATAATGGTTGACAAACATGCAAGGGTCGGCAGGTCAAAAGAGTGTTGCCTTCAAAGATCTATGTATGTTCCCTGATGTCCACTTGTCGCCTGGTTTCAAGACTCCCAAATTTGAAAAGTACGATGGACATGGAGATCCCATAGACCACCTGAAAAGGTATTGCAATCAGCTGAGAGGTGCGGGAAGAAATGAAGAATTGTTGATGGCTTATTTTGTGGAAAGCCTTACGGGAGTAGCCTCCGAATGGTTTATGGATCAAGACACGTCTCGCTGGTATGTCTGGGATGACATGGCACAGGCCTTTGTCAAACAGTTCCAATACAGCATCGACATTGCCCCAGACCGCATTTCCCTTTCAAACCTGAAGAAGAAACCAAGTGAAAGTTTCAGGGAATATGCCATTAAATGGAGAGAGCAAGCAGCTCGAGTTAAGCCACCCATGGATGACCACGAGCTAATAACTGTCTTCCTTCAAGCGCAAGAGCCAGATTACTTTCAAAACATGATGTCTGCAATTGGCAAATCCTTCTCGGAAGCAATTAAAATGGGAGAAATGATAGAGAATGGTCTTAAGACATGCAAAATTATAAGTCAAGAAGTTTTTAAAGCCGCAACTCAGGCTGTCCAGGTTGAGTCTGATAATTTTAGCGACACAAATGAGAAGATTAAAGAAATCATGATGACATCAGGGTTGAGAAGAGGTCCCAGGAGAATATCTCGAAGGTATGAGCAGCCTCCTCAAGTTTTCCATGAATCCCCTGAGCAGTATTATCCCCCTCAGAACCCACAACACTCTGTTGTTCCACCTCAGTATGTTTCCCAGCCACCAAAACACCCCAGAAGGCAAGCATGAGCATCACAAAATCTCCAGAAGCCTCCACAAAATTTTCAGGTGCCCTATAACCCACATCCAAGCCAGAGGTATAAAGGGGAACGAAGGTTGAAAGATAATTTTAAGCCAATAGGAGAGTCCTATGAAAGCTTATTTGAGAAGTTAAAGCATTATGACATGATTGCATCTATTCCTCCAAATCATGTGGACCCACGTACAAGAAGCTTTGACCCTTCTAAAAGGTGTGAATACCTTTCCAATGCCCAGGGACACAATGTTGAAAGCTGTCGGGATTTGAAAAGAGAAATAGAAAGGCTGATCCAGGAAAATCTGATTGTGATCCAAGATAGCGACACCCAGAATATCGCGCAGAATCCTTTACCTGCACATCATGATGCACACTTTGTGGGGAAGATGCCTGGTGACATGGAGTTTGAGAATCATCCCGGGAGTTTGCTAACTGAAGCTAAGGATGTTGAAATTGGAGGAGGCTCTACTGATTTTGATGAACAAATTTGTGGCTAAATGTCAAGCCTAACAATTGAAAAGTCATTCCCTCCTCCTAGGAAGGAATCTTGATAGCCTGTTTTGATTTTTTTTATCTGGGTTATTTCAGGGTTGTGATCTAGATTTTATTTGTTTTATTGAGTCAAACCCTTCTATCCTTCCATTCTGTTTATATGAGTCTTATCTGTCTGTTCTGTTGCTATTAGCCGGGTTATTTTAGGGTTGTACTCGGATTTTAGGTTGCTTGTTTAGTTGTCAAACCCTTCCATCCTTATTCAATAAAATACAGTTTGTCATTTTGTGTCATTCTATTTCTAGTTCTTTTCTCGCTAGTTCTAATGACATGACATGCATGCAGAAATTTTGGCCAGATCTTAGAAACTGATTTAATCTGGAATTCGAGTAAAATTTACCTTCAAATCATTGGGAAGATCGGGCTTGAGGAAGAATCAATTGAAGTTTGTTGGAAAGTTTGACATTAAGGGTTGAGAAGTGTCTTGTGACCACGACACACCAAGAAGACAGACATGTTCGTAAATGTTAGGATCACGAAAAGATAGCATGATTGGCATTCTCGAGGCTAGGAGGCCCTTTTTCCGCTACCCAAACACTTTATATCCTTTGCCACCCCTTTGAGCATGTGTTATTTTCTTTGGCCACCCTCTTTTTGAATCAAGTGTAGAGTCGGAAAAAGATGAAAAATGAAAAAAAAGGGAAAAAGATAAAAAGAATTCATGTCCCAAGAGTACAAACTGGGGCAATTCTTAGAAAGTTCAAAAAAAAAGGATTGTCTGCCTCCAAAAAATAGAAGCTGGGGCAATTTGTTTTGAAAAAAAAAGGGAAAGAAAAAGAAAAACAAGAAAAAAAGAAAAAACACAGAAAGAATGATGAAAATTATAGTTATGTCAGATGTTTGAACTACGTTCGACTTGATTCCTTAAAAAATAAGGATACGTAGGCAGCCTCACGGTTCGGTCCAACCAAATAAGAATTTAGAAGAAAAAAAAAATATTAAAAAAAATAGAAATATCCAAAAATCCCCAGCATCTGAAACTGGGGCAAAAATTTTATTTCACTTTTGAAAGAGTCGATTCCAAGAGTTGTAAATCTACAACCCCTCATTTTGAGTCTACTTTGAGTCTTCATATCGACCCTTCTTTCCAACCCTATCCAAAACCTTCCAAATAAAGACCTCCCGATATGCCTTCAAGAATGCCAAGAGAAGCATGCAATAAGCAATGGTTGTCACGCAACATATAACACTGTCAGGATGTTTGCGCAAGAAAGCAAAAGAAAAAGAAAAATAGAGAAGAAAAATGAGAGAGTCTTACTAGTGAAAACCCTCACGGGCACTGTAAGGCGACGGTAAGCAGAGATGAATAGATGAGAGAGACTTGTTGGTGAAAACTCCTCGGGGCACCATTAGTCGAAAGTGAGTCGTGAAGCTGATGCAAAAGATCATAAGAATGGTAAAAGGGAAGATTTGGTCAGTTTGACAGATCGGCTGTTAAGTCCAAATGCATGTCATGATTATTAAGGCTAGTTATTGAAAAAAAAAATTCCTTATGTCCTTCCGACAGGGGCATTTCTTGTTAATATTTTGTTTCTTTGCATCATTGTTGTCTTTCACCCTGAGTCAGTCTTTCTCAAAACAAGCAAGAAAAGATTTCAAAATCTGCTACCAGCTTTTCAGTTGTACAAAGTAAATTTGGCCAGCAAACTCAGTTGTTAATGTCAACAGGCCTTGAGGATTCATACAAAGGCTCCCCCAAAAGACTCTTGTCAGCCTGGTTGGCGCAAACAAAGATAACTTGTGATTCTCTCTGACAGACAAAGTGCTCAGATATCAGAAAGGATCATCTAAGAAAAGATCTTCAGTTGGGATAATGCTGATTGAGCCAGAAATACAATTGGTACCGGGTGTGAAACAGTCAGAGTTGGTGCAGAACAAAAGTTTCTTGAGACTGACTTAAGATGATCGAGCAAAAGCCAAGCTGCTCAAGACTCAAGGCCACAAACCGACCACCATTTTCAAAACTGACAAATTTTTCTTTGTGTGAAACAGGAACAAATCAGGGCAAGGAAAATGGTTCAAAAAAAAAAAGAAAAAAAAGAGAGAGAAAAAGAAAAGACGAGAAGAGCCGACAAAGGGAAGTTTCTCAAATCTTTGCCTTTATTTGTCTTGCTACTATGCATAAAATCTTGCCATTGATCTTCACATTTTTCCTCCTAGGATAAAAAGTCCTAGTCTGATGGATTTTCCTCCCAATATAAATCTTAGTCTGATAAATTTTTCTCCTAAGATAGAAAACCTAGTCTGATGAATCTTCTCCTAGGATCAAAATCTTAGTCTGATGAATCTTTCTCCTAAGATAACAAAACCTAGTCTGATGAATTTTCTCTTAGGATAAACGACTTAGTCTGATGAATCTTTCTCCTAAGATAACAAAACCTAGTCTGATGAATTTTCTCCTAGGATAAACGTCTTAGTCTGATGAATCTTTCTCCTAAGATAACAAAAAGAGAACCTAGTCTGATGAACTTTCTTTCAGGATCAAAATCTTAGTCTGATAAATCTTTCTCCTAAGATAACAAAACCTAGTCTGATGAATTTTCTCCTAGGATAAACATCTTAGTCTGATGAATTTTTCTCCTAAGATAGAAAACCTAGTCTGATGAATTTTCTCCTAGGATAAACGTCTTAGTCTGATGAATTTTTCTCCTAAGATAGAAGACCTAGTCTGACGAATTTTCTCCTAGGATAATTTGAAAAAAAGGCAGTTTGAATTTGAAAAAAGGAGTCATTTTTAGTCTTCTTAAGATTATCAATGTTTAGTTTTCCTAAAATCAGGGAACGCCCGCCTGAAGAACAAAATAGCGATTTATTTTTCGAAGTTGTTGAAATCTCGCCCGCCTGAAGAAAGGAAGGGTGATTTATTTTCGAAGTTGTTGTTGAGGTCAGGAGCCCCCCCTGAAGAACAGAATGGCAATTTATTTTTCGAAGGTGTTGATTGAGGTCAGGAGCCCCCCCTAAAGAACAGAATGGCGATTTATTTTTGAAGTTGTTGTTGAGGTCAGGAGCCCCCCTGAAGAACGGAATGGCAATTTATTTTCGAAGTTGTTGTTGAGGTCAGGAGCCCCCCTGAAGAACAGAATGACAATTTATTTTTCAAAGTTGTTGTCGAGGTCCGGAGCCCCCCTGAAGAACAGAATGGCGATTTATTTTTCAAAGTTGTTGTTGAGGTCAGGAGCCCCCCCTGAAGAACGGAATGACGATTTTTTTTCGAAGGTGTTGATTGAGGTCAGGAGCCCCCCCTGAAGAACAGAATGGCGCTTTATTTTCGAAGTTGTTGTTGAGGTCAGGAGCCCCCCTGAAAAACATAATGACACTTTATTTTCGAAGTTGTTATTGAGATCAGGAGCCCCGCCTGAAGAACGGAATGACGATTTATTTTTCAAAGTTGTTAAAGTCTCGCCCGCCTGAAGAAAGGAATGGCAATTTATTTTTTGAAGTTGTTGTTGAGGTCAGGAGCCCCACCTGAAGAACGGAATGACGATTTATTTTTCGAAGTTGTTGTTGAGTCGTTACATTTCAAGTCTGGAAGTTGGGAGCCCGCCCATATAATAGAGGAATACATTTCAATTTTTACATTTTAAGTTGAAGAAGTTGGGAGCCCGCCCATATAACAGAGGAATACATTTCAGTCGTTATATTTTAAGTTGAAGAATTTGGGAGCCCGCCCATATAACAGAGGAATATATGGAAGTTTGAAGTAAAAGCAGAGGAATACAACATAAATCCCCAGCAGGAAACAACAAAAATCCCCAGCAGAAGAAGGCAGTTCAAGATTCGATGGAAAAATAATGCGAAGCTCCCGAGAAGGACATAAGCAGTTCGAGATCGGCAGTCAAGGGAGAATACAAGACAAATCAGAAGTAAAGAAATGCAGAGGAGTCACCGAGACATCAAAGCAACAAGAGACACAAGAGCATGGCTAAAGATCTAGATAAGATTTTGTAATTCATAGACTATAGTTTAGTCTAGCTTCTTGTTTTCTTTCAGCATGGTGTAATAAGGAGGTCGGCAAGCAGTAATAACAGCACGCAACAACAATAACATTGCAGTCCCATGGTAGGCCCAGCTACCAAAATTTCCCGAACTACATTAACCTGATTCCCTTTTAGCCAGGGATATGTAGGAAACCTTTGAAGCAAAGGTTCGGTTAAATCTTTTTCAAAAAATGCTTCACACGGAATACTCCAACGGGCAAAAATCGCTCGTATCCGCTCACTTTATCTTTACACGAAAACTCTTTGTGTTTTCGGACAAAGAGGGGCAGCTGTAAGCACGTGATATTTTCCCTATGTGAGAATTACTCCCAAAAATTTAAAATAAAACAATTTTCCTTTGTGTGCAATTTTGAGAATTTTCGTGGCATTTTTGATAATTATTTGTATTTGTCCATGCATGTTTATTTGTTAAATTAATAAAAAATACAAAAATATGTCGCATTTGCATTTAGGATTTAATTCTAAAATTAGGAGCAATTAAGTTTGTTTTTACAAGAACAAAAAAATCATAAAAATAATGTACGTTGCATTTTTAGCATTTAATGTCCAAATTGTGTGATTTTATCGTAATTGCTATTTAATTATGTGTTAATTGTTATTAATAATTAATTAACACTTTTATAAATTAATTTAGTTATATAGGATAATTTAGGATTTTTAGAATTTAGTTTTAGTTTAAGAAAAAATAAAAGAAGAAAAAAGAAGCAATAAAAGAAGAAGAAAATCGGATTGGCCCTTTTCTTCAATTCTAAACGACAAGCCCAAAAACAAATAACCCCTTATCCAACCCAAAAAACCCCATCGGGTTGACCCGACCCGGTCCGCCCCATAACCCCATCTGACCACACGACCCCCCCACTCTTTCTCTCATTTTTGTTTCATTTGCTACTCACTACCTAAAAAACCCTAAAGACACCCCATCTCTTTCTCCTAGCCACCGGACCCATGCACCCCCCTCCATTCACCACTGTCCAGCCCCCCCTCCCCGTCCATTCTTCTTTTCCATCGATGGACCACCCAAGTCGACCCCCCGTCCGCCATTGAAACCAAACGACCACCCAAGTCAACCCCCTCACCGCTGGACAGAACCCAAAACGAACAACCCCGTCCCGTCATTACCACCAGCCCCGTCCACTTGAAACCCTAGCGAGCTCCATCTCCGCACGACCCCCTACGGACTGCCCAGCGCCGCCACTGCTGCGTTCCTGCTTTTCGAGCAACCCAGGTCACTCGTTCGTCACCCAACCATGCCGGAAACTACTAACCGTTCGGTCATTTTCAATGGTGTTCGTGGTCGTCTTCGTCGTCCAGCATCATCGCCTGAAATCAACTGGAAAACATACAAAAAATTTCCGGGCAGATTCGAGTTATTTTGGTTTCAAAGTTCCGGGCAGATTTGTTTCCGTTCGAGTTCGTCGTTGTTCCGATCCGTTTAGTTGATTTAAGTTTCATTTCTATCCGTATTTTGTTTGATATTCTCGGATCTGAATCAGTATATGTTTGATTCTTTTCTTGTTCGTTGTTTATCATTTCTTGTTATTTCTTCAGTTTGTTTTTATTCATTTGTCCTTGTTTAGTTTTAATATAGAAATGTGTTAGTTTAATCACTTGAATCCTTTATCTTGGTTGTAATATTGTTAGATTTAATTTGAAGTTCAATTGATTATTGAGTTTAGTGATTTGAATCTACTTGTTTGTTATGTTCAATTTGTTACTGTTATTGAATCTGAATGTATGTTTGTTGTTAAAAATATTGTTCAGTCAAAATGATTTCAGTTGTTTCTTTATTGTTCATCATATGGTTTGGTTCCCTGAATCCTTAGTCTTTATTTTGATGATATTTGACATAATCTGAGTTTCTAGCTTAAATTTGTTGATGAAATTTGATTAGGTGAATTGGTTATAGCTGATGGGGGTAGAATGGTAATTTCAGAGGGGTATTTTTGGAATTAAAAATTTGAACAATTATTTATTTTGAGTGTTCTGTCCACTAAGCACTAATAATATTAAAATAAGGTATTAAAATAATATAGTGGGGGACAAGACATATATTAGTGGGGAATAATACATTTGTTTAATAAAACTGGGGACAAAACATTAAGTAGTGGGATTCAAAAGGGGGATGAAGAGAAGATGGTGGGATTTAATTTAAGTGCTTCAAGTTTGGCTATAAATGAAGGAGAGGAAGACATTCTGGAAATCTGGAGAGGGGTTGAACATTTTTCTGAAAATCTTAAGAGAGTGCTGGAGAGTTTAAAAAGAGAAAACAAAAACAAAGTAGTCTACGAGTTTAGTTTTTGGGTTTAATACACGCGTGGTTGAGTCTGTTTGTGGTGATGTTGGTTGTTGCAGTTTAGTCTTTTACAAACTTTTGGGGTTGTTCTATTGAGTTTGTTTGGTTTTCTTCAAATTTTCCCGGGCCTCGAATCTGGATTGAATTGCTGTTGTTGGGTTGATGTTGTCTTGCCGTGTTATTACTGTTGATGACTGCTCCTTCATCTTCTTGTATTGCCATTTCCAGGTACACAGCTGTAACCTTGGTTATTTGTAAGCCGAAAACATAAGCATGAATATACATGAAGATTTGAAGCTTTAAGTTTGATCTAGCTTTTCTACTGATTTGTATATTAGGATATCTCATTCATTAATATCATGCAAATGCATGCGGAATGCATAAACTGGACTGTGAACATATTTCTACAAACATGTGAATAATGTTAGTAACTAATATTCTCGAATGTTAGTGATTGATGTTAGCCTAATGTCATATTTTTAAGCATTGACGCATTTCTTCGACAAGTCGTAAAAAGAGTAAAAGAAAATGGCTTTGTATTACACATAGTCAATTCCAAAAGTTCAAGTCATCTAATAATGTTAGTTTAAATTAATCAAAGAATAGTTGGTTTGTTTTGATATTACCGGGTGTCAATCTCGTGTTCTATTCATAATCTCAACTTTAGTGTTATTAACTAATAGAATGAGGAACGAAATAATCTCCCTTTGTACAAGCTCGATTACAATTTCCCATTTGCATTTGTCTTAGACTAATAACTAATAAGTCACGTCCTTTTATTTAAGCATGTAATTAATTTGGAGATTTTCTTTTAGAGACAAACTTAATAAAAATGTAGTCACTGTAGGATTGTCCCTTTTAAAATAAAATGAGATGAGCCTCGCCTAGCAAAACGCACAGATTGCGGGGCCCTCACAAATGTACGTATTAATTACTTAGAACTCGGGATCGGCCGCTTAGCGAACTTCGCGGCCTTTTCCCAAAACAACCGCGTGTTAGTCTCTTTAGGCGCGTACTTTAATAATGTTATTTTCCTAAACTCGGGTGCACATTTATGTGATCCAAATCCAAATCTCAACGGAGTCGAAATGTGTCGCTAATCACGGGTGCATTGATTGTGACGTGGTTCGAGATGCATGTCCATGACCTTTCAAATTCCTTTAAAAAATAATGAATGAGACGAGCCTCGACAAACAAGAATACACAAATTGCGGGGCCCTCAACGGATAGTTATTTCGAATGCTTAGATTTCGAGACAGGCCGCATAGCGAACTTTACGGCTTTTCTCAAAATAACAACGCGTTAGTCTTTAGGCGCGTATTTAATAATGTTAATTTCCTAAACTCGGGGGCACATTTATGTGACCCAAATCCAAATCTCAACGAAGTTGGAACATATCAAAAATTGCGGGTACATTTATGTGGCGCAATTAGAGATGCATTCTCACGACGTTGCAATTCTTTGAATAAATAATAACAAAGCAGTAAATAGTTAAAATTTGCACGTAGGTTCATAATTGTATAAAATCAGATAATCAAGCCGAATATGACAGTTGAGCGACCGTGATAGAGCCACAGAACTCGGGAATGCCTAACTCCTTCTCCCGGGTTAACAGAATTCCTTATCCGGATTTCTAGTGCGCAGACTGTTAAACAGAGTCATTCTTTTCCTCGATTCGGGATTCAACCGGTGACTTGGGACACCATAAATCTCCCAAGTGGCGACTCTGAAATAAATAAACAAATCCCATTTCGATTGTCCTTTAATTGGAAAAAACTCCCTTCTGTGTCCCTTAACGGGGTGTGGCTGAAAAAGGAGGTGTGACAGACGTCAATTGAGCAATGAATCGACTGATGTAGTTCAATCTCCCCAGCAAGCTCATAACATCTTTCTTGGTTCTTGGAGGAGGCAACTCTCGAATGACTTTATCATTGTTGGGTCTAACTCGATGCCCCTCCGACTGACTATGAATCCCAAGAGTTTGCCAGACGGTACCCCAAATGCGCATTTGGTTGGGTTTAACTTCAAATCATATTTAGGTAGCCGCTCAAAGAATTTTCTCAAGTCCCGAACATTGTCGTCCTGGGTCCTAGATTTGATGATCACGTCGTCCACATACACCTCTATCTCTTGGTGCATCATGTCATGAAAATGGCAATCATGGCCCTCATGTAGGTTGCCCCGACGTTCTTCAGACCAAAAGGCATGACCCTATAATAGTATGTGCCCCAAGGTGTGGTAAAAGCTATCTTTTCTACATCCTCTTCATCCATCAATACCTGGTGATATCCTGCGTAACAATCCACGAAGGACTATATCTCATGTTTTGTGTATTTATCAACAAGGATGTGGATGTTCGACAAAGGGAAGTTATCCTTAAGACTTGCTTTGTTCAGATCTCTATAATCCACACACACTCGAGTTTTCCCGTCTTTCTTTGGCACTGGAACTACATTGGCTAGCCATGTGGTGTATCGAACTACTCGGATCACCCCCGCTTTCAACTATTTTGTGACCTCTTATTTAATCTTTTCACTGATATCAGTTTTAAACTTTCTTTGCTTTTGATGGACAAGAGGATAGTCGGCATAAGTTGGCAACTTATGAACCACCAAATCAACACTCAGTCCTGGCATGTCGTCGTATGACCAAGCAAACACATCTTTGAATTCAAAAGAGAATTGGATCAATGCTTCCTGGGTTTTTTCATCTGTGTGAATGCTTATCTTGGTTTCCCTGACTTCTTCAGAACTACCCAAATTAACCGGCTCAGTATCATTTACATTCGGCTTAGGTTTATTCTCAAATTATTCCAGTTCTCGATTTATTTCCCTAAAAGCCTCTTCTTCATCATATTCCGGTTCTTTGTTCATTATTTCACAGTGAGACATCATGTTTAGATCTAGGCATGAAGTCCGCAATCATATCATGTTATTTAAAGCCGTATCATTAGAACTAAAAGAAAAATAAGAGAGAAAAATAATAAAAACCAGAAAGCGTAGAGAGATGAACAATGAAATATTGATTTCATTTCATTGAATTTGAAGATAACAGGGTTTACATTGGAAATTAAAGATAGGAAACTAAAGAAACATCTGAGTTACACCCTGAAATAACTCGTGATGCAGAAAATGTGGCAGGATTGGACTACCGGGATTCCCGCTTGATTGGGAACGGAGTAGCCTTTCAATTTTGCAGTTTGGCAATGGGTCCCACGTATAGCACCTCAGTAGTGCTTGAGCTTTCCCCTGGTTGGACCATATGGGTTTCATACAACATCTGCCTCCTAGCCCCACAGATTTCTTCAATTTCCTCGGCCGTAAAGGCCTCATCTTCCTCTTCCTCATTGTACTTAGGCTTGACAAATGTCCTATAAATATGTGGAATCGGCTAAGGCAAAACCCAACCATTGTTCTTTCTTTCATCCGCCCATTTTCCATCAGCTGATGTGGGTTGGAAACCCATCCCAAAGAACTTCTCACTAGCAGCTAGAGTGATAGGTTCGACAATTCCTTGCAATGATTTCCCGAGCCCTTTCCCGGGTTTGTAACCATGTCTGATCATTTCTTTGGCCACCATAATTGATGCATTTGAAAGAAAGGGTTGAGGGAAATGGTCTCCTTCTTCGCATTGGTCCGCGACTACAATCTCAAAAGCCTGATAGACTATATGTTCACTTCCTTCTCTAGCTTCAAGACAAGGGGCTGACGGGTCCCGATAAATCGATTGCTCATCTTCCCCGTGAACTACAATCTCCTGATCTTCATCTTCCCCGTGAACTACAATCTCCTGATCTTTATGTTCGAATTTTACCATCTGGTGGAGAGTAGAAGGCACAGCCCTTGCTACGTGAATCCACAGCTTTCCCAAGAGGAAATTATAGGAAGTATCCATGTCCAAGACCTGAAAGGTCACCTCGAAGTCCACCGGGCCAATAGTCAGAATCAAATCAATATCACCTATTGCATCTCTCTTTATGCCATCAAAAGCACGCACATAGACGTTGTTGGGTCTGATTCTCTCACTACCAATTTTCATGCATTTCAGAGTTGAGAGAGGGCAAATATCTACCCCAGAACTACCATCTAGCATGACCTTTTTCATATAATACCATTCGCATTTAACTGTCAGGTGAAGGGTTTTGTTGTGTGCAGCCCCTTCCAGGGGCAAATTATTCTTGCTAAAAGAGATTTGGTTGACTGCAAAAAACCTTTCTGCCATCCTCTCCTACTATTCTATAGTGGTTTCAATGGGTACGTATGCTTCATTAAGAGTTTTGATCAACACTTTTTGATGTTCAGTTGAATTCATTAGCAAAGACAATAAGGAGACTTGGGCAGTAGACTTTTGGAGCTGGTTGATTATCTCGTAGTCTGCCATTTTCATTTTCTGGAAGAATGCTTCTGCTTCTCAGCACTCACTAGCTTCTTAGGTGGGAAGCACTTCTTTGTGGCATTATTCACTTCCTCCAGATTGAGGTACTTCTTAGCCGAGTAATTTTCCTTAACTTCTCACGAGATCTCTTTACCTTTGTAAGTTACTACCGCTTTGTTATAGTTCCATGGAACGGCAGTGGGATCTGTCATGGGCCTTTGTGGTGTGCAGCCAATAACCACGGGCTCATTCAGACTTGGTGGAATTATTGGCCCCCGCACCACGTAGGCCCCCTTAGGCATATACATTGTAGCTCCCTTGTTTAGCTCAAACCTTCTATGAGGACTTAATGACATCTGTTCTTTCTTTCGGCCTCAGTGGACATAGAGAACGACATCTTTCAAGGGCACCGTCCCAGCTTTGGTTTCCTCTTTATTTTCTGTATTCTGGGGGGTAGGTTTGCTCTTTTTCTCCCCCTTGTCTTGTCTCGCGATAGCTTTTGGATTCTTTTCCATATCGGCTATGGCAATGATGTTTTAGAGCTAGATCAAATTCTCTATCTTCACAGATCATTCCAATAATCAGCCCGTTGTTATGAGCCGGTAATGGATTGCTGGTTACATTAGGAACGTCTTCGTCCATTAGCAGTATTCTCTTTTGTTCTATCAGATTTTCCACAGCCCTCTTCAGGGTCCAACAGTCATCTGTATCATGCCCTTCTGCCCCTGAATGGTAGGCACATCGAGTACCAGCTTTGTAAGAGGGCGACGCTGGGTTCTGCCTGGTTTGGGGTACAAGCTACAACAAACCCATCTGAACAAGTTTGGGGAATAGGTTGGAATAAGACTCACCGATAGGTGTGAAGTTTGGTATCTTGGGTGGTTCCCGGGCACGAAAGTTGTTCTATGGAGGTCGGGGATTATAGTGAGCTTAATGAGAAGGTTGATTTCTGGGAAATAGAGCTCGATTTTGATTAAATTGTTGTTGTGGCCTAACGTAGGGTTGGACATTCATCACTGCGTATAGCTGAGGAACCATAGCATAAGCCACATCTTGGTGGGGATAGTAATGTTGTGGGGTTCTTTCAGAGAAAAGAGGTCTGGGTGGACATGGTTTTCTTGCACGTGAAGTTGCCATTGCTGCTTCTTCCTTCTTCTTCCGGTTTGCTACTCCTCCAGACCTGCCTTGGATTGCTTGGGAGGTAGCCCTTATAGTAGATTGACTCAAGATTCGCCCTGTTTTCAATCCATTTTCAACCATTTCACTGATTTTGATAGCTTCGGCAAACGGCTTACCCATTGTAGACATCATGTTTTGATAATAATCAGCCTCTTGGGCTTGAAGGAAAACACTGACCATCTTCGTTTCGTCCATTGGAGGTTTGACTCTGGACGCTTGCTCACGCCATTTGACAGCATACTCTTGGAAGCTCTCCGAGGACTTCTTCTTTAGATTTGACAATGAATTCCTGTTAGGGGCGATGTCGATGTTATATTGAAATTGCCTGACAAAGTCCCAAGCCAGGTTGTCCTAGATATGCCAATGAGATATATCCTGATCCATATACCATTCAGAAGTAATGCCGACCAAACTCTCTCCAAAGTAAGCCATGAGTAGCTCTTTTTTTCCGCCCGCTCCCCGCAGTTGGTTGAAGTACCTTTTGAATTGGGCTATAGGATCCCCATGCCTATCATATTTTTCAAACTTCGGGGTTTTGAAACCCAAGGGTAAATGTACGTGTGGGAACATGCACAGGTTAGGGTAAGACACACTCTTTTTCCCACTCAGACCCTATATATTTTTGAGCCTTTGCTCCATGCTTCTTATCTTTCAGGTAATCTCCTCTTGTTCAAGGGTTTTTGCGATTTTCTCCTGCCCTGCGGTAAACTCGTACCAAGACGGCTGAGGGTAAGCATTGGTAGTAAACTAGGTTGGTTCCATTGGGAAAGATGGTGCTTGAAATGTGAAGGAAGATGGATCGAAGCTAGGCCTAGGTAAAGTAGGTTGTGTCGTGGCTGAACAAGGTGGTGCGGTGAATATATTTAAAGCCGCACCTAAAGTTAACACCTGGGGTCGGGCCTCAGAAGGTGTTCTAGCAAAGTGGGCTGAAATGGTAGGATATCCCAGTGGGGTATTTGGATAACTTATGGGGATGTTGGAGGTCCCACTTGCCCTGGGAAACAGCTTAGGGAATCCGGGTATTGCACTTGGTGGTTCTTTTCTGTTTTCCCAGGCATCCCACATTTCCATCATGCGGAGACGCAGAATCCTATTTTCCTCAGTAGTTGCTGACTCAGAAGTTGGAATGGTCGAGATCGGACTATCCTCTGGAATAGGAACTGTTGGCAGAGGAATTTTCGAAGACATTTCAACACTTCCTTTTGACTCGTGAAGTATGGATGTGAAGTCAGACTACCACAAAACCAACCACCTTACTATAGAACCTGGACTTAATAGTAGACAACAAACCGGTATGTTTGGAGCAGTTAATCACATAGGTAATCACACGTTGGGGGTGTGATGCACCTATACAGTTAAATGTGTTTCTACATATTTTTCCACGGTTGCATGTTTCATCCCGGCTTTGCTTACTTTTTCCCCAATTTTCTTTTCTTCCACTTTGGCCTTTTGTGCTTCTATTCCCATTTTTCGCACTTTTCTTCCCTCTCTTTCCTTGCTTTTTTTTCGTTTTTCTTTTCGTTTTTCTTTGGGTTCTTTCTTTTCAATATCCCTCTCTTATTTGAGTTATTTACAAAAATATGACCGGATCTGATGAGGATTGCCTACGTATCACGATGTCGCATGAATCTGATCATTACATAGTTCAAAAAAAATAAATGCAAAAAATAAAAAAAATTGTTTTGGGAATTTTCAATTCTCATTAATAAAACTCCTAAACTTTTCTATTACAAAAGACTTCAAACTACTCATTTCTTGGAAATTTAAAACTGCAAATAGACTCAAAGTACACTTTAAACTAAAAACTGAAATACAGACTCGATAAATGAAAAATCATGAGTACATAAGTGCTTCGACTCCTGGGGCCCATGGGACATCATTCAGTCTTGCCATGGGCCTACGTGTGAGATCCCCTTGAAGCCGCTCCAAATGGCTCATTATTTGGCTGACAACTGTCATTACTGCAGCGAAGAAAGTGGTCTGAGTCATGTCCTCACAAGCGTGGCATTTCATGACGATGTAATCGGCAATGGCTCCAACCCTCTCTCGAACAATACCCTTTTCCTAAAGCAAGCGCCCGATTTGCTGATTTCGGGCTTTTAGCACCTGAGTGTCATGATGGCTTCGATTCTCTAACTGTTGCATATCTTCCTCCATCTGATCCATCAAAGCATAATAATGTTCCCTGTCAGCTTTCAAGTTCCTAGCCTGTTTGGCCGCCTCATTTTCAAGGGTAGTTAGATTTCTCTTCAGATTGGTGATTGTCCTATCATATTTTCTTTTCATTTGTCGCACAAACTCTGCCCGCCTTTCCACATTCTTCGCCAATTGTGCTCGGACTTCTGCTAGACTGGACACAGATTTTTCTAGGTCTTCTTGACACTCAAGTACTTTCTTTCTCAGACCGCTTATAAGCCTTTCATCTGCTCGGCTTCTTTCCGAGTTTCTAGCAGCTAGTCTCATTTTCTGGATTTGAGCTTTGAGGGCTTCGTTCTCCTGAGTTAGCTTCTTCTTTTCCCCTTCATCTGCGGCATCTTGGATACTATTGCCAAATTTGAGGTCCCTGATTTGTCCCTCTAATTTACTTATCTTGGCCCTATAGATTTCTTCTTTTGCCAACCAGTCCCACTGCTCCCGCGAGTCATTAGCGAATTGTTGGACATGGGGTCTCTTAACTGGTCTCTCGGTCTCTCGGGGGATCTGAAACCTTTTACCGAACCAAATCATGTAATTGGGGTCTACCTCACCTTTAGCTAGATCTCGCACCATAGTCTTAGATTCGAGAAATCTGCACTCATTCCAAACTTGGCGAACTCTTCCTTCTGGAAATACAGCCTTTGGGCCTAATTCGACGACATGTCCACTCAAATCTTCGTCATGGGGGATGGTTTGAAACCTACCCAGTTGGCGCAAAACCCTATGAGGAGAATATGGCTGGATGCTCTGGATGCCCATTAAGAGAAGATAGCACACTTCGGTTGACATGCATACGACTTCGGTAGGAGGGAGCCATCCGAAAGTCCACTCAATTTTATCCGAAGTTAAAGAACTTAAGTGTGCAAACCAAGCCTTGGCACCCTCTGGAAATTCAACACCTTCCACACGGCTTTCAAATTCTTCGATGCAATTTAAACCGGTCATGTCGTAGTTCATATACCCGACACGATGACAGAGATGTTCCTGTATCCACAATTGTTGTAGTAGCTTACATCCTTGGAAGAATTTTCCCCTTCTCGACAGATGGTCAAAGCTCGGTAAATCTCAGACAAGATCAGGGGAACCAGGGTGCCATTAGCTTTCTTGATTGCGACATCAACCATCCCCACGAGGCCCAATTCCATGTTGCCATCTTTTTGCGGACAGATTATAACAGCCAAGGGTGCTACTATAAAAACCAAACCCCGCCTTGCCTCCCATTTATATTTATTTCCGACATGGGTCAGACCAGTATTCGATGCTTCAAAACCTTGGGGATTGCCATAGCATTGGTACAAGAACTGGAAAGTGCAAAACTCTTCAGATAAATTCCCATCCTGAATATCCCGGCTAATACTCAACATATCCAGAAACTTGTGAGGAGATACTGGTCTCGGTGACACCAGGTACCGACTTCTAAGGTTTCCGCTAAGGCCGGTGTAACCCGCAATTTCCTCTAGCGTGGGTGTGAGCTCAAAATCAGAAAATCGGAACACATTGTGAGTCGGATCCCAAAAAGGTATCAAGGCTTCAATCACGTCCAATTTTGGCTTGATGTTCAAAAGTCTGACAAGACCACCCAAAATTTTTACCATGGTTCCTCGGCTGACTTTTCCTAAGTCGTTCCACCACATGTGGAGCTGTAAGGGGATCTCTTTAAGAGCTGCGAAAGGTTCATTTTCATCTGTGCTCATCCTGCACATTTATTAGGGTGATTTAATTAAAAAATATTATGACTCATTTTGACTCAAGAAAAAGTTATCACTATATTTTTTCAAAATTTTCATAAAAAATTTGGCTTTGCAAATACAGCCTTTCAGCACTTCGGGGAAGAAGATTTTAAGGCTGCATTTGCTAACCGGCCAAAACATTGAAAAAACGACCAATGGTGGCTGTTCTTGCGAAAAACGGCCTTCCGATTCCCTTTTGGGGACATTCAGCTATTTTAGACAAGAATGGCATCACCTTACTTATTTACAATAAAACAATAAAAAATTTGTTCTTTTTGGGATATTTTTGCAAAATGAGAAGTTGGACCCGATGAAGGTTGCCTATGTATCCCACATCCGGTGAGAATCAAAATGGCGTAGTTCGGGCAGATTTGACATAATGAAAACAAAACCAACTATTTTCAAAAACAAAATTTTCTCTCTTTTTTTTCAAAATTTCGGCAGAGTTTCAGTATATTTTTTTGGACATTGTTTTTTTTTCAAAAACAAGCAATTATCTCTCTTAGCCCTCACATTTTCTTTTTCTTTTCCAACCTTTCTCCTAATATTCATAAGTCGGTCAACATGCAAATCCGAAGCAAATTAATGCACAAGTAGCAAGTAGGATGCATTAGGATGGTCTTTTTATTTCGGGTACACCTGTCCTAGACAGGCCCAACCCCTGTGTTGAGTCTCCAAAGTCAAATGCACGTGATGCAAACAAACGTTCCTACTAGGAATCTGGCATGAAGTTTGTTATACTAGGTTTAAAACCTAGGTGTATTGTTCTAGACCTGGCTTATTCGAGCGGACAGCTCGAGCCGGGGGGCAGCGTACCGGGAATACAAAAGCTTCACCGGCTTTGCAACTTGTCCGAACCTCGTTCTAAAATTGGATAAGATTCTAAACAGAAGAGAAGTCACACGAAGTTCGCACTCCCTAGATAATTTAGAAGACTCAGAGAGAAGAAGAGTTTCGTAGTAGTTTATATACAGTTCACAAAATATCAAAGCGGTAAAAAGCGGCATTTAGCACATTAGGCTCAAACATGTACAAAAATCAGATAATAAATAAAGCCAACTATAACAGCTATTCTAAGCTCGAATTCTTAAACTCTGAACCGAAGTTCTGGGTTTGGGTCCCCAGCAGAGTAGCCAGAGCTATCACACCTCCTTTTTACACACCTGAAGGTATATATAAGGGAGTTTTTTTAATTTATTCAAAATGGGACTATTTATTCATTTTTTAGAGTCGCCACTTGGGATGGTTTGTTTTCTGGTATCCCAAGTCACTGGTTTATTTTAAATCCCAAATCGAGGAGATTCAACTTTCCTTTTGAAGTCTACAAACCAGAAATTCTGAATAAGAAATTCTGTTAACCCGAGGGCAGGTGTTAGGCACCCCTAGATTCCGTGGTTCTAGCACGGTCGCTTAAACTATCATAATCGGCCTCTTATCTGATTTTAATACATGTTTTAACCTATGATACAAGTTTTAACTTATTAACCACTTTTAATTAATTTTAAGAAAAGATTCAACGTTATCTAAAATACGTCTTGAACCACGTCACATGAAATGCACCCGCGGTTCGCGATACATTTTATCTAACTTTGTTGAGATTTGGATTTGGGTCACACGGAATGCACACCCGAGTTTAAGGAAATTAATTTAAAATTACGCGCCTAAAACAACTACGCACTTTCAAATTTGCGAGGGCCATGGAAAATTCAACTAAATGGCACGCCTCGATTTCTAAGGATTTAAAATTAATTAGATAAGGGCCATGCATTTTGAGCTTTTATTTGGCACGGCACACCTCGGTTCCGATTTTAAAGGAAATTCAAACTAAAGCATTTGAGGGCCACAACTTTATCTTACTTAATATGGCACGCCTCAAGTCTAGTTTTTTAAAAGCCCAATTAACTAAGGAAAACTTGAAAGAATTTTAACTACTTTTCAAGCGAAATGTTTGAACCAATTTTAGGCTCATGGTCTGTCATTAAAAGAGACGCGTGAATGGAAGGATGGGCTTAGGTTAACAGCAGTTAAAGAAACATTGGGCTCAAATAACTGGCCCCAAATACCAAGGGACACGACTTGCCTCAAATCCAGGCCCAACGTGAGCCCAAATCTTTTGAGAACTGCGTATCAAAGGGTGTCGGACTCGAGATCGAGTCTTCGGACACACGAAAACATTAGAACATCAAAATGTGGATGTGAGCCCAACATGGCTTTCAATAACACATAACCATTTGGCAATCATGCTCACTTAAATCTTCAGCACACTCAAAGAACAATTATGCGAAATTTTAGATCTAATTGAACTTCTTTTCAATACATGTAATAGCAGATCAAAAACTCCCAAGCTTGTCAAATGAACACATCTGGATTTAAATTTAAACAAGCTTATAAATGACCAGGGCAATTATGCACAAGGCTAGTCCCTTTAAGTAATCAACCAAACCATTTTTCTCATTCAAAATGACTATAAGCTAACTAACTTGGAAGCCATTCAATAACCAGTTAACTTCCAAAATATAAACATTCTGCTGCTCATAATAACATCTGCCCCTAATATTGCTCAATTTTAGGACAGTGTTCACATAGTAACATGAAACCTCTCAAAACCTGAGCTTAAAACCCCTCCTTCACAACAAACAAACCATGCTTCAAAATCATTACAAGGTTCAAATCCTTATTTCCAAAAGAGGATAGTAAGCACATGAGTTGGCTGTATCCAAAAACTTTAACTAAGCTACTACTAGCTAATTTCATATGAGTCTAAGAACATACATAAAAAACAACTCCATTTAATAGAAATACAACACAGTAATTTAAGACATGGTGAAATGAGCCAAAGCGAAGAAAGAGAATCAGCCTGAATAGTCTAAAGAAAATGTGCAAAGAAAATAAAATCCTAAACAAAAGAACAACTTCTGATTGATTTCAGCTAAGAAAACATGTCTTTCAAGTAACAAGCAACATTCAGAACTTCATTTCCAACTCATGGTTCAGAGTAATACCTGGCAATAAAAGGAAACAAAAAGAAATGAAGAATCAGCGGACAACAGCAGCAGAAATCAGCTTGGAAACCAGTAGTGAAACAATATTCTAACAACAACTTAAAAGCAGGCTTTAAAACCCAAAACCTAAGCCATTTTAACCAAGTGCAAGGTCTTTGAAACTTTCAAAAATTATAGCTAACAAGGAAGATCAAAAAACCAGAAACCAAGCCAAATTTTGAGTAGTTTTTTTTAACCAAGAAATGCGGGGAATTCAGTGTTATTTTAGAGTCAGCCATTTCAGTTTTTTTTTCCAGAATTTGTAATATCTCCAATCTCTAACTTTTGATGAAGAAAGAGTTTCTTTATAGGCAAGTTTTAGGGTAGCATAAAAGGGATTCAGATTTTCACTTATATCCTTTTCAAATTCTCATTTTTGCTCAAGTACCCTTAATTTAAAATCAGCATTTTCAGTCTAGTCCTAAAGGCACCTTCCTAGCAGCTTCCTAAATCAGTTATAAAGATATTCCCTAGCCTAAATTCCTAGACTACCCCTTAAACCCTTGCTAATTACTTCAGAAATCTCATGGGTCAAGTTGACCAAATAACTTAAACCCAATTGAACGGGTTGCTCTTTGCAAATGGGTCAGAGACAACCCAAAGCCCGAACGACAAAATTATCCAACTAAAATCTGTAAGCACAGAATAACACAAATACTGAAATGGTTTCAACAATTAAAAATCTAAACTAAATGACTGATTAACTAATGAACTAGAATTAACAAATCAAAACTAAACTAATTAACAGACTAAATGCACTAATTAAAGAAAAAGATTTAAAACTAACATGCATAAAAAACGACTCAGGAGAAACTGGAAAAACAAAGAGGAATTAAGAAGAAGAGAAAGAAGCAGAAGATAGAATAAAATGAAAGAAAAATGAGGAAAAGATAACAAAAGAAAAGGAAAAATACCTAAAAATATCTCGGACAGTAAAGAATTGGAACGAGCCTTCGAATCTTCAATATTTAGGCCGAGTTTGACATTAATCGTGTGTTCTTATCAAGAACACACGAGTAATATCCAACTAGACCCCAATCTTCACCGAAATCTCGAGTTTGAGGTTTTTGGGGGTTTTAGGGTTCGAACTCAATTTAAGATTCGACGAGTTTGGGATAGCTTCGAGGGAAAAGAGTGATGGATTTGGTATGCGGGAGTCAAGAGGGTTATGTGGTGTGGATTTGGGGCGGATTGGAGGCGGCGGCGCCGGCTAGAGACGGTGAAAAATGGGGCCGGCGCTTTAGGGTTCTTGTTTGGTCTCTGAAGAGAAGGGGAAATGAGAGAGACGGGTTTGGGGGGGGGGTAGGCATTTAGGATAGTTTTATATAAGATGTGACCCAGTTCCGGACCGTCCGATCAATTGAGATCGACGGTCTTGATCTGAAGCAAATGAAACCGTGTCGTTTGGTTTTGATTGGGGTTTGGACCGGGTTGGGACACAGATCTGGGCTGGTTTGGTCGAGTAATTGAAAGGGAAATGGGGTAATTCAATTGGGCTTGGGGATTTAAAGTATTTGGCCCAAAAATCCGAGTCTTTTCAATTCTTTTCCCCTTTCTTTTATTTCAAAAAATTCTTTTTCTTTTCAAAAAAATAAAACCTACATTAATCCCTAAATCAAATTATCCTACCAAATTAAATTACTTAACTCTAAATAATAATTACCACAATTAATTAAAAACCAAATTAAAAGAAAAACTACCAAAATTCGAAACTCAAAAATTAAAAAATGCAAAATGAGTTATTTTTTTGTGATTTTTCATTTTTGTAAAACACTAAATCACTAATTAATCTAAAAAATATAAAATTAAATCCTAAATGCAAATGCAATGTATTTTTTGTATTTTTATGATTTAAAAAAGATTAAACATGCATACAAAACGCAAACAAACAGAAAAACTCTACCATAAATCCTGAAATAACAAATAATTAAAAGAAAAAATCTAATTTTTGGAATTCTGTAGGAGTAATTCATGTGAGGCAAAATCCACGTGCTCACAGCATCTTTGACGATGAGTTCTCAATAACCTTCCTGGGTTGGATTTATTGTAAAGTCTTCGTGTTTATTATGTGTTTCTTGGGCATGCTGGTATTCCCAATCCAAGGGGATAAAATCCATACTAGGCTGGCCATGGTGACCAAAACTCTGATGGATGGGATTGAGGGGGAGACATACACTATCGTCCCTATGATCGTTGCAGACATGTACCGGGCTTTAGAGCGATGTCAAAAAGGGTTCAGGTTCTTCGAGGGTTGCAACTTGCTGTTAGAGATCTGATTGTTGGAACATCTCCAAAAAGGACAATACTGTCAAGAATATCCACGAAGGTTGTGGAATGATCACATAGCCTTCCATCATCCCAAAAGAATGAATTATATTTCTGACATGTTTGCTCAACCGGAGGACGCTGTGGGATGGGTATAACTTTTCAAAAATTTGACCGAGGAGCAGGTCTAGTGGATGTTCGAGTGGTTCCCTACCGATGAGTTCATCATTAGATCCAGAGATTTTCCACACTTGGTGTTGATCGGGTTGAGGGGCATATACCCTTATGCTCCTTTAAGGGTTATGAGACAAGCAGGTAGGAGACAGATCATACCACGGGTCGTTAAAATGTGTCACTTTAGGGCCAATTTCCAAGGTGACGCCATCCTGTATAAGAATAAAGCACAACATATGTGGACCTTGAAGATTATTGTAGAAAAGGATACTATCGAGCTAGACTGATATCATACGGGTCACTCATACCTTTACCCTTCATGGTTGGGGGACAATATAGCTGGGGTCTTTGAGCCAAGGGATGGGCCAAGAAATAGGGTCATAGACGAGGTTGTTGAGGCAGAGGTGAAGTACAACAAGCTGCAGAAAAGAGTTCGAGAATCGGAAGCTGAGCATATGGCACAACATAAGGCTGACATGGAGATGATTAACGAGTGGAAGGAGAGAGCTACTAAATCTAGTGAAAGGCTGGAGTATCTGGAGTACAATTTAATGTAGTTGGAAGGGAAGATGAAAAAAAGGGTCACTGACTGCCAGAACGCTAAAGGAAATGAAGGAGGGCATCCGGCAAGGGCATTCCTACTGCTGAGCTTGCGCGAGCTGGGAGAGTTGATTGACAAGAGCATCCATTCTGGAGAGGGTCTTTTTGGGACCAAGTAGATTAGATTTATTTGCTTTCCTTTCAAATGTAATAAGGCCAAGTGCCATTATTGAAATTATCTTATCTAATTTCGTTTTGGGTCATTTATTTTTACATTAATGAAATGAGGCAATTATTGGCACTAAAGTTCTCCAAATTTATTGTCGCTAAGCCTACCTCGGGCACAACGAGGCTCCCAAATTAGGACACGAATTTTCATTTCCTCAATATGTGTTTAAATATTGCAAACATTTCAGAATCCTTACTGACTTGTTTATCTTTTATTTTTCTTTATTCTTTATTCTCATCCCCTAAGGTTAGTTCGCTTATACTGGCATCATCAGCATATCACACCAGATCTAGAGGCCCTCCACATCCTCCTCCTCTAAGTAATACAAAAGGAAAAGGAAAAACTAAAATGGATTACTTAAGTGGTATTCGAAAGGAGAATGCTGAGAACGCAGAAACTTTAGATGATCGGAGTACTCCAGCACCAAATGATCTAGTTTTGAGGTTAGAACAAAAGATACTGGAACTACAAGGAGAGCTTGAGTAGGTCCGCAACTTGTCAAACTTACCACTCACTCTGAACGTCCCCGACATCAACATAAAGAACCTAGCACCTCCGCAAAACACACCAAACCAACACCCACAAAACCCTCTTGCACCACATCAATATGCAACCCCACCTCAAAATCTCAATACCCTACCAATACCAACTCTACCACAACATCACCATCAACCAATTCATTACCCACCAACCGCCACTTATCACACTCCCCAGAACACACCACAACCCATTCTTGATCCTCAAAACTCAACCAATGACCACAATTACACCCCAGGCACCCGACACTCACCAAAACAACCTCATATACATGTAAACCGCACCTCACTCTATCCAACCAACTTCCTATACACCAAAATTCGCCGAGAAGGACCTGCTCATTAAAAACATGGTTGAGGAACTCAAGAAGTTGACGAGTCGAGTTCAGGGTGTCGAAGGCGGTAAAGGAATAAAAGGTTTGAACTATGAAGACATATGCATACAGCCAGATGTAGAACTACCAGAGGGTTACAAACCTCCCAAGTTTGAAATATTTGACGGTACAGGTGATCCCAGGGTTCATTTCAGGACTTATTGTGACAAGCTTGTTGGGGTCGGAAAGGATGAAAGGATCCGGATGAAAATCTTTATGAGAAGTCTTACGGGAGATGCTTTGTCCTGGTACATCAGCCAGGATCTTATAAATGGTCCAACTGGGTGAGTATGGCGTCTGATTTCATGGACCAATTCAGGTTCAACACAGAGAATGCACCAAATGTTTTCCACATTTAAAACCTTAAGAAGAAGCCCACCAAGACATTTTTTGAGTACGCTACCCGTTGGAGGTCGAAAGCAGCCAAGGTTAGGCCAGCATTGGACGAAGAGCAAATAAACAAATTCTTCGTCAGAGCAGAGGATCCACAATATTCTGAAAGGTTGATGGTTATCGAAAATCATAAATTCTCTGATATCATCAAACTCGGAGAAAGAATTGAAGAAGGAATCAAGATCTGGATGGTGACAAACTTTGAGGCATTACAAGCCACAAATAAGGCATTACAATCAGGTGGAATATCAAAGAAAAAAGACGTTGGGCCAGTAATGGTGGCTCAAGGCCCGAAATCTCCACTCACATATCAAATACCTCCACCCACATACCAAGCACCACCACCCACATATCAACCTTCATCTCCTAGATATTCCCAAACAACCACTGCCTATCATACCTATAGTTCCCAACCACCTCATTTCCAGTCACCTCCAACTCGCCAAAATTATCTAAGACCATGATCCAATTTTGACCGTAACCTACCCAGACAGTACACCGCTATTGCTGAACCCATTGACTAGCTGTATGAAAGTTTGAAAGTCGTTGGTTACGTCACCCCTGTTCCTGCTGTGGCATTAGAGAATCCATCTCAATGGGTCAACCCAAACAAAACCTGTGCATACCATTCTGGTATGAAAGGGCACACCATTGATGAGTGCCGAACATTATAAGATCCAGACACTGATTGACAACAAGTCTATACAGGCGAAGGAATCTGCACCCAATGTCCGCAACAACCCTTTCTCAGACCACAGAGGTGGTGGGATACATGTGATAGAGATGGATGAACAATGGGATCCTGAGGGGTCAATCGGGCTTATTCGAGAAGGCGATGACTTTAAACTTACAGTCACACTTACTCCTATTGTAGTACAAACTCAGTCACTGATCGAAGTTGAGATAACTGCATCAGCTCCATTTGAGATAGAGGTAGCTCCACTGCAGCCACCCCTATTTTATTTGAAGTGGAACTGGCCACACCTTTTATGGTGACAGTATCAACCACACCTTCTTTCAATTCAAAAGCAATACCCTGGGATTACGTCACTGAAGCTAGGCGAAAGTAAAGGCAAAGATGGAGGAATCCGATGCTGCAAAAGGAATGACTAGGACTGGAAGGATCTACACACCTGAACACTTGGGAGGGCCAAGTAAGGATGCCGCTACCAAGCAACCTGTCGTTGAGACAGGACTGAATGATCTTTGGAGGAAAGTACAGGCAAGGGAGTATTCCGTAATTGATCATTTGAACAAAACCCTAGCTCAGATATCCATGCTGTCATTGTTGCAAAACTCAGAGGCACACAAGAATGTTTTAATGAAGGTGTTGAGTGAAGCTTATGTGCCCAACAATATCACCTGCAGAGAGATGGCCAATATGGAAGGGCAGGTACTGGAAAGTCATAAGATAATCTTACACGAGGATGAGCTACCGCCTGAGGGGTTGAATCACAACCGAGCATTACTCATCACAGTGCAATTCGGAGACAAATTCATTGCTAGTGTCTTGATTGATGGAGGTTCAAGCCTCAATATTTTTCCGTTGGATACTCTGAAAAGACTGGGCAAAGGTTTCCATGAAATACGGGTAGGGAGCATGAACGTGAAAGAGTTCTATGGGTCTCAAAGGGCCACGATTGGGGAAATTAATATTTGTCTACAAATGGGACCAACTTGGTTCGACGTTGAATTTCAAGTGCTCGACATACCAGCCTCATACAATCTTCTGTTAGGCCGACCATGGATACATGCCATTGGGGTTGTGTCTTCCACACTGCATCAAGCCGTGAAATTCGAATGGAACCATCATGAGGTGATCATTCACGAAGATGGGAGTAACCCCATTTACACCAGTCAAACCATCCCTGTTATTGGAAATAGAAGAAGGTTAAGAGGAGAAACATATCATCACATCGAACGTGTCATTGCCGTTGAGAAAGACAAATGGTGGAGCAACAAAATAGAAAGCATACTGACATGGTCTGGGTATGAACCCGGCAAATGGCTTGGAAAGAATCTCCAGGGTATTACTAAACCGATACAGCTAAAGTGCCACGGTACTACCTTCGGGCTCGGATACCTGTATATATGCCAAGAGTATGATGATTGGTCGCCTCCATGGCGTAGACCTTATTACCCTCTCGAGCAACCAGTGCCACGTCTGGGTCAAACATTTCACTAAGCCGATACAATACGAGGAACTACAGAAGAAGAAATATTGGTTGGGCTAAGGAATCTATTCTTGGAGGATGAAGACATGGACTACAGTGCAATAATTGAGGAGGAGAAGGAAGAAGGCCTCACTATCCAGACTGTGGAGAAGGGAGCTGTTCTCAGGAACTGGACTGCCATACCATCCTGGGCCCGCCGAGTCCCTGGGTAGCTTGGTAGATTTTATTCTTATAGCCATTCTAGGTATTTAAGATTTTAGTAATTTTGTTTTTTTAAAGACTCACTTGTTTCAAAATAAATACTCGATTCATTGAGCCGTACTTGTTTGGATGTTTTAGGTATTAATCAAATGCATTGCTCCTTATTATTTATTATTATCTTTCATATTTTTCTTTACGCAGCATTATTGTTACTTTTCCTGATGAACTGGTGACTGTGGCATGTAATGAGGCAACACAACATGAGAATAGTGATTCAGATGAAGAAGATGAGACACCTGAGGAAGTTGTTAGGTAAGTTGAAAACTTTGAGAATAAGCCTAAGTCCAACCTAGAAGAAGCCGAAGCAGTAAATTTAGGAGATGCTGATACGGTCAAGGAGACTCGCATCAGCATTCACTTATCACCAATAGAGAAAGAGGAGTACATTTGTTTCTTAAAGGAGTATGAGGACATTTTCGCATGGTCGTATGATGACATGACCGGTTTGAGCACGTCCATAGTGGCTCATAAGTTTCCTACTAACCCCATGTGTCCGCCAGTGAAGCAGAAACTCAAAGAATTCAAACCGGATATGAGCCTAAAAATCAAGGAGGAAGTTACTAAGCAAATCAAAGCCAAAGTTCTCAAGGTTGTTGAGTACCCAACCTGGTTAGCCAACATTGTACCAGTCCCAAAGAAAGATGGGAAAGTCAGAGTATGTGTTGACTATCGAGACTTAAACAGAGCAAGTCCCAAGGACAAATCTCCATTGCCAAACATACACATCTTGATCGATAATTGTGCCAAGCATGAACTCCAATCCTTTATGAATTGCTTCGCAGGTTACCACCAGATCTGGATGGATGAAGAAGATGCAGAAGAAATAGCTTTTATTACACCATGAGGCGTGTACTGTTACTAAATGATGCAATTTGGTCTAAAGAATGCTGGGGCTACTTACATGAGAGTCATGACAACCATCTTCCATGATATGATACACAAAGAAATAGAGGTGTATGTGGACTATGTCATTATCAAATACAAGAGGGTCGCGGACCACATAGCGGACTTGAGAAAGTTCTTCGATAGTCTAAGGAGGTACAACTTGAAACTGAACCCCGCAAAGTGTGCATTCGGGTTTCCAGCAGGAAAGTTACTGGGATTCATTGTCAGTTGTCGAAGGATCGAGCTGGATCCATCTAAAGTCAAAGTTATTAAGAAATTGCCACCACCTAGGAGCAAAAAGGACGTGATGATCTTCATAAGACGTCTCAACTATATCAGTCGCTTCATAGCACAGTCCACCGTCATATGTGAACCCATCTTCAAGATGCTGTGGAAAGACGCCGAAACAAGCTGGACCGAGGATTGTCAGAAAGCTTTCGACAAAATCAAAGAATACATGTCCACACCACAAGTCTTGGTCCCACCAGAGCCAGGACGGCCTTTGCTACTCTATCTATCTGTCTTGGATGGAGCCTTCGTATGTGTTTTGGGACAACATGATGAGACAGGAAGAAAGGAAAAAGCTATATATTACATGAGTGAGAAATTCATACCTTATAAAGCACGATACTCTCTACTGGAGCGCACTTGCTGTGCTTTGACCTGGACGGCCCAGAAGTTGAGGCATTACTTATGTTCCTATACCACATACCTCATATCCAGGAAGGACCCTTTGAAGTACATATTTCTTAAACCCATGCCAATTGGGAAGCTAGCCAAGTGGCAGATACTGTTGAGTGAGTTTGATATTGTCTACAAAAGACGATCAAAGGACAAGTATTGGCAGACCATCTTGCTAAAAATCCGGTAGGAGGATAATACGAACCCTTGAGAACGTATTTTCCTGATGAAGAGGTGTCATTCGTACGAGAGGACATTACCGAAGGATACGACGATTGGAGAATGTTCTTCGATGAAGCTGCAAATTTCAAAGGAGTGGGCATTGGAGCAGTCTTGGTATTAGAAATAGGTCAACACTATCCGTTGTCTGCTAAACTTAGATTTTCCTACACTAACAACATGGTAGAATACGAATCCTGCATACTAGGACTCAACATGGCAATCGACATAAATATTCAGGAGCTGCTGGTAATCGGTGATTCAGATTTGCTTGTGCACCAGGTGCAAGGAGAATGGGCCACCAAGAATTCCAAGATATTACCATATCTGCACCATGTGCAGGAATTGAGAAAGAGGTTCATGAAGATAGAGTTCCGACATGTGCCCAAAATTCAGAATGAGTTTGTCGATGCATTGGCCACTTTGTCATCCATGATACAACATCCAGATAAGAATTTCATTGATCCCATCCCAGTAAGAATCCATAATCAACCGGCTTATTGTGCTCATGTCGAGGAAGAGAACATGGAAAGCCTTGGTTCCACGACAACAAAGTGTATTTGGTGAAAGGAGAATATTCGGAGCATACAAACCACACTCAGAAATGCACACTCCGGAGATTATCCAATCTCTTCTTCCACAGTGGAGGAAACTTGTACAGAAGAACTCCTGATCTGGGATTGCTAAGATGTGTCGACACAAAAGAGGCTTCTAAACTACTTGAGGATATACATGCTGGGACTTGCGGCCCGCACATGAATGGTTTCATCTTAGCCAAAAAAATACTTAGGGCCGGTTACTTTTTAATGACCATGGAAACAGATTGCGTCCAGTATGTCCGCAAATGCTATCAATCTAAAGTGCATGCCGATATGATAAAAGTGCCTCCAAATTAGCTCAATGCAACAAGCTTACCTTAGCCATTCGCCGCCTGGGGAATGGCTGTTATTGGTCCGATAGATCCCACTACTTCAAATGGGCACAAGTTTATTCTGGTAGCCATTGATTACTTCAAAAAATGGGTAGAGGCTGCATCGTACAAAGCTGTAACCAAGAAAGTCATCGCAGACTTTGTCAAAGACTGTGTAGTTTGCTGATTCGAAGTTCCTGAGTCCATTATTACTAATAATGCCGCCAATGTCTATAGTGATCTGATGAAGGCCATGTGTGAAACTTTCGAAATCAAGCACAAGAATTCCACACCCTACAAACCTCAGATGAATGGAGCCGTAGAAGCCGCCAACAAAAACATCAAGAATATACTAAGGAATATGGTAGAAAACCACAAACAATGGCACGAGAAGCTACCTTTTGCTCTGTTAGGATAACGCACTATAGTTCACACATCAACCGGAGCAACTCCCTACATGCTGGTTTATGGTACCGAAGCTGTCATACCAACCGAGGTAAAGATTCCTTCTTTAAGAATCATACAGGAAGCTGAACTTAGCGAAGCAGAATGGATAAGGGGTCGCTATGAAAAATTGGCACTTATAGATGGAAAACGGATAAACGCAGTATGTCACTGTCAGCTTTACCAGAACTGAATGCCTAAAGCTTTCAACAAAAGGGTCAAACCAAGACAATTTGCACTAGGATAACTGGTACTGAAGAAGATCTTCCCACATCAAGATGAAGCCAAAGGGAAATTCTCTCCCAACTGGCAAGGTCCTTATATGGTTCACATGGTGCTGACAGGAGGAGCACTCATACTTGTAGAAATGGATGGAGAACTCTGGCCAAATCCAATCAATTCAGATGCATTCAAGAGTTACTATGCTTAGACTATTTACATTTTCTCATTTGATGTAATTGAACTGTGCTTGACCTGATTCCCGTTTAAGAGGGGATACGTCTATGGGTTCGGTCATATCATAATAAAATTTTCATTTCCTCCAAGATCAGAAACTGGGGCAGATTTTGAGGAGGACCCTCAAAATACCGGAGCAAGTCCAGCCGACGTTGCTGCATACCAGAAAGTCAGAAACTATTTAAGAAACTGGGACAGAATTTTGAGAAGGATTCTCAAAATTCCGAGGAAGGGTCAACAATTCTAGTTACTCACAAACGACCGAAGAGTCATCCACTAAAGTGGGGCAGAATTTTGAGGAGGGCCCTCAAAATTCTAATATAGGAAAACTGCAATGTCTCTGAAATGTGTTATCAATATGTTTCTAAAACAACTCTGCTTTTTATCAATAATTGCATAGTTTCGAAAACATTATTTTTTATAACAGTCAGGTGTTACCCAGGAAAACTCAAACAAGGCCTCCAAAACGGAACGAAGCAAGGCTAGCGGACAAAGGCATGAACCAACCTCCCCTCATAAAACTTACAATTTTTCTTTGAACGCAGGCACATCTGACGTAGCGATAGCATTCACAGAACATGCACACACAAGGCAAAATCACTATCAAACAGGCCATCAGACACCAAATACATCTCCAGCTAAGAAACATACTACCCTTATTTGCTACTCATTATTTGCGTGGGACTAATTCCTGTCCTGTATATCTGCATGAGGCTAATTCTTGCCTCTATATTTGCTTGAGGTAATCCCTGCCTCCACACCTGCATGAGGCTAATCCCTGCCTCCATATCTCTATAAGGCTAATCCCTGCCTCTATATCGGCATAAGGCTAATACCTGCCTCCATACCTATATGAGGCTAATCCCTGCCTCCATATCTGCACGAGGCTAATCCTTGCCTTCATATCTGCATGAGGCTAATCCCTGCCTCCATACTTGCATAAGGTTAATCCTTGCATCCATATTTGCATGAGGCTAATCCTTGCCTTCACATATGCACATGACTAAGCATTGTCTCTCCTTGCATAAATGTTGCTCGATTCTGATCCTATCTATTTGCTTTTCGATCGGGCCAAGCTCTGCCCTTCATTTTACAAGACTAAGCCTTGTATTTTTAACATCATATTATTGCATCTGTTAGTTTATATGAGTCCACCTAACTATAGAGTACCTGGTCCACTATGAGATGATGCTTAGAATGCAGTAAAGACTGAAAGTAAAGAAGGCAAGAGATTTTCTACATGGAAAAATCCCACATAAGGGGATCAAAAAACCACGACCTACTCTTGTAGGCTTTTAATTCTACTAACTTGCAATCTTCCTATTACAAGGCACTTTGTAAAAACCCTATTGCAAAGACTTCAAACTAACTTGTGATGCAACCACCACATGCCACTCTATAACTATCCTAGTTGCAAAGGCTTTAAATTTATGACTATCCCTAGTCACAACAAAAACTCAGAAGTATACAAATTTTGGTTTGTTCCTAAGACAACTCTTCTAATAAAGCAAACTAGGAATTACAATGACGAACAAATAACAAGATTACAACTCAACTACGGAGGTGCATAAACTCTTTAAGAAACTGATCCTTAGTGGAGTTGTCTTCTTGTTCTTGACACACCAGTGACTTCAATGCCAGATGAATACTTTTGTTTCTTAAGAGAATATCACTGAATGCACAAAATATGGTGTGTCTTGCACCAGTTTGTTTTATCACAAAAGATAGCACAATGGATAGTGATGTCAATTCTTGGTGTACGTTTCTTCCCAATGAGATGTGACTGTTGTACTGTTTGAATAGCCACTTCTTGGCAGTTGCTTTCCAGCTGGATAGTGGACTCTGTACTTCTGTCAGGACACACCAACGGACCAGGTCCTAGTTGTGGTCCTCTTCTATGACAGTTGCTAGATGGTCACTTTCTTCTGCTACATTCCTGCTGTGTATTTGACTTGTACTTCTATTAGAGAACCCTATTGGAGCAGGTCCCTATTGTGTTTCTCTTTATGTTGATTGCATACAGTCACTGACTTGTGCTTGTGTCGGAGAACCCTAAGGAACCAGATCACCATGTCCTTGTTGTGTTCCTCCTTGTGGTCGTTCATCCATTTGCTGATTTTTAGACTTCGACCATGTCACATGAAATATATGCCCTATGGGCTAGGTTCTCTATCTGGTTCTTCACGGCAAGTTTGTTAGATCATCAAAACATAAGAAGCATAATGCCAAACATTGAAAACCCATCAAGTTCCCCCTTTTTGATAATGACAAACCTAGGCATGGACAGTATCTGTTTAGAGCAGAAATAACCATATGAGATGCCAGAACTACACGAAGTTCCCACTTAATCTCATATCTCCCTCCTTTGTGATTTTCCCTCTTACCTACATACATAAAGCATATTACCCCTCACTCACGCATATTACCTCTCACTCACTACACACTTATTATCCCTTTTGGCATCTAAAAAAAAGAGCACACGACATGACAGAAAAGAGCACGAGCAGGTAATAAGCATAAAGAAGTCTAACAGAGCTAGCTCATTCCACATATGTGCACACAACATGACAGAAAAGAGAAGCTAGAGGAACACAGTATTGTATAAGCAAAGAAAGGGGAGTTGTTTTTATTAATGTTTACATTGGACTGAGCACGTCAGGAGCAGTAATGGTTACGTTCAACATGCCATCACAAAAACAAGTAAACAAAAGTAAAACAGCAGCCATAGGATTTTAAAGCAAAAATAGCTGGACACTAAGAGGATCCTAGGGGACACTAAAGGAAGAAGGTTTGGAGGAAGAGACATCAATGGTTTTGAGAACCAGGTCCAGTCTAGCATTTGCAGACAGTTGTTCTTCAAGAAATTGAGCCTGAAGTCTGCCACTTTCCTTTGTCAGTCGTGCAACTTCCTCATTGACAAAATCAGGTACTTTAGCTTCTTGACTGAGATGAGTTTCCAATATGGCATTTCGAGCCCTCAACCTTCTTATTTCCTCAGAATCTGCATTTTGAGTGTTGATCAACTGAGAAATGGTCGAGATGCTTCCACCAACTCTTTTTACAAATTCACATTCTTCTAGAGTGGTCTTAGAGAAGGTCTTCTTGCGAGTACCTACTCTGGGATTCCTCAAGGGGACCTTGTAGAATTTGAACATCTGAGTGAGGAGAAAGTCATAAGGTAACCCATGATTTCCACCCTTAAAGTTTGCCACCTTTTACATGTGATCTATCATGATTGCTGGCAAATTGACTGGGACAAACTCATCAAGTGCTTCCATTAGAACCACATCCGATATTTTAGCAATAGATCGCCTCTCAAAATGATGTAATAGCATTTTATTGACCAGTTCAAAGAGAAGCTGGTACTCAGGAAGCAATACCTTCTTATGCACCTGTTCCCCCTGTTGAATAGCTTGCTCTTTCATGATAGCTCTCCGAAAGTTTACTTTACAGACACCCTTAATTGAGGACATACCTTCACACGGAATTCTGAGAACATTTCCCAATATTGAAGCGTCGAGTACAATGTGTACTCCATTTACGAACGCACAGATGTGATCCCCCTTAACAGTGAAAAGAGATGCGTAGAAGGTTTGTACTGCATTTTCGTACACCAGAGCCATGCTCCCTTCAAACAAGTGTTCCCATTGTTGAAATTCTACAATCTCTAGAATTTGTCTCATGCCTGCCATCTCCGAATTGCTGGATCAAATGTACGACCCCACAACACTTTCTGAGTTTTTAATCTCTGCTGCCAAAGACCACCATCACAAGTCATGGACCTTATTGAACCAGGTTCTTTAATAGTTTCCCTTTTTCATTTGCTAGACCCTTCGGCATACTTTCCTTTCTAGCTTTCTATCCCCACAGTATTGTCCCCAGACACGGCTAGCTCAATTTGACTCCGCTTAGAGTTGTTGTTGTACTTCATGGATGACCCTTCCTATTCCTCAATAGTTTCATCGGAGGCCTTTTCCATAGACTTTTGAACTTTCATAGATTGTTGTACTAAGGAACCAGGTTCCCTGGAAGCATCTTTGTCTATCCGGTTTACTGACACACTCTTATTAATGATGAAATCCCTTGGATTTATTTTCCTCTTTTTCCTTGTCTTGACACTCCTCTTACTTTTTTGCATTGAGGATTCAAGACTCTCTTACTGCTGTGACCTAATAGTGGATGATTTGGAGGAAGACTCTAAGAGCTTGGAGTGAACAGGAGGTGCAGGAGTGAGTTTTCATGGATGAGAATCAAGTTCATCAGAAGTCTTTTCTGAGAATATCTCATGAGTCAAAGACTCGAGGAGTGTTGTGGTTCTTACATCTCCTAGGAATGGAATTTCTTCCCTCTGGTACTCAGACAAGAGATATGCTCATTCATTCAACAGACTCTCAGCAGTTATAGCCATGATGTTATATGTTGCTTCCTTTTCTAGTGACTCCTTGAGAATTACTAAGTCCAACATGGAGGAGTTTAGATACTGGCCAGGATCATCCTCAAGGACTTCTGACACTTGAGGAGTAAAATCTCCTGGGTGTTCTTTGATGAGATCATAGGAGTGACTAGACATAGGGTTCTCAAAATGATGGTAGATAGGGTTTATCAGAAATGGAAAAACTGTAGGAATGGAGGAGGATCTAGGAGTGGGTAATGTGGTAGAAGGCGTATAATAGTGACGCTTTAGGGATGATTTCAAGGATAATAACAAAGTGGGAGCTGTGTTAATGGTGGGAGAATGAGACGATTGTTCGATCACCATTAGATGAGTACTTGGTAAACGAGTGAAGAGAGAGAAGGAGAAAGATGAGGAGAAGATCTCAGCTATACAAAGGAGATGAAGGTTCATGACTTGCCGTGAGAGAGAAAGAAAATTTTATTAAAAGAAGGGCTAATGATGAGTGGAGAGAGAGAAACTGGTTCTGAATAGTTCTGAAATCGGCGGTAGGTTTGTGGGGAAGTGTTATTGTACAGAGAGGATGAAAGAATTTGAAAGACAAGACATGACACACACACTTTGAAAAGCCGGATGATGTGGCAGTTGAGGTAATTTTGTTAAGCATAATTCCTTTTTTTGAGAGAGCATGTAGAATAAGTACATTACTACTAACCTGAGGTACAGGAACCTGATGCCAGATCAATTTTTGAAAAGGTTTTAGCAACTTTTTTCTTTGCAGTTCTTAACTATACCTTTAGCTTATATGATCGTCATGCGTGTTTACCTACATCAGTATTGATGTGACTTAGGCTTGGTCAGAAAACACTTTAGTTTCCTTTACCTGACGGTGTCTTACATAGCCAACTGATGGAGAATCAGGTTCTTCATTAGACTCTTGTGACCCCATCTTCACCTTGATTGATCCTCAGAAGATGATCTCACTCTTCAATGTGGTTGATCCTCTTGTTTTTGAAATTCTTCTTCAGTTGTTGATGAGGCCATTGAGTTTTTCTTTCTTGTCTACCAAAGGATGAGGCATGAATCATGATAAGTGAACCGTTCCAGAAGTGCTTTTCCTTTCTATAGAAAAACCTGCATAGTTAACATCATCATCATCATACCCAACAGGATTAAAATCATTGTCACGTGAGGGGTAACACAGGACCAGGTCCTAAGTTCCTTTAAGGTATTTCAAACCTTTTGTGGTCAGTCTTCAAGTATGATTCCTACGGACTTACACTTTGGAGTCCTTGATTGTGGACATTTTCCAGTTCTGTTCTGTTCATGCTTTTAAGGTATTTCAAACCTTTTCTTTCAAACCTTTTGTGGTCTATCCATGCGACATTTTCCAGTTCTGTTCTTTCTTTCAGCAATACCATTTTGCTGTGGAGTCCTTGATTGTGGAGAACTTATGTGTGATCCCTTCTTCCCCCTCCTCCTTTGTATTGTGAACTCATTATGTTGATTGCGTACAGTCACTAACTTGTGCTTGTGTCGGAGAACCCTAAGGAACCAGATCCCTATCACCAGGCCCCTATTGTGTTCCTCCTTGTGGTCATTCATCCATTTGCTGATTTTCAGACTTCAACCAGGTCACATGAAATGTATTCCTTGTGGGCTAGGTTCGATATCTGGTTCTTCACGATAAGTTTGTTAGATCATCAAAACATAAGAATCATAATGCCAAGACATTGAAAACCCATCAGCATCTCATGGGTTGAAATATCGCCAACCTATCCAAAGGTGTCATAGTCTAAAAGGCATCATCCTCATAGCCGAAAAATACCATGCCATGACCTGAGGATCTCTCACATTTGCATGTTATTAGTTCGGAGGTAGAATCTTCATGGCCTACGAACACCATTTCATGGCCCAGGACATCATGGTCCGAGGACGTCATCCTTAACCGTCCGAAGACAACTCTCATGGTCCAAAAGGAATCTGCATCATGTTTAAATTTTTGCAAAAATGCACATCTGTAGCATCTCTTTATCTGCAGGTGACCAGTAAGCAACTGCTACCCTAGTAGAAGTGACCTCGCTCCAGTTCCTTCAGTTACCTCAAACCTGGACCATTCGCCATTGCCACTCTTGCATCCATTCCGAAATCTCGTGTCCATTCTTGGAATGACTTCATCGGTATATTCTGTCAATGAATCTGGAAGTACACATGGCCTGATTCCTATAAAACTAGGGATATGTAGGCAGCTCAAAGGCCAGAGTTCGACCTCTATCTTCCAAAACATCCCATTTGGTAAAAATTGGCCATCATTTCTTTACCCGAAAACTCTTTCATCCTTCTCGGGCAAAAAGGGCCAGCTATTAATACCCAATTTTTCCATATAATATTTTCAAAATACATATATACCTTTAAAACTATGCATTAGCATCAATGGGTATTTTCCCATAATTTTTACATCCTTAAAACAATTTATTTTAATATTTTTCTTCATATATATAATTGCAAAATTGCATCACAAATGAATTTAGAAATTGTCTTGATTTAATATTACTATTATAGGTCCTATTGAGTCCAAATTATTTCATAAATAACCAAATTGGCACCTTTTGGCCATAATTGCAATAACTTTGCAATTATAGCCCATGCATACATTTTTGTATTATATTACAAGAAATTAGTCATCTGCATTTTTAATTGTTGAATAACTATTTCTAAAATATTTCTTTGCATGAAATTCATTTTTTATAATTAGTAATTATTTTACAAATTACTTTTAATCAATTGATTAGGGTATTTAACAAATGGCCCTCTTATTTTGAATTTAGCCTAATTACCTAGCCCAATTTTAATCCCTCCCCCCAATTCCAGCCTAAAATATACCCAGCCCAAACCCAGCATCTACCCGACCTATTTCTTGCTAAATCCTGATCGTTGATCATTTTGATCAACGGTCCAGATCCCCCTTACCTAAATTAAACCTAACGACCTCCCCCAAACCCCTCATTTCCTCTTCTCTCTAACGCCAACATGTGATCCCCTCTTCTCTCAAACTTTCCCAAGTCCTAACCCTAACTCACCCTCATCACCACTCATCTGCTACCGTTCATGGTGATTTCTCACCACCCCCAGGCCTCTAATGGCCTCTCCTATGCTAGTATCGTTGTCTTTAAAGTCCTCAAGGGGCCCGGGTTAGTCTTCTTACACCTTTGCTTCTTGATCGCCTGTTTCAGGCCGTCTTGGTTTGATTTTGAGTAAGATCTTCCTATGTCGCCTTAAATCGATGGATTTCTAAGTCTACTTCTTCATCTCTGTGTTGTTCTTCTCAAAACCCTAATTTTTTATCCTTTGATCTTCTCAGATCTGTCTAGATCTGTGATGAATCGAACTTACTTCACTTGTTTTTATGAAAATCTTCTGGTTTTACGAGTGGCATTCCATTTTCTTAAACTAGGGTTTCCTGAAAACCCTTTTTCTTCAAAAACGTTACTGACTTTAAGTATTTAATCTTCTATTTGCTTGTGTTTTGACTGATTTCGTAGAGTTTGTTTCAACCCTCACCAGTTTATGTTGAAACCCTAATTTTCTTCGACATTTTGTTTGGATTCTGAGTCTCTCCATGTTATTGATTACATTGTTTGTTCTGTGCTTCGACTTTCATGATTTCCCCCTCTTTAGTCTAACTCAATGTCTTGTGATTTTACCCTAGTTCATCTCTACTAGGATTTCTGATTCGATTTCTTGGCTAATTCCTGTATGTTTATGAAATTATATTTTAGCTCATTTTATCTATTTGTGGAAAACTTATATTTTCTTCCTTTAAATCATTATTGTTTGAATTTTTGATTCATCAATTGGCTCTATTAAAAATTGTGTGCTGATTCTTAATTATTCCTTTATTCACGACTTTAATTAGTTTTCTTGCCTTATTTGAATCAACGGTATTACTTGTTGATTCTTACTAATTGTTTCCTTAATTGAACTCTTGTTCATTCACCCCTAATTACCTACTCTGTACCTAAGTCGTACTTGATTTCTTTCCTTAAATACATGTCCTGCTCTTTACCGTTGATTGATTTATCCCTTGATTAAGGGGAAGACTTTGCTAATTTCACGTGTGTGACTGATTCTATAAATTTTTCTAATTGCTACATAATTGATTCTTTACCTTATTTGCTCTACTCTTGAACTACTATATAAACTCTCTTATTTTAACTTCTTATACATGAAACATTAGTTCAAAAACCCCTACTTTACACTCTAAAAGCTCTCTGCTACTTGTGATCTTTGTTAGTCTAGCCGGCTGCAAGCCAAGGCTGGAAATTGCACAATACCTGTCTCACCTCTTGTGTTTTCTTTCTCTAACTGGTATGCTTCTGATTAATTTTAAGAACCTAAACCTATGTGTTTATTTATTGCCTTAAGTTAATCTGACTAGAGTCCATTCCTGCTTCTATTTACTGCTTACCTAGCATGCCAAATGCTACCTTATTCAAATATGTATTAACATATTTTCACTTTACTTGCTTGTTTGTTATCTTGTTTAACATGTCTTACATATGTAACTAGCATGTTTTCCTGACTAATGTTCATCTAGAATTCCTAAACTTTGCTTTTGTGTAATTAGCATGCCTACACTTGTTAATACTTTCCTAGCATGTCCATCTAAGTCCCTGCCCGATCTGTCTTACTCCTGCTAAGTTATCTAGTCTCTCTAGTGCAATTCTAGTTGTGTTGTCTATAATCCCTCAACATGTTTCTGTTGTGATCCCTACTTCATGTTTCAATGACCTACTTTCTATCCAACCTATTAGTTCTATAGAACTCCCTTGGGAACTCTATGCATCCTGTTGTCTATGTGCTCCATCAAGGTGTATTCTATGTGTTCTCAACCCCTCTTTCCTTGTGTGGAAAATTGTTTGTCAAAGTACTTTCTAAAGTTGTTTGTTCTATGACTTGTATTCTGATTGCAAATTATTTTTTCATACTTTTCTCAAACTGTTTTACCACTAAATTAGTACTAATTTTCAGAAAAAAAATTCTCTCCTAAGACCTTTCTTATACTATTTATCAAACTCTTTCAAATCATTATGCACTCTCACTTACTCTTAGATTACTAAGTATTGCCCCTCTGGTATGTGTACTGCTTAGAAACCCTTGAGATCCCTCTGAACTCTGGCATATCAGGACTGGCACTACCACAATGCACATAATCAGTCCCTATTTGAGAAAGTCTAGGTGTGAGCACTGTCCGGGATCCTTGAGGTCCTTAGGGAACTCTAACACACCTAGACATGAAATTGACTATGGAACTTTAGGCATTTGAGACTACTGAATGTTGGGAAATTGCTTTGGGCCTGCTTCAGGCTCCCTATAGCTTAATTTCTATTTTATTTATGTAATGTTTATTCAATTACCGGTCTATAATAATTAATTGTAAACAGATATTGGGGTGATTATTGAAAAGGGAGGGTAGTTGTATACTATGGGTAAAGTTGGGTAGATAACATGCCTATAGGGTTCACTTGATTCAAATGTGTTTTATTAGATAACATGCCTATAGGGTTCAAATGTATTTTTGTTAGATAATATGCCTATAGGATTTTGCTGTGGTTCAATAAAATTATGCTTGCTTTACTTTACATGATTAGAAACCATGTCTATAAGAACCAAAATAAGTTTCAATTAGAAACCATGTCTATAGGATCTAAAATCAGTTTCAATTATAGAAATCATGCATATAGGATCTAAAATCAGTTCTAGTTAGATCTAAAATCATTTTAATCAGAAATCTTGCCTGAATCAGTTTAATTGACTAACCTATTCATTTCTTTAAACGTCTTCAACGTTGTGTTAATTAATATCACTAGAAAGCATACCTATAGGATCCAAAATTGCCCGCTTTAAAATTATTTAATGTTTACTGCATTTCTGATTAATAATTAGATACCATGCTTATAGGACATCATTACTACACGCCTAAGCAAGCCTATAGGGTGATTAAAAATCCTGCAAACTGTAGAACTACGTACTGTTATCTCTGACTGCTCATATTCAACAAGTTAAAATCAATAGGCAAACGGATTAATTCTTTTACACTTTGGTTTTAACTCAATACTATTTATTCTCTGCTCACCTAGATATCTTGTTCTAAGTCTTCTTTTAAATACTTGAAACTATGTTTAAGACGTGCACTTGCTTGCTCTTTTTATGGAGGTAAAACTTGAGCCTTTAATTGTTCTCTTTTAGTCCAGTCCTAATTATTTTGACTGTTGCCTAGATTTTTCTCCTTTAAATACCTTAGGATAGTCTAGAACTACCTAAATTAGAGGTCCTAAATATCTCAGGGCCACAAGGAAGGAATGGGTAGTGCACGCATAGGATGTCTTTTAAGGTTGCTAGAACGCTTTAGGCTATGACCAAGGAGAGGGAATTGGGTAGTAAGGATATGATGACTGCGTGCTAATATCATGTGTAGCCCCTCATTGAGGAGTGATTACCAGGCATTGCATGGGTATGATCCTATAGGCTAACCAACCTAGGACCCCTCTTTCCCAATTCCTATGTGTTTAAATGAACTTTTTCTCTACATATATATATATATATATATATATATATATATATATGCAGGTTGTTCAAACCTCTCCCTTGCTCTCATTACCTGAATCATACATGTGCCTAGAATAAGAAGACATGCCTTTATTTGCAAATATGTGTTAAAACTATTTACGTGTTAAAATGACTAATTCACATAGTTTAAGTTCGGCCGGGACCTACCGTTGTGGACTGCGATGGGTGCCTAACACCTTCCCCTCAAGGTTATTTCGAGCCCTTACCCTAATCTCTAGTAATGCAAACTAGTTCATGATTTAATTGCTCTAGGTGCCCTAATGCACCATAATCCATTAGGTGGAGACTCTCCAAATATCCAATTCCCAAAAGAAAATGAGTTGTTCCCCCATGAATGTCGAAACCCGGACTTCTCCGTCAAAAGGGGAAAAAGGGGGTGCGATAAAGACAAAGAAGAAGAGGTTGATGAAACAAGGGGAATTTGTGACTGACAAAAGCATTCCAATGGGTGAGGTTGACAAATATGCTCTAGAGGAACATAGTTCCTTAGTAAAATGATCTACAAAAACCCATAAGTCTATGGATGGAGCTTCTGATGAAGCTATTGAAAAACAAATTGGAACATCCGTGAAGGGTGGCAGTAAGTCTAAAAGGAGTGTAGGAGATACTGTAGAGTTTGTAAGTTAGAAAGGGAAGTCTGTTGAAGGATCTACAAAATGAAAAAGGGAAATTGTAGAGGAACTTAGTTCTCTGAAGACCATACCTAGTGACAATGGTCCTTGGCAGGAGAGATTGAGAACTCAGAAAGTCTTGTGGGGTCGTATGTTTGATCCGACAATCTCAGAGATGGCAGATATGAGGAAAGTTCTGGAGATGGTGGAATTTCAGCAATGCGAGAGTCACACCTCCTTTTTCTACCTACACCCCCGGAAGGGTGTAAAGGAGTTTTTCCAATTAAAGGACAATCGAAACGGGATTTATTTAAAAGATTCAGAGTCGCCACTTGGGAGATTTATGGTGTCCCAAGTCACCGGTTGAATCCCGAATCGAGGAAAATATGACTCTGTTTAACAGTCCGCGAACCAGAAATCCGAGTAAGGAATTCTGTTAACCCGGGAGAAGGTGTTAGGCATTCCCGAGTTCCGTGGTTCTAGCACGGTCGCTTAACTGCTATATTCAGCTTAATTATCTGATTTTAAACAATTATGAAACCTAAGTGCATTTTTTAACTTTTGGAAAACCGCTTTTACTTATTTAAAGAATTAATTCAAGGTCATTTAAAGCATATCGCAAGCCACACCATATGAAATGCACCTGTGGTTCACGACACGCTCTATTTAACCTTGTTGGAAATTAGAATCGGGTCACATGAAATGCACCCCCGGATTTCAACAACACGTTTCATTCTATTATTATTCAAAGTCATGGCGGGGTCACATGCAATGCACACCCGAGTCCCTTTAATCTAATTTGACGTAGTTCAGTTGATGAATAGTAACCCAATTTTCATACTATGACAAAATCATGTTCAGCTATAACCAATTCGAGTAAACACGAGCCTCAATTTCTTTAAAACAGAGATTTGTATTCAACTATAACAATCGAACACAATCGAATTCCACAAATACTAATGTGATATCTCTTTAACATATTTTTAGGATCATCACCAACCACTCAGCACTACCATGTACGATTTAGCAATGGAATAAAATTTATCCCTCAAAAGATCAACAAAATACAGTAAGACCTCTCAAACTTCGTACACGTGGGTCTAATTTTGATGAAACTAATCGATTTCCAAAGATAAGGCCACAAAAAGGCTATTTGAAATCAGTCGATTTCCTTTGAGCACAAACCAAAACCAAACATACATCTATTGTACTATTTAACTTCAAATACAAGTAACAACTTGACAACATAATTTAAATAAAGAAAACTCAAGGAAAGAAAAGTAGGCGATTGTACTTCTCAAAGTTTTATATATATATAAATGGTCATGCACAGAACTGACATAATAGCATTTATAAGTAGTGCAAATTCAAATGAATTAAAATCAACATAACAGAAACTGTAAGGAAATGCAAACTCGACGCTCTAAGAATTCAAATAAGTAGCGACCCACCAGGTTAAACAGAGCATATAGCTGTGAATCGTTCACATTGAAAACAAGGTCACCCATGAATGGACCTCACACCAGCAACCTCGACGGACCGAAGATCTCACCAGAAATTCAAAACAGTCGGAATCTCGAACAACGTATCAACGAACACCTCGACGGAACTCAACAGATTCACTCGACATGGATTTGGGTAGCATTTTCGAGCTGACTTTCGCACTGATTTGAGTTAGTTTCAGGGAGTGTTGGAGCTAGGTTTATCGTTGGGTTCGAAACCGATTTGCCAGATTCTATGGCAAGTCATCAGAATCACACATTTCCGGTCAGATTTGGTTTCGTCTGTATATGCGTCCTATTGTTTCTCGTTTCTGTGCGTGTGTGTGGCTGTGTGCGTCATTTCAGCTTTTGTTTTTTGTTCCGGTGGCTGTTGTTGTTGAAGCAGGTGACTCAACAGGGTGGGAGTCGTTTATGTTCTGGTTTCTGGGGTGGTGTGAAGGATCGTCTGAAGACGATGAGGTCAGGGGGTGGGGTATCGTTTTCGGCGCAGCCTTCTTCAGCTGCAGCTTTCAGCTTTCTCGTTTGTTTTCCAGCCTTCTTCTTTCTTTTCCTTCGTTCTTTTTTGTTCAACTTTCTGTTGTCTTTTTCGTTCAATTTTTCAGCGTTTTGTTTCGTTCCTTTTTTTTCAACCTTTCGTCGTTTTCTTTGGTGTTGCTTCTCAGAAAAACGAAAAGGGAAGGTCCTTTCTTAAGGCTGCGCAGCTTTTTTGTTTCCCCCGTCTTTCGTTCCTTTTCGTTCTTTATATAGTATATAGTCTAGGTTTTTTTTTTGGATAGGGTTTTTAGGTTAAGGGTTATAAGCCTAGGAATTATGGGCTTGGCAATTGTGGGCTAGGTCCAAAATTAGGCCTAAAGATGGGTTGCTCGATCCCAAGCTCTATTCTTTCGCTGCGAACAAGATTAAAAATACGGGCCCATTTATTAATTATTCCTACTATTCAAATAATTATTAAAATAAAACTAACCATTAAAACAAATCTATTTTTGGTATTTTCAAATATCATATTAAAATAAAAATACGATACTATTGTTGTATATATTTTTTAGATTAGATTGTTTTTTTAGATTAAAAATGACTACAAAACATTAATGAACCTATTTTTGTAATTTTTGATTTCTTGTAATAAAATAAAGTAAAAGAGTCAAAATTACTTAAAATATCTATATTATGCCTAAATTAAATATTTTACGCTAAAATATGAAAAATCTTGGGGAGGGTCAAAAATCACATGTCTACAGCTGCCCCTCTTTGAATGAAAAGACGTAGTATTTTCAGACAAAGAATGACTAGATAGGTTTTTTGACCCGACCCTTATTTAGAGAGACTAAAACTAAGAGAAAAGGGGAATGTGACCAAGCCCTGGTATTTGGGCTGCCTACATATCCTTGACTATAAAGGAATCAGGCCACATGTAGTTCAGAAATGAGTGAGATGACGGAGTATGCCGAGGTGGAGATCCGGTCGAGGTACCGTTCCGCTGAGGTTCCGGTCTGCGGTACCTGTTATTACATCAAAAATCAAATGAAAAAGACTAACTAAACCCGTCAACTACGAGTTACAAGATTCCTATCTATAAGTCTTCTGAAGCTTGATCTTGAGTCTTGAATGGTTCTTCATGCAGACTTTGGATTTGAACCTTGACGCTTGCCAGTTGCAGGTGCTAATTCATTCTTCTTCAGCTTTTCGGACCAAACCAGACATGTAGTGCTTGTGACCTCAGTCGTGTCTTAAGCAGTTCACGTCTTCCATCAACTTCTGCATTTGGATTCACTTCTTGCCTTTCTCTCTTTTTCTTTATTGTAACTAACTTTTGTTGATCACCTCGGACTGTTGACTCGCATTCTTGCCGCGAGATTCTTTGGTTGCTGACTTGAATTGCAATTTGAGATGCTTTTCCTTTTCTTCAGGTGGACGCCTGACTGTTGAACTCGAACTGTCTTCTCTTGTTACTTGACATTGTTTTCCCTTGCACCTTGAACCATTTCCCCTGAAACTTGAATTGTCTTCCTTCGAAACTGCTTTCCCTAGAAACTTGAGTTGTCTCTCCTTGTTCTCCAGGTGGGTGCCTGATTACAACAAAATAGACAAAACAAAGAAATTTTTCTGCCCCAGTTTGCACTAGGAAGATTTGTGAGTTGTTAGCAAAATTGTAAACCACTTGTACTATTGATGCAATGATGAAATTAAACTAAAGAATAGACTAGGAAAACTATAAACTAAGCTTGACCAAAGTAAAAACTGACCCTATTCTCCAGGCGGGGCCCCTGACTGCTAACTTGAAATGTATTCACTGCTCTCCCGGCGGGCTCTTGATCGCTCAACTTGAAATGTATTCCCTGCTCTCCAGGCGGGCTCCTGACTGCTAAACTTGAATGTTTTCCCTGCTCTCCAGGCGGGCTCCTGATTTCAACAAAATAGACAAAACAAAGAAAATTTTCTGCCCCCAGTTTGCACTAGGAAGATTTGTAAGTTGTTAGCAATATTGTAAACCAAAATATAACTTGAAATACCAAGACTAGGAAGTGCGTCTCCTAGGGGTGGAACATTAATGACTTAAACTAGGAAGTGTGTCTCCTAGGAATGAATTTAAATGACCGAGACTAGGAAGTGCGTCTCCTAGGGGTGAGAACTTCAGTGACTAAAACTCATCCGATCCAAACTAGGAAGTGCATCTCCTGAAAGTGTATCCTAAAAAACCCAGACTAGGAAGTGCGTCTCCTAAGGGTATAACTTTAGTGCGTGGAACCAGGAATTGCGTCTCCTAGGGGAAAGCTCAATATAGGAAGTGCGTCTCCTAAAACAAAAATATAACCTGAAAACCCTAGACTAGGAAGTGCGTCTCCTAGGGGTGAAACTTCAATGACTCAAACTAGGAAGTGTGTCTCCCACGAATGAACTTAAATGAACCAGACTAGGAAGTGCGTCTCCTAGGAGAAAATCTCAATTTAGGAAGTGTGTCTCCTAAAACAACAATACAACCTGAACTACCCAGACTAGGAAGTGCGTCTCCTGGGGGTGAAATCTCAATTACTCAAACTAGGAAGTGCATCTCCTAGGAATGAACTTAAATGAACCAAATAGGAAGTGTGTCTCCTAGTGGTAAAATCTCAATTTAGGAAGAGCGTCTCCTAAAGCAAAAATATAACCCGAAAGACCCAGACTAGGAAGTGCGTCTCCTAGGGGTGAAACATCAATGACTCAAACTAGGGAGTGCATCTCCTAGGAATAAACTTAAATGAACCAAATAGGAAGTGCGTCTCCTAGTGTTAAAATCTCAATTTAGGAAAGTGCGTCTCCTAAAGCAAAAATATAACCCGAAAGACCTAGACTAGGAAGTGCGTCTCCTAGGGGTGAAACATGAATGACTCAAACTAGGGAGTGCATCTCCTAGGAATGAACTTAAATGAACCAAATAGGAAGTGCGTCTCCAAGTGGTAAAATCTCAATTTAGGAAGTGCGTCTCCTAAAGCAAAAATATAATCCGAAAGACCCAGACTAAGAAGTGCGTCTCCTAGGGGTGAAACATCAATGACTCAAACTAGGGAGTGTGTCTCCTAGGAATGAACTTAAATGAACCAAATAGGAAGTGCGTCTCCTAGTGGTAAAATCTCAATTTAGGAAGTGCGTCTCCTAAAGCAAAAATATAATCCGAAAGACCCAGACTAAGAAGTGCGTCTCCTAGGGGTGAAACATCAGTGACTCAAACTAGGGAGTGTGTCTACTAGGAATGAACTTAAATGAACCAAATAGGAATGCGTCTCCTAGTGGTAAAATCTCAATTTAGGAAGTGCATCTCCTAAAGCAAAAATATAACCCGAAAGACCCAAACTAGGAAGTGTGTCTCCTAGGGGTGATGTGTGATCTTTTAAATAGCCTTTGCATAAGCAGAATTGGGGCATTACACCTGAAAATTTCAACCTTCCAAGCTTTGATATGAACATAGCTTCCGTCCCTGCTTCAGACAAAGAAAACTTGTGAGTTTAAACATGGTGGTTGGTTTGTGGCCTTGACTTTGCGGCGGCTGCTCCTTCACTTGCCATGATAACTTTGATTTCACCTTGAAAGACATTGCTCGCTTATTGACTAACCAATTTCTCTGTCACCCTTATCACAGAAAATACTTCTTCTCTGTTCAGACCCAATACCCTCTATCTATTGCATTGCTCATGAACTGACGTCTACCAAACCTTTGTGTTTCACATGAATCCCAAACCACGTTAATTGCCATCCACTTAGTGCACATGCTATTTTTTTCCTGGCTTAAATCACTGGCCTTGGCCTTGAAGTCTATTGTTCCCTCACTTGTCACGATAACTTTGATTTTTGCTTGGAAGACCTCGCTTGTCACTGGTTAACCACTTTCTTTGTTGATCTCATCACAGAGAATACCTTTGACCCGTTCACACAACATCCTCTATCTGTTGCACTATTCACGAATTGAAATATACCAAACCTTTGTATTTCTCATGGACCCCGAAGCATGTTGATCGTTACCAACTCAGTGCGCTTGTTGTTCTTTCCTGACTTATGACACTGTGACGTGCTAGCCAGATCTCGTTTTGTGCAATTGCAAAGCTGGTGGCAAATTTTGAAGCCATTTCTCACTTATTTTGACCAAACAGACTCAGGAAGAGGAAATAAAAAAGACAAAAGGAACAGAGTAAAGGACAAAGGAAAGAAGTGATTCCTAACAAGAAAACTACAAAGTAGAAACCTATCAGATGTGTATACCAACTATAATTACCATGACATGCACCTATGGCCTATTCTGTTGAGCAAGTCTGATGTCCAACTCATGTTATACCCCCTAAACCGTGAAACTGGGCTTCAATGCTCCAATTATCCAATCTGACTCACAATCCTTATTCGACTTGTAGTGCCCGGAGAGTTTTCACCATCAAGCCTCTATCATTTGTTCTTTCTCTCAACTTACCGTCACCTTACGGTGCCCGCGAGGGTTTTCACCAATAAGACTCTCTCATTTTTGACTTATCTCAGCTCCCGTCGCCTTACGGTGCCCGTGAGGGTTTTCACCAATAAATCTCTCTCATTTTTTACTTCTCTCAGCTCTTGTCGCCTTACGGTGCCCGTGAGGGTTTTCACCAATAAGACTCCCTTATTTGATTATTTTTTTGTTTGGACCAGAGTGTTGCCCCTGATATGAATTACCTCTCCTTGCTTGACTTGGCATCTCTCGAAGACTGATCGGAAGGTCTTTCTTTGGACCGTAATGTGGGCTTTTGGATAGGGTTAGAAAGAAAGGGTATCAAAGGCTTAAACCAATTCTCATGGGTTCAAAATTACAACTTTCGGAATCAGATTTCTTGCAACAAACACAACTTCTGCCCCAGTTTCTTGCTTGGGGACTTTTGGATTTTTGTTTTGATGGGACCGACCCGTGAGGCTGCCTACGTATCCTTAAAAGGAATCAGGTCGAACGTAGTTCATGTGATAGGAATTACCTTGTTTGTTGTGATTTTTCTTTTCTTTTTCTTTTCTCTTCTTTCCTTCTTTTTCTTTTTGTTGTTTTTCTTCTCTTTTCTTTTCTTTCTCTTTTTTTTTTCTTTTTCTCTTTTCTTGTTGTTTTTTTCCTTTTTTTTCTTTTCTCTTTCTTCTTCTTTTTCTTCTCTCTCTTTTCATTCTTTTTCTTTTCTCTTTTTCCTTTACTCATCTTTCGCGCTTGCGTTTCTGATCTTTGCTACTGATTCCAAAAAGGGTATGAAAGAAAATAAATAAGGCTCAAAAGGGGTAACAAAGGATAAAGTGTTTAGATAGCAGAACAAAATGCCTTCGTCATTCCAATCTCTAAAACATGCCAAGTGCAAACTACACAATTAAACAGACCAAGGAAAATATTTGTAACATCTTTTGATTGTACTAGACTTGATAACCATATCCACACATTCGCCTTTTACATCTGTTAATTACCAATCCCTATTGGAAAACACCCTCACTCTCATTACCACGAACGACCCCCTACAAATTTGGGGCAAACTAGCCATTATCTTCACTCGATGCAGCATGATGCATTTCAATAGTGTATTTTTATGTTCCACCTGCCCTAGTTTCACACAATTCGGGCTTGAAGTGATCTCAAAATGCCTTTACTTATTTCCCTCCAATGTCCCTACATCTTCAACGTTGTTTCATTGCTTCGTGGCTAAACTGACTTTTAAAACCAAGTTGAGAATTACGAGTGCATGTCATGTCACTAGAGTCAACAGGAAAAAAAACTATAAAAGAAAAAAGAACTAAACGAAAATGACTAGAAATCACAGAAAACAGAAAATTGCATTAGACAGATGGTGATCGGGTTTGGACAACAAAACAAACAAACTAAACTGGGGCTACAAACCTAGAACAAACCTAGCCAACACTAAACAGGCTACTAAGACTAAACAAACTAGGCAAAATAAGAGGATAGAAGGGTTTGAGTCACAAGACAATATCTGGATTACAACCCTGAAATAACCCAGACAACATAAATGACAATAAAATAAACCACCAAAAACTACTCCCTGGCTAACCAAGACAGGAGCGTCTTTCCAATTGCCAAGCTCGGCATCTTAGCCACTTAATTCTGCATCAACATACTAGGACCTTCACAAACTTCCATCATATTGTTCTTAACAAATTGCTTTTGGGTTCCCTTTGCTGGCCCGTTCTTAAGATCAACCTCTAATAGCACTGAAAACTTTGCAGCGCGTGGACCTTCGAAGATTTCGGAAGAATTTTCATATTCCTTTTCAAAACAAATCATACTCACCATATGCGTCTCATTGCGAGCAGGCGATGGACTTTGGCTAGTGTCTGCTGCATCTGGATTTTGCATGACAATGTCATCTGCATCAATAAGCTTCTGAATTGCTTTCTTCAGATTCCAACACTTCTATATGTCATGCCCCGGGGCATCTGAGCAATATGCGCACCTTTGAGAAAAATCAAACTTCTTTGACAGAGGGTTTGGCATTTTTATATGAATCGGCTTCAACATGTTCAATTGCTTCAACTTTTGGAACAAACTGGCATATGACACTCCCAATGGGGTGAAACCCTTTTCTTTTTTCAGCAACCTCTCATTCTTAAATGCTTGATTGGGCCGGAAACCTGATCCAGGGGGTTTTCGATAGGCTTGTGGGGGTGGATAGGCATTTTGTGGAGCTGGGTACTGAGAGAGTGATGTACGATTTTGGGAGTTCCGTGGAGAGAAGTGGCATTGGGGAGGATCATCTGGTGCATTAGGATATCCCCGGGGACGATGTCGAGGCTGGAAGTGTTGATCGGGAAAGCCCATCGGATCATCTTTTTTGTTTCTCTTTCTTCCACCCAAGCTTACTGGGATGTTCTGAATGTCTTTCAAATAGCTCATGATTTTACCTGATTTGATTCCCTCTTCTACCATCTCCCCCATTTTTAACACATCATTGAAAGGCTTTCCCAAGGTCGGGATCAAATGACTGAAGTAGGTGGGCCCCTGGGCTTTTAGGAAGAGCTCAACCATTTCTTCTTCCCCGATCGGGGTATTGACTCGAGCAGCCTGCTCCCTCCATCTGAGTCCAAATTCTCTAAAGCTTTCCTCCGTCTTCTTTACCATTTTAGATAGGGAGGAGCGGTCTGGGGTAACACCCCATCTGTATTGAAAGTATCGAACAAAATCTTGATCCATGTCAACCAATGTAGGCCAATTACCAACATCTTGACGATTATGCCATTCCAAAGCTGCCCCGATCAGGCTCTCACTGAAGTACGCCATCAACAAATCATCTTTCTCGCCAACACTTCTCATTTCACTGCAATAATCTCTCAAATGGGCTACCGGATCTCCACATCCATCATACAAGTTAAACTTTGGCACTTTAAATCCCAGGGGCAGACGAACTTCAGGGGACATAGACAGTTCTTTGTAAGCCATGCTATCCTGGTCTCCCATTCCTTGCTTGTACTTTAAGGACTGTTCTATGCCTTTCGGCCTCCTGGGTATCCCATCTCGCCCTTTTCTTCCTGTGAACTTTTTATTTTCAACAAGAGGCCTATTCCGCGGACCCGGCTTGTATGAGTTGGGAACCTTGTGGGCAACCTCTGAGGGGTAATATTGGGCATCGTGAGCTTTGAGTGGGTGTTCATTGTTGGGGATGGTGGATAAGACAGGAGAGAAATTTTTGGGGAAGGTAATTGGAAAATGAGTGATGGGGCTACTAGGGTGGTTGGGAAAGCCATGGTAAGCGGGTGAATCTGGAGAGTATGGGGGATCATCTAGCACTGTGATCGGTGTTCGGGTAAGGGTAGTATTTAGGAAGCTAGGTGGTGGCGGGGGTGGTGCCTTCCCGGTCATCCAAGCCTGATACATCTCTGTCATGTGTTGTCTTAACATCCTCACCTCTTCAACCAACCCATTGTCCTGTTCAACCAACTGCTTTCGAGCGCCAGTATCAACCGACTCAGTTCCGTTATTATCTGTCATTGCCTTTTGACTTTATATTGCAGAGAAGAATTACCACTTCGAGAACCATAAACCAACCACCTTTCTGCTATGAAGATATCAAAAGAAACAAAATGGGGTCATCCCGTTAGCATTAGGGCATTTAACACCTGAAATATCACATTGCATGCAATGCACCTAGCAATAATTAGTGGTTCTAGAATGACTTCGAGGGTCATAAGGTCACTTGGCATCATCCCAATCTGTCCATTTGAGTCTTCTCTTTTCTTTTCTTTCCTCGCACTTCTTAGCTCGCTCATTTTCTTTCATTTCTCTTTTTTTATCACCACTCTTTTCTTTCTCTCATATCTCACATCCCACAATTTCACCTCTTTTTTTTTTTGTTTCCTTCTTTTTTTTCCTTTTTCCTTTTTTCTTTTCTTTTAACAGTAAATAAAATAATTCGATCGAACCCTATGTAGGTGCCTACGTATCATGATGCCACATGAATCGGATCTTTGTGTAATTCGGGAAGATCGGGAATAAATTAAACAAACTAACATTTCCATTTTTCTTCTCTTTTCTTTCTTTTCTTTTCTTTTCTTTTTTAAAACAGGTACTCTATGAGAAATTATTCAAGGAAAAACCCTAAAAGAGAAAAATATTCTTTTGGTTCTTTTTTTTTTTGAAGGAAATCTAAGGAATAAACCACAGAAAAACATTTTGAATCCTCATTTGATATCCTGACGCAAGATCTCTAAGCAAGCAATGAAAAAGATAAAACAGAATATTTTTGGATTTCAATTTTGATTGCCTAAAGGAAAAATTCCAATGATAAACAAAAGATAAAGTATTTTTTTTATGTACAATATCCTAAAGTTCTAATGAAAATAAAAGAATTGTTTTTTCATTTTTCACTAATTTCCCGAAGAAACACCTCAAAAGAAAATCTTTTTGGATTTTGGAATTAACACCTTAAAGAAAGCTTTTAAAGAAGTACTAAAAGAAAAAAAATCATTTCTAGAATTAGTATTCTAAAGAAAATTTATAACGAAATATAAAATGCAACATCTTTTTTTTTGGATTTTTACTTGTAACACATTTCCAAATGCAAAATAAGAAATACAGTAACAAAAGACTATACAAACTTAACTAGACAATACAAACTCTAACATCACCTAAAAGACTAAATACTACTATACAGGACTAGAAAAATAAAACAAAAATAATTGACTCAAAAACATAAAATGGCTCCTCGAGCAGCTCCTGAATGCAGTGATCCTGGGGTATCTGTCATGTTTAAACTTCGGTAAATAAATCCACACCTGTATGAGAAAACTTTAAATCAACACTATGTGAGACAATAACACTCCCTACTGGACACATGGAAGACATGGTTGAGGCTATTTTTGCAAACTGGCTTATTTGGCCAAAAGGTGGCTAGAAGTGCAAAATTTGGCTATGACCCCGCAAAGCCAAGAACCTAAGATTTACTAGGAAGACCGGAACCTATGTGGGTTGCCTACGTATCCCGCCCCGAAAGACGAGAATCAGGTTCGCGTAATTCAGGCAAATTGGATACGGGCGAGAAATAAAAATAACAACTAATTTAGAGAAAATATTTTTGTTTTCTTCTTTTCTTTCCTTTTTTTGAAAAAAGATTAAACATGTAAACTCTTTTTTTTATTTTCTTTTTCCTTTTTTATTTTTGATTTTTTGAAAAATGATGAAAAAGTACAAAATCTTTTGAATTTTCCAAGCTCTCTTTTTTCTTAACAAAATGTAACAGAAAACATAATTAGGCCCCACTCGCTTTATCTTCACACTTCACCCTCTTTTTTTCTCTTTTTTTCTTCTTTCTTTTTTCATTGTTTTTTTTTTTTTGTTTTGTTTTTTTTTTTCTTCATTTACCCTCAGCTATCATTGGTCCGCCAAATGACCCTTTTACCTTTGAAGAAATGCAACATGTAGCACATAGCATGCATCAAGATGGTCTTTTCATTTCGGGTACACCTGTCCTAGACAGACCCAACCCCTGTGTTGAGTCTCCAAAGTCAAATGCACATGATGCAAACAAACGTTCCTATTTAGGGATCCGGCATGAGGCTGAGTTATTCTAGGTTCAAAACCTGGGTTTATTATTCTAGACCGGGCTTACCCTAGCAGACAGCTGGAGCCGAGGGGGGTCAGCGTACCGGGAATATAGAAGCTTCACCGGCTTTTCAACTTGTCTGAACCTCGTTCTAAATTTGGAATATGACTCTAACGGAAAAGAAGTCACACGAAGTGCACACTTCTTCATGATTTATAAGACTCAGAGAGAAGAGGGATTTCGCAACAATTTATCTACAATTCACGGAATATCAAAGCGGTAAAACCAATCAATTAGCACATCAGGCCCAAATCATGTAACAAAATTAGTCAATGGATAAAACCAACTATAACAATTATTCTAAGCTCGAATTCTTGAACCCTGAACCAGAGATTCTGGGTTTGGTCCCCAGTAGAGTCGCCAGAGCTGTCACACCTCTTTTTTCTACCTACACCCCCGGAAGGGTGTAAAGGAGTTTTTCCAATTAAAGGACAATCGATACGGGATTTATTTAAAAGATTCAGAGTCGCCACTTGGGAGATTTATGGTGTCCCAAGTCACCGGTTGAATCCCGAATCAAGGAAAATATGACTATGTTTAACAGTCCGCGAACCAGAAATCTGAGTAAGGAATTCTGTTAACCAGGGAGAAGGTGTTAGGCATTCCCGAGTTCTGTGGTTCTAGCACGGTCGCTTAACTGCTATATTCAGCTTAATTATCTGATTTTAAACAATTATGAAACCTAAGTGCATTTTTTAACTTTTGGAAAACCGCTTTTACTTATTTAAAGAATTAATTCAAGGTCATTTAAAGCATATCGCAAGCCACACCACATGAAATGCACCTGTGGTTCACGACACGCTCTATTTAACCTTGTTGGAAATTAGAATCGGGTCACATGAAATGTACCCCCGGATTTCAACAACACGCTTCATTCTATTATTATTCAAAGTCATGGCGGGGTCACATGCAATGCACACCCGAGTCCCTTTAATCTAATTTGACGTAGTTCAGTTGATGAATAGTAACCCAATTTTTATACTGTGACAAAATCATGTTCAGCTATAACCAATTCGAGTAAACACGAGCCTCAATTTCTTTAAAACAGAGATTTGTATTCAACTATAACAATCGAACACAATCGAATTCCACAAATACTAATGTTCTATCTCTTTAACATATCTTTAGGATCATCACCAACCACTCAGCACTACCATGTACGATTTAGCAATGGAATAAAACTTATCCCTCAAAAGATCAACAAAATACAGTAAGACCTCCCAAACTTCGTACCTGTGGGTCTAATTTTGATGAAACTAATCGATTTCCAAAGATAAGGCCACAAAAAGGCTATTTGAAATCAGTCGATTTCCTTTGAGCACAAACCAAAACCAAACATACGTCTAATGTGCTATTCAACTTCAAATACAAGTAACAACTTGACAACATAATTTAAATAAAGAAAACTCAAGGAAAGAAAAGTAGGCGATTGTACTTCTCAAAGTTTTATATATATATAAATGGTCATGCACAGATATATAAATGGTCATGCACAGAACAAACATAATAGCATTTATAAGAAGTGCAAATTCAAATGAATTAAAAGCAACATAACAGAAACTGTAAGGAAATGCAAACTTGACGCTCTAAGAATTCAAATAAGTAGCGACCAACCTGGTTAAACAGAGCATATAGTTGTGAATCGTTCACATTGAAATCAAGGTCACCCACGAATGGACCTCAGACCAGCAACCTCGATGGACCGAAGATCTCGCCGGAAATTCAAAACATTCGGAATCTCGGACAGCGTATCAACGAATACCTCGACGGAACTGAACAGATTCACTCGATATGGATTTGGGTAGCATTTTCGAGCTGATTTTCGCACTGATTTGAGTTAGTTTTAGGGAGTTTTGGAGCTAGGTTTACCGTTGGGTTCAAACCCGGTTCGCTAGATTCTATGGCAAGTCGTCGGAATCATACATTTCCGGTCAGATTTGTTTTCGTCTGTATGTGCGTCCTACTATTTCTCATTTCTCTGTGTGTGTGTGGTTGTGTGCGTTGTTTCAGCTTTTGTTTTTTGTTCCGGTGGCTGTTGTTGTTGAAGCAGGTGACTCAACAGGGTGGGATTCGTTTTTGTTCTGGTTGCTGGGGTGGTGTGAAGGATCGTCTGAAGACGATGAGATCAGGGGGTGGGGTATCGTTTTCGACGTAGCCTTCTTCAGCTGCAACTTTCTCATTTGTTTTCCAGCCTTCTTCATTCTTTTCCTTCGTTCTTTTTTGTTCAACTTTTCGTTGTCTTTTTCGTTCAATTTTTCAGCGTTTTGTTTCGTTCCTTTTTTTTAACCTTTCGTCGTTTTCTTTGGTGTTGATTCTCAGAAAAACGAAAAGGGAAGGTCCTTTCTTAAGGCTACGCAGCTTTTTTGTTTCCCCCGTCTTTCGTTCCTTTTCGTTCTTTATATAGTATATAGTCTAGGTCTAGGTTAGTGGTAGGGTTTTAGGTTAAGGGGTATGGGCCTAGGAATTATGGGCTTGGCAATTGTGGGCTAGGTCCAAAATTAGGCCTAAAGATGGGTTGCTCGAGCCCAAGCTCTATTCTTTTGCCGCGAATGAGATTAAAAATACGGGCCCATTTATTAATTATTCCTACTATTCAAATAATTATTAAAATAAAACTAACCATTAAAACAAATCTATTTTTGGTATTTTCAAATATCATATTAAAATAAAAATACGATACTATTGTTGTATATATTTTTTTAGATTAGATTTTTTTTAGATTAAAAATGACTACAAAACATTAATGAACTTATTTCTGTAATTTTTGATTTCTTGTAATAAAATAAAGTAAAAGAGTCAAAATTACTTAAAATATCTATATTATGCCTAAATAAATATTTTACGCTAAAATATGAAAAATCTTGGGGAGGGTCAAAAATCGCATGTCTACAGCGAGCATTTGTTTCAGGAGGATATGCCTAAGGTGTACAAAGATACGGTACAAAATTTCTACGCATCTCTCTTCATTGTTGAGGGTTATCACATTTGTGTGCTAGTAAATGGAGTAGACATTGTGCTTGATGCTTCAACATTGGGGAAGGTTCTCAAAATTCCATGTGAAGGGACGTCCTCAGTCAAGGGTGTCTGTGGTGCTAACTTTAGGAGAGCTATCATGAAAGAGCAAGCAGTTCAACAGGGGGAACAAGTGCATAAGAAGGTACTACTTCCTGAGTATCAGCTTCTCTTTGAGCTGGTCAATAAGGTGCTTTTACCTCGTGCTAAGAGGCGGTCTATCACTACAAAGTCTGATCTGGTCTTAATGGGGGCTCTTGATGAGTTTGTCACGATCAATCTACCAGCAATCATGATAGACCATATGCAAAATGTGGCAAACTTTAAAGGTGGCAATCATGAGTTTCCATATGGCTTTCTCCTTACTCGAGTGTTTGTGTGATGACCCAAAAGGTCATCACTTGTTTTTAAAAAGAATTCTGTGTTTCAAGGCCGTAAAGACCTCTTTCAGCATCACCTCGATTTGTGTGCATAGTCCGGGCGCATAGTCGGAAAGCTATTATGTGAAAATCTGTGAAAATGTTGAAATTTTGACTTAAAATGCATTTAAGTTGACGTCGGTCAACATTTTTGGTAAACAGACCTGGACTCATGATTTGACGGACGTGAAGGGTCCGTGAAAAAATATGGGACTTGGGCGTATGCCCGGAATCGAATTCCGAGGTCCCAAGCCCGAGAAATGAATTTTTTAAAGAAAATTATTTTTTGGAAATTTCTATGAGTTTTGGAAATGAAATGCATTTGGAATTTGATATTATCGAACCCGTATTCTGGTAACAAAGCCCGGTATAGGCTTATATGTGAAATAAGATGAGTCTGTGAAATTTGGTAAGAAACGGAAGTCGTTTGAGGTGATTCGGACCCGTAGTTGTGAAAATTCCTACTTTGAAAGTTTTGAAGATTTTCTTAGATTTCTATGCTAAATTCGTTGTTTAAGAGGTTATTTTGGCGATTTGATCACACGGATAAGTTCGTATGATATTTTTGAGTTAGTGTACATGTTTGGTTTGGAGCCCCGAGGGCTCGGGTGAGTTTCAGATGGGTTTCGGAAGGTTTTGAACTTGGAAAAGATTGCAGGTTTTCTGTTTTCTGGTGTGCTGGTGTGTTCTTCTTCGCGTTTGCGAAAGGACTCTCGCGAACGCGAAGGGTTAGTCAAGCTGAAGGAAATCTCCTTCTATGTGAACGCGAGACACAGGATGCGAACGCAAAGCCTTGGGGGTGTTTCCCTTCGCAAACGCAAACCTGCTATCGCGAACGCGAAGGCCTTTGGGCCTGGGGAGGGGGAATGGAATTTTGTGCTATGCGAACGCGGCAACTGGCCCACGAACGCGAAGGCTCGAGGAGTCAAAGCTCCGCGAATGCGAGCCCAATGTCGCGAACGCGAAGGTCACTTAGGCCCAACTCTTCGCGAACGCAACAAGCCTATCGCGAACGCAATGAAGGCCTGTCCAATGATTTTAAAACATAAGCTAAATCGGGATTTAATCTAAATTTCATAACTTCTTCTTCCAAACTCCAAATTGGGTGATTTTTGAAAAAGGATTTCACAACCAATTTATAGGTATGTAATCTTAGACTCATTTTCTTCAATTTCCATTAACACCTATTAGATTTCTAAGCCTAAATCATGTTCTTAAGGGTAAAAAGTTTGGAATTTGGGTAGAGTTAGGGCTTTTTGTATAATTGTAATTTAGACCTCGTTTTGGGGTCAAATTTTGGAACTAATTATATATTCAGGCTTGTGGGTGAATGGGTGATCGGGTTTTGGTCTGAACCTCATGTTTTGACCAAGCGGGCGCGGGGTCAATTTTTGACTTTTTGGAAAGAATGATGGGAAAGCTATAATTAAGCATTGGAATTGGATTGTTTAGTGTTTATTGTTGTTATTAAGTTTATTATGTCTAGATACAATTGATTTGGAGCCGAATTCAAAAGGAAAAGCGGTGTTTGAGGCTTGAGTTGGTCGTGGAAGTTCGAGGTCAGTGTTTGGTATAACCTTAGCTTGAGGGATTAGGAGTTGTGTCCTATTTGCTACTTGTTTCTTGTTGAGTTCGACGTATAGGTATGGTGATGAGTATCTATACATTGTTGTCGAGCATGACCATGAGTCTTGAATTGTAATTTATTGTGTTCTTAAATAATACTACGGATGACAAAGTTGATGATTCTTTGTATTGAGCAAGGATCGTGATTATTCTCGTGGAGATTGCTTATGACTGAGTATTGATGTTAACTGAGGTAGTTAGATGTTGGAACAAGTTTGGTTATAGCTGTTTCTCCCTTGTCGGGATGATGTTACTTATGCTGTTCCCTTGTCATGATAGTGTAGTTCTTTATTGATCCCTTGTCGGGACTCTTGTTATGATTGTTGTTGATTGTATATGTGGATCCGATTGCACGTCGCAATAATGATATATTTGGATCAGCTTGCACGCCGCAACAATGATATATTTGGATCGGTTTGCACTTCGCAACAATATTATATGTGGATCGGGTCGCACGCCGCAACAGTGATAAATGATATGGATCGGGTTGCACGCCGCAATAGGGATATGATATATATATTGGGATCGGGTTGCGCGCCGCAACAATTGTCGATACAAAGTGTTTATAGATTGGGTGCATGTCTCTTATTGTTTTGTTGTGAGATCTAAGATGTTCTTATGTTGTTACTTTGGATTTATAGTTGACATTGATATACCCCCGCAGCATGTACCCCCTCCCCGCTCTACTTGTTTATTCTATTTTATTTTCCGTTGTATATTAAATAATTGCACAGGTTTATTTGGTAGTCTGGTCCTAGCCTCGTCACTACTTCGTTGAGGTTGGGCTATGCATTTACCAGCACATCGGGTCGGTTGTGCTGATGCTACACTCTGCACTATGTGCAGATCCTGGAGCAGCTCTTGGACTATAGCGATGGGTGGCTACCTTCAGTCCACGCAGAGATCCAAGGTAGACCTGCAGGCGTCCGCAGGCCCTGGCGTCTCCTCTATCCTTTATTTCCTATTTCATTTCCTTGATTTAGAAATAGTGCATCTTTTATTTTCAGACTTTGTATTTAGCACTCTTAGATCGTCTGTGGTACTGTGACACCAATTCTGGGTGATTAAGGCTTAGACAGTTGTATTCGATTCCTATTTCAGATATTTTACTACATTTCTTCCGCTTAATGAAATTTCTGTTGTTTTTCACATTATTGCTTTATAAATGCTGAAAAGTTATAAAAATGGATAAAGGTAATTTGTTCAATAATTGGCTTGTCTAGCTCGCATTAGTAGGTGCCATCACGACTCCCGAAGGTATGGAAAATAGGGTCGTGGCAAGTCGGTATTAGAGCTCTAGGTTACATGGGTCTCACAGTTCACAGACAAACATAGTAGAGTCTGAGGGATCGGTACGGAGACGTCTGTATTTATCCCCTAGAGGCTACAGAGTTAGGAAAAACTTCACATTTATTCCTTCCTGTCGTGCGGTTTGGTTTCTTAATGCTAATTGAATTTTTACTCTATTCTTTCGCAGATGGCGAGAACACGCGCTTCCCCATCCACTGACCAGCAGTCCGAGCCCCCAGCAGTAGCTCCCACAAGGGGAAGAGGGTGAGGTCGAGGCTGTTCTGAAGGTCGAGATAAGGGCAGAGCTCAGCCTAAAGCAGCGGTGGAGCCTCAGGTTGACTTTGATGATGAGGTTCTGGCCCAGACAGTTCTAGTAGGCCCAACTCAGGTCCCAGAGGGGTTTATTGCTACCCCAGTACTCCAGGATGCTCTGGTCTATCTAGTGGGCCTTATGGAGAGTGTCACCCGGGCAGGCTTGCTTCCTGTAGCCCCAGCCGTCTCTCGGGCTGAAGGAGGATCCTAGACCCCTGCTACTCACACTTCGGAGCAAGCACCTCCCTAGTTTCAGACTCCAGCAGTTCATCCAGTTGGAGAAATTCAGCTGGTTGTGGTAGCTCAAACTGGTGATGGAGCAGCTATGTCTGTCGATGCTTTGTGGAGGTTGGATAGGTTCACCAAGCTCTTCACTATTACTTTCAGCGGTGCATCTTCTGAGGATCCCCAGGATTATCTAGATAGTTGTCATGAGGTTCTCAAGAACATGGGGATAGTGGACATCAATGGGGTCGATTTTGCTACTTTTCGCTTGTCTGGATCCGCCAAGACTTGGTGGAGAGATTATTGCTTGGCTAGACCAGCCGGATCACCAGCTTTGACTTAGGAGCAGTTTACTTAGCTATTTTTGGAGAAGTCTCTCCCCATCACTCAGAGAGAGATCTACCGGAGGCTGAGCATCTCCAATAGGGTTTTATGACTGTTACTCAGTATGAGACCAGATTCATTGACTTGGCTCGTCATGCTCTTATCATACTTCCCACCAAGAGAGAGAGGTTGAGGAGGTTCATTTAGGGACTTATTCAGCCGATCCAACTTCAGATGGCCAAGGAGACTAGGAGTGAGATTTCTTTCCAATAGGAGGCCAATGTGTCCGGGAGAGTTGAGATGGTTCTATCACAAGGAGGTGATCAGGGATCTGACAAGAGGCCTCGTCATTCCGGCCGATTTAGTGGTACCTCGTCTGGAGGCAAAGATTCATATGGTAGAGTCCATCCTCCTAGGCCTTTTCAGTCAGCACTTCAGGTTTCTTATGGTGCTTCAAGTAGCCGTGGTTCTCATATGTAGTATTTTGATCAGCAGACCTATAGTGCACCACCAACTCCTATCAGTGCACCGCTGCTTCAGAGTTTCCAGGGTCGTCAGCCCTAGCAGCCGAGGGCTTGTTTTACTTGTGGTGACTCGAGGCACATTACTAGATATTGCCCTTGAGCACCGAGCAGTTCTAAGCAACGGGGTTCCCGTACCATGATTTAGGCACCGAGTGTTCCACAACCCGCCCAGCCAGCTAGAGGTAGGGGTAAAGGTGCTAGAGGTGGAGGTAGAGGTATTAGAGGTAGAGCTCAGGCCGCTAAAGGTGGAGGCCAGCCAGCAGCAGATCGTCCTAGAGATATAGTTTAGGGTAGTGGGGCCCAGCCCCGATGTTATGCTCTTCCAGCCAGGCCCGAGGCTGAGGTTTCTGATGCGGTTATCACAGGTATTGTTCTAGTTTGTAGCAGAGATGCTTCAGTTTTATTTGATCCAGGATCTACGTACTCTTATGTGTCATCTTATTTTGCACCGTATTTGGTCATGCCTAGTAATTCATTGAGTGCTCCTATTTATGTGTCTATACCAGTGGGTGATTCTATTATGGTAAATCGAGTCCATTGTTATTGTATAGTTCTGATTGGAGGTCTTGAAACTCGTGTAAATTTACTTCTTCTAGACATGGTTGATTTTGATGTCATATTGGGGATGGATTGGTTATCACCTTACCACGCTATCTTGGACTATCATGCCAAGACTGTGACCTTAGCCTTGATGGTTTTACCTCATTTAGAGTGGAGAGGGACTCCTGGTCATTCTACCCGTAGTGTTATCTCTTATGTGAAGGCTCGACGTATGGTTAAGAAGGGGTGTTTGGCCTATTTGGCATATGTTCGTGATTCTAGTGCCGAGGTTCCTTCCATTGATTCTGTGCATGTTGTTCGTGAGTTCCTTGAGGTATTTCTTTCAGACCTGCTGGGTATGCCACCCGATAGGGATATTGACTTTTGCATTGATTTAGCTCCGGGCACTCAGCCCATTTCTATCCCGCCGTATCATATGGCCCCGCCTGAGTTGAAAGAGTTGAAGAAGCAGTTGCAAGACTTGCTTGAAAAGGGTTTCATTAGACCTAGTGTTTCGCCTTGGGGTGCGCCGGTGTTGTTCGTAAAGAAGAAGGATGGATCAATGAGAATGTGTATTGATTACCAGTAGTTGAACAAGGTTACAATCAAGAATAAGTATCCATTGTCGAGGATTGATGATTTGTTTGATCAGCTTCACAGTGCCAAGGTATTTTCGAAGATTGAGTTGAGATCTGGCTACCATTAGTTGAGGATTAGGGCATCCAATGTCCCTAAGACAGCTTTCTGCACTCGGTACGGGCATTATGAGTTCTTGATGATGTCATTCAGGTTGACAAATGCCCTAGCAACTTTTATGGATTTGATGAATTGAGTGTTCGGACCTTACTTGGATTCATTTGTGATAGTTTTCATTGATGATATTTTGATATATTCCCGCAGCCGGGAGGAGCATGAGCAACATCTTAGAGGGGTTCTTCAGACTTTAAAGGATAGTCAATTGTATGCTAAGTTTTTGAAGTGTGAGTTCTAGTTGAGTTCAGTTGCATTCCTTGGTCATGTTGTATCGGCAGAGGGTATTCAGGTTGATCCAAAGAAGATTGAGGCAGTCAAGAACTAGCCTAGACTAGCATCAGCTATTGAGATCCGGAGTTTCTTGAGGTTGGCAGGCTACTATCGTCGGTTTGTGGAGGGGTTTTCATATATCGCAGCCTCGATGACCAGGTTAGCCCAGAAGGGTGCCTAGTTCAGGTGGTCGGATGAGTGTGAGGCGAGCTTTCAGAAACTCAAGACAGCTTTGACTATGGCACCGGTGTTGGTTTTGCCCACAGGTTCAGGGGCATATACAGTTTATTATGATGCATCTCGTATTGGGCTTGGTACGGTGTTGATGCAGGATGGCAAGGTCATTTTTTATGCTTCATGGCAGTTGAAGATTTATGAGAAGAATTATCCAGTTCATGATTTGGAGTTAGCAGGCATTATTCACGTGTTGAAGATTTGGAGGCATTACCTGTATGGCGTGGCATGTGAGGTGTTCACGGATCACAAGAGTCTGCAGTACTTGTTCAAGCAGAAGGATTTGAATTTGAGGCAGAGAAGGTGGTTGGAACTATTAAAGGACTATGATATCACCATCTTATATCATCTGGGAAAGGCCAATGTGGTGGCCGATACTTTGAGTAGGAAGTCAGACAGTATGGGCAGTCTTGCTTATATTCCAGTCGATGAGAGGCCACTTGCTTTGGATGTTCAAGGCCAATCAGTTCATGAGGTTGGATGTTTCTAAGCCTAGTTGTGTGTTAGCTTGCACAGTCGCTTGTTCTTCTTTATTGGAGCGTATTCTTGATCGGTAGTATGATGATCCACATTTGTGTGTCCTTAGAGACATGGTGTAGCACGGAGGTGCCAAGAAGGTTACCTTAGGTGATGATGGAGTTTTGAGATTGCAGGGTCTAGTTTGTGTACCTAATGTAGATGGCCTTCGAGAGTTGATTTTAGAGGAGGCCCATAGCTCCCGGTACTCTATTCATCAGGGCGTCGCGAAGATGTATCAGGATTTGCGGCAGCATTATTGGTGGAGGAGAATGAAGAAAGATATCGTTCCATATGTGGCTCGGTGTTTGAATTGTCAGCAGGTTAAGTATGAGCATCAGAGGCCTGGTGGTTTGTTCCAGAAGATTGAGATTCCTGAGTGGAAGTGGGAGAAGATCACTATGGACTTCGTTGTTGGACTCCCACAGACTCAGAGGAAGTTCGATGCAGTATGGGTTATTGTTGATGGGCTGATCAATTCAGCGCATTTTATTCCTGTGGCAGTCTCCTATTCTTCCGAGAGGTTAACTGAGATCTATATCCGGGAGATTGTTCGCCTTCATGGTGTGCCCGAGTCTATCATTTCGGACTAAGGTACGTAGTTTACTTCGCATTTCTGGAGAGCAGTTCAGCGAGAGTTGGGCACACGGGTTGAGTAGAGCACAACTTTTCATCCTAAAACGCATGGGCAGTCCGAGCGGACTATTCAGATTTTGGAGGATATGCTCCGAGCTTGTGTCATTGACTTTGGAGGCTCGTGGGATCAGTTTTTGCCTTTAGCAGAGTTTGCCTACAACAACAGCTAACAGTTGAGTATTCAGATGGCTCCTTTAGCAGAGTTTGCCTTTAGCAGAGTTTGAGCCGGGAGAAGCTCGGTTGTTGGGTGTGAATCTGGTTCAGGATTCCTTAGACAAGGTCAGTATTATTTAGGATATGCTTCGTACAGCTCAGTCCAGGCAAAAGAGCTATGCCGACCGCAAGGTTCGAGATTTGGCTTTCATGGTCGGTGAGTGGGTATTGCTTTGAGTGTCGCCTATGAAGGGCCTGATGAGATTTGGGAAGAAGGGCAAGCTTAGCCCTAGATTCATTGGCCCGTTTGAGATTCTTGATCGAGTGGGAGAGGTGGCTTATAGACTTGCATTGCCGCCAAGCTAGTCAGTTGTGCATCCAGTGTTTTATGTGTCCATGCTTCGGAAGTATCACGGCGATCCATCCCACGTATTAGATTTCAGCACTATCCAGTTGGACAAGGACTTGTCTTATGAGGAGGAGCCGGTAGCTATTCTAGATTGGCAGGTTCGTCAGTTGAGATCGAAGAGTTTTCCTTCTGTTCGTGTTCAGTGGAGAGGTCAGCCTACTAAGGCATCGACCTAGGAGTCTGGGTCCGATATGTAGAGCAGTTATCCCTATCTTTTTCCTGACTCAGGTACTTCCTTCTTATGTCGGTTCGAGGACGAACGGTTGTTTTAGAGGTAGAGAATGTGATGACCCAAAAGGTCATCACTTATTTTTAAAATGAATTCTATGTTCCGAGGCCTTAAAAACCTCTTTTAGCATCACCTCGATTTGCATGCGCAGTTCGGGCGCCTAGCCGGAAAGCTACTATGTGAAAATATGTGAAAATGTTGAAATTTTGACTTAAAATATATTTAAGTTGACTTCTGTCAATATTTTGGGTAAACGAACTTGGACCCGTGATTTGACGGACCCGGAGGGTCCGTGGAAAAATATGGAACTTAGGCGTATGCCCGGAATCTAATTCTGAGGTCTCAAGCCCGAGAAATGAATTTTTTAAAGAAAATTATTTTCTGGAAATTTCTATGAGTTTTGAAAATGAAATGCATTTAGAATTTGATAGTATCGGGCCCGTATTTTGGTTCCAGAGCCCAGTACAAGTCTTATATGTGAAATAAGATGAGTTTGTGAAATTTGGTAAGAAACGGAGTCGTTTGAGGTGATTCGGACCCGTAGTGGTGAAAATTCCTACTTTGAAAGTTTTGAAGATTTTCTTAGATTTCTATGCTAAATTCGTTGTTTAAGAGGTTATTTTGGCGATTTGATCGCACGAGTAAGTTCGTATGATATTTTTGAGTTATTGTACATGTTTGGTTTGGAGCCCTGAGTGCTCGGGTGAGTTTCGGATGGGTTTCGGAAGGTTTTGAACTTGGAAAAGATTGCAAGTTTTCAGTTTTCTAGTGTGCTGGTGTGTTCTTCTTCTCGTTCACGGAAGGACTCTCGCGAACGCGAAGGGTTAGTCAGGCTGAAGAAAATCTCCTTCTACGCGAACGTGAGACACAGTACATGAACGCGAAGCCTTGGGGGTGTTTCCCTTCGGGAATGTGGACCTACTATCGCGAACGCGAAGGCCTTTGGGCCTAGGGAGGGGGAAGGGAATTTTGTGCTATGCGAACGCGGCCACTGGCCCGCGAACGCGAAGGCTCGAGGAGTCAAGGCTCTGCAAATACGAGCTCAATGTAGCGAACGCGAAGGTCACTTAGGCCCAACTCTTCACGAATGCGACAGGCCTATCGCGAACGCGATGAAGGCCTGTCTAGTGATTTTGAAACAGAACCAAATCGGTATTTAATCAAAATTTCATAACTTCTTCTTCCAAACTCCAAATTGGATGATTTTTGAAAGAGGATTTCACCACCAATTCATAGGTACGTAATCTTAGACTCATTTTCTTCAATTTTAGTTAACACCCATTGGATTTCTAAGCTTAAATCATGTTCTTAAGGGTAGAAAATTTGGGATTTGGGTAGAGTTAGAGCTTTTTGTATAATTGTGATTTATACCTCGTTTTGGGGTCGAATTTTGGAACTAATTATATATTCGGCCTTGTGGGTGAATGGGTGATCGGGTTTTGGTCTGAACCTCGTGTTTTGACCAAGCGGGCCCGAGGTCAATTTTTGACTTTTTTGGAAAGAATGATGGGAAAGCTATAATTAAGCATTGGAATTGGATTATTTAGCGTTTATTGATGTTATTAAGTCGATTATGTCTAGATACAATTGATTTAGAGCCGAATTCAAAAGGAAAAGCGATGTTTGAGGCTTGAGTTGGCCGTGGAAGTTCGAGGTAAGTGTTTGGTCTCACCTTAGCTTGAGGGATTAGGAGTTGTGTCCTATTTGCTACTTGTTTCTTGTTGAGTTCGACGTATAGTCATGGTGACGAGTATCTATATGTTGGTGTCGAGCATGACCGTGAGTCTTGAATTGTAATTTATTGTGTTCTTAAATAATACTACGGATGACTAAGTTGATGATTCTCTGTATTGAGCAAGGATCGTGATTATTCTCGTGGAGATTACTTATGACTGAGTATTGATGTTAGCTGAGGTAGTTAGATGTTGGAACAAGTTTGGTTATAGCTGTTTCTCCCTTGCCGAGATGATGTTACTTATACTGTTGCTTCCCTTGTTGAGATAGTGTAGTTCTTTGTTGATCCCTTGCCAGGACTCTTGCTATGATTGTTGTTGATTGTATATGTGGATCGGGTTGCACGCCTCAACAATGATATATTTGGATCAGGTTGCACGCTGCAACAATGATATATTTGGATCGGGTTTGCACGCCGCAACATTATTATATGTGGATCGGGTTTGCACACCGCAACAGTGATAAATGATATGGATTGGGTTGCACGCCGCAACAGGGTTGTTATATATATATTGGGATCAGGTTGCGCGCCACAACAATTGTTGATACAAAGTGTTTATAGATTGGGTGCAAGTCTCTTATTGTTTTGCTGTGAGATCTAAGTTGTTCTTATGTTGTTACTCTGGATTTACTGTTGACATTGATATACCCCCGCAGCATGTATCTCCTCCCCGCTTTACTTGTTTATTTCTGTTTTATTTTCTGTTGTATATTAAATAACTGCACAGGTTTATTTGGTAGTCGGGTCCTAGCCTCGTCACTACTTCGCCGAGGCTAGGCTAGGCACTTACCAGCACATGGGGTCGGTTGTGCTGATGCTACACTCTGCACTATGTGCAGATCCCGGAGCAGCTCTTGGACCATAGCGTTTGGGTGTCTACCTTCAGTCCACGCAGAGATCCAAGGTAGACCTACAGGCGTCCGCAGTCCCTGGCGTTTCCTCTATCCTTTATTTCCAGTTTCATTTCCTTGACTCAGAAATAGTGCATCTTTTATTTTTAGACTTTGTATTTAGCACTCTTAGATCGTCTGTGGTACTGTGACACAATTCTGGGTGATTAAGGCTTAGACAGTTGTATTCGATTCCTATTTTAGATATTTTACTACATTTCTTCTACTTAATGAAATTTCCGTTTTTTTTCACATTATTGCTTTATAAATTCTGAAAAGGTATAAAAATGGATAAAGGTAATCTGTTCAATAAATGACTTGCCTAGGTCGCATTAGTAGGTGCCATCACGACTCCCGAAGGTGGAGAAAATCGAGTCATGACAGTTTGAGTTCTACAAGGTTCCTTTGGGTAGTCCCAAGGTGGGCACACGCAAGCAAACCTTCTCCAAAACCACTCTAGAAGAATGTGAGTGCATAGAAAAGGTTGGTCGAAGCATCTCGACCATTTCTCAGCTGATCAATGCTCAAAATGCTGCTTCAGAAGAGATCAGGAGATTGAGGGCTCTGAATGCCATACTAGAAACTCAGATCAGTCAAGTTGTTAGGAGACCTGATTCCGTTAATTCTACAAATGAAGAAGTTCCCCACTTGACAAAAGAAAATGATGAGCTTCGCGTAAAACTGCTTGAAGAGCAGCTATCTGCAAATGCCCGTCTGGACCTGGTTCTCAAAACCCTTGCTGCTTCTCTCTCCAAGTCTCCCTCTTTTAGTGCCTCTTAGAAACCTCTCAGTGACCAATTGTCTTTTGTTATGATGTTTTGTGGCTGTTGTTTCTACTTTTGTTGGTCTTTTTTTGCTGATGGCATGTTGGACTTCACCATTACTGCTCTTGTTTTGCTCAGTCCATTATTTATATCAATGAAACATCTCTTCTCTTTTGCTTGTACAATGTTGTTTCCTTTGGCTTCTCTTTTCTGTCATGTTGTCTGCACATATGTGCCATGAGTTGGCTGTGTTAGACTTATTTATGCTATTTTCCTTCCTGTGTATTTTTAATGATGCCAAAAGGGGGAAGTATAGTAGTATAGTATTAAATATGCCAATGGAAATTGATTGAAACAGGGGGATCTGATTAAGGGGGAATCGAAAGCAAAAGGTTAGGGGGAACTTGTGAAGTTCATGTTACCTCAACTGGTCATTTCGCTCTAAATAAACATTATCAGTGTCTAAGTTTGTCATCATAAAAAAGGGGGAAATTGATGGGTTTTCAATATTTTTGCCTTATGTTTTGATGATCTAACAAACTTACTGTTAAGAACCAGATAGGGAACCTGACACACTTGGTACACATTTCAAATGAACGAAGTCTAGTTTAAACTCCAGCTAATGTAAACTAATGCAAACAAAGAGAAAAGAGTAACAAGACAGGAACATGATCCCTTGGTGTTCTATGACAAAAGTACAAGTCAACTATACAACTGGAAAGCAATTACAGAAAGTGACTGCCTGCTACCGTACACACGACAGTGCAACGGCCACTTCCCATTGGGAAGAGATTTTGTACTAACCAAGAATTGACATCATCATTATGATGTCTTCGGTAGTATAACAACATGGTGCAAGGCACCAGATATTCATTTGAGCATTTAGTGATATTCTCTTAAGCATTAAAGAGTTGATCAAGCATTGAAGTCATTGGTGTGTCAAGAACAAGAAGACAACTCCACTAAAGGATCAGTTTCACAATGAGTCTATATGTATCCGTAGTTGAGTTGTAATCTTGTTATTTGTTCTTTATTATAACTCCTATCTTGCTTTCTTAGAAGTTGTGTGTTAGGAAACCATAAACTTTCTGAGTTTGTATTGTGACTAGAGTTACTCTTTGTAACTAGTGAGTGACAAAGTGGCTTGTGGTAAGTGTATCACAAGTTAGTTGAGTTGAAGTCTTTGTAATAGAGTCATTTCAAAGTGGCTTGTGATAGTATGATTACAAGTTAGTGAAGTTGAAAGCCTACAAATGTAGGTCGTGGTTTTTGTCCCCTTGAGTGGGATTTTTCCACGTAAAAATCTCGTGCCTCTCTTACTTACTGATTCATTAGTATTCGCAGTGAAAACTCATATAGGAGCAGGTACTATATAGTTTGGTGGACTCACATAAACTAACAAATATCATCTCGATGCTTCTTTATTCTTCTTCTCTTCAGTTTTCTTCAGCAATTCTTGTTCAAGAGCTATTCTTTTCATTTGGTTCTTTAGGGATTTGCGACTATTTCCTGCGACTCATTTTAGTACTAACGAAAAATTTAGAAACATTGGTCCAGCACCTCGTTGATCCACTTGGACACGCTTTATAACCCGTTTAGCCAAGCTGCAAAAATCAGCTTATTTTAAGAAGTGTTTTTTTTCAAAAGTGCTTTTCTCAAAAGTACTTTTGGTGAGAAGCAATTTGTGTTTGGCTAATTAGTTTGTAAAGCACTTCTGAGCAGCAATTAGTGTTTGGCCAAGCTTTAAAAAACTGCTTCTAAGTATATTTTTTTCAAAAGTGCTTTTAGAGAGAAGCTACTTTTTTCTGCTTCTCCAAAACTACTTTTGCTTCTCCTTAAGAACACTTTTTTTCCTTCCAAAAGCTTGGCCAAACACCTCAATTTTTGGCCACAAATGCTTTTAGCCCAAAAAAGGTATTTTTGGCCAAAAAGAAACTTGGCCAAACAGGCTATTAAACTAAAAAGGAAGACAAAATAATAAAACAATAGATTGTTTGTCCGCATATTAGTTAGAACTTTATGCATCCAATGATCAAATGGAAAGTAAACTTAGATCCTTTATAATATCACCAAATAAAAAAATAAGTTAAAACTAGTAAGAAGTGCAGTAGTATAGCTAAAGATATTGATGAATTTCTTATCCAAAGTTTTCTGCCACCGAAGAAATTGGATTCAGCAATTTATCCCACTGATAAATCATAAGGGTCGTTTGGTACGCAAATTATATTATCCCGTGATTATAGTCCTGGAATTATAATTCCAAGATTAATTTATACCATATTGAAGGTGGGATAAAATAATTTAAAGTTTGATAGAATAAGGTGGGATAAGATGGAATATTCTGGATTAAGTTTGGGATAAAATTTATACCGACAATCAATAAATTTATACCGACAATCAAATACGGTATAAATTTAATCTCACATCTTATCCCACATTATTCCTCGTACCAAACGACCCTAAGAGTTAAAAGCATCAACACGTTACATGTATTAGAGTAACAATTTTAGTATTTACACATTTTCACACATGACCGAATACACCAAATTTTGAGGCGTAAAGCTTGTGCCTTACTTGCTTCCCCACATAGCCGGCCCGACTTTGAAAAGTAACATAATGTTTGAAAGATTCACGTAGCGTTTAAGGGAAAAGGTCCAAATTTATCCCTTGTACTTTGCAAAAAGATCTAGATTCTTACTCGATTAGAAGTTTGGTTTAAGTATATTCTTGTAGTTAAACTTTTGGGCTAAAAATTACCTCTATTTACCAACGGGCATCTTTTTTAGACTAATTTGTTATTTCTAATTTTGCTGATTTGATTTTTTACGCCCAAACTCATTTATTAATAGTTTGATTAGCACCGAAATTCTCCATGTGTCAAACTCATCTTTCTAACCTTCTTCATAATGTTGAATCAGGACACTAATAAAATGCAATCCGAATGATAACCTATTTCATCCAAATCCATGGACAACCCACATAGATAATTTCGTCCCGAGTCACTACCATTACAAGGCAGTCTATATTACGAAACTCACTTCTTCCACAAAGTTTACAATTGGCATTGGAGTTAAATTTGGAAATATCATCGCCTTTGTTCTTCCTATTTGGGTTGAAAGTCTAGATATTTTATTTTTTTTAAGTTTGGAAATTTAGTTGCTATAGTTCGAGTTTGATTTATTTTTCACATTCTTTTCTCTTAAAGCTTCTTCTATGTTTTTTCACTTTGTGTTCCTGCTCTAATCGTAAAATAGAGATAAATTCTTTTTGGTTATTTCAATTCAATTGTAAACAACTTCTTTTTATTAATTGGCTTGTGTCCGTTTATCCTTCCTTACACTCATCGCCATATCCAAGAAGAATAATTATCGTAATTTTGCTTTAATTTAGCTTATTTTGTGGGGAAAAAATGTATGAAACCTGAAGGAGTTCTTTGGCATGTGTGCATCTCTGGTGTTAATCAGAAAAAGTAGAAACAAATTAGTCCCAAATATATGCCCGTAAATAAATAGGGGTATTTTTAGTCCAAAAATTTAACGACAAGAATATATTTAAACCAAACTTCTAGCAGAGGGTAAATCTAAACTTTTTCGCAAAGTTAGGATAAATTTGGACCTTCATGTGCAATACTTTTATTCATGTCACACGAGAGTACGTCAAGACACATGAAGATGTACAAGAAGGAAGATTATAGAATCTTTAGGAATTGAGTCTACTATTATCCCAGATATGCACTAGTTTTTATTTACGTAAGGGAAAAGGTAGAGAAACTATATGTTATCGTTTACTTCCAATCAGAAATATCACTCAGAATTGAACATTAGAAACAACCAAATGCCACTCTAGGCCTTAAACCCCATCAAAGCATTCCGATAAGAAAGTGTAAAGTAAAATCCCATCATACTATTGGGGACCGCAAAAGAGCGCTTTGCGGCCGCAGTGCTAAATCTACGGACCACATAAATAGTGCTTTGTCGCCGCAGTTCAGAATTGTGCGGCCGCAAACCTCCAGTTCTTGATAAGATGAAGAAATCTGCGGACCGCACATGGAATTGTGCAACCGCAAAACCTTCCGAAAGACATTTTTGTCTGAAATTGTCAGCTTTGTATAAAGGCCAAATACATACGCAGCCCCTTAAAGTTGGCACGAATATTCATTTAGACACCTAAACTAAGATATGTTCCTATTAGACACTCCAACCTCAATTAAAGTGTACCTATTAAACACAATTGGCTGACATGGCCACAAAAGTGCTTCTCACGTTGCTTGGGCGCGTCAATTGGTCTGAAATTATATTTTTCTTCTTAAAAAAACTAGTATTAGTACCCGCGTGATGAGCGGATAATATTAAAGAATATGAATTATGTCATGGGATCTAACTTGTTTGAGCACATTATATCATATTGCTTGAGTCAAATTCTAATTACCTTCTTGTTACCCAAAGGAAACATACTCAATAAAAGAATCTTATAAAGTTATAAAAGGATTCATATATTAATCGAATTACTTTGAGTTCATCATTGTTCTTTATTACATAATTGTCACGACCCTAAGCCCGGACCTGGTCGTGATGGTGCCTCTCGTGAAGACAAGGCCAGCCGACACTTCCCATTTTCCAATTATTAACAGTTACGCATTTAAGAAAAATGGTCTAAACATGATAAAATAAATCCGAAATAACAATGATAACATAAATACGCGAAAGAACACCAGACACATCCCTAACCGGGGTGTCACTAGTCATGAACATTTATAAGTCATAATACAAATCCGCTAAGTCAATAAACTAGTACAACTATCTGAAAAGAGATAGAAGTGATAAAGGAGTAGAGACACGGGGTTGCGGACGCCAACAGCTACCTTTGCCTGAAGCTGGAGGGATCAGCACTCGGGAGCGGAACCAGCTACGCCTGAATCTGCACACAGGGTGCAGGGAGTAAAGTGAGTACTCCAACTCAGTGAGTAACAAATGTAAATAACGACTGAAAGTAAGAAAACATGTAAGGCACAAGGCATTCTATAATGAAGCAGTAAAACCATTTAAAAGCAGTAAACCAGTGAAAAGTTAAGTAACAATACTTTTTCAACAAGTAAACAGGTAATTGACAGACAGTTAAGGTAAAGTAAAAAATAGAAGTTCGCCCCTCGGGCACAGTATCAACAAATTCGCCCCTCGGGCATCATCTCAGAACAATACCAGCCCATCAGGCTCAATCTCACATCACAATGGGTACCCCCGCTCACTGAGGGTGTACAGACTCCTGGAGGGGCCCCTTACGGCCTAAGCACAATTCAAGCCACCTCGTGGCATCATCACTAGGCCCTCGGCCTCATATCAATCAAGCCACCTCGTGGCGTACATACCTCAGGCCCTCGGCCTCAAATCAATATCAGTATTTCCTTACAACATAGGCTCTCGGCCTTACTCAGTCAAAAATTGTCACAAGCCCCTCGGGCAATAGTAAAACAGTGTTTCTCAACCCAAACATCATTTAAAATATCATTTAAGTATTAAAAACTGAGTAAAACAAGGCTGAGTATAAAAACAGTGGAAAATAACATGACTGAGTTCAAGTATAGAGTCAAAACAGTGAGAAAGTACCAGTAAAAATTCTCGAAGGGTTCAAATAGTTGGCACAAGGTCCAAATATGGCATTCAGCCTAAATAATTATGATAACAAATAGATTTTAGTCAAATACGCGGTAAAATCATCAATCGGGACAGACCAAGTCACAATCCCCAATAGTGCACGACCCCACGCTCGTCATCAAGCGTGTGTCTCACCTCAATATAGCACTACGATGTGAAATCCGGGGTTTCAAACCCTCAGAACATTATTTACAATCATTATTCACCTCGAACCGGTCAAATCTCTAGCTCGCAACACCTTTGCCCCTCAAATCGGCCTCCATTCCTGTCGAATCTATCCAAAAATCACAATGAGGACGTCAAAATAGGCTAAGGGAACGAAGCCCAAGCGAAAACAATCAAATAATACCAAAAATCTCAAAATTGGCCAAACCCGACCCCCGGGCTCACGTCTCGAAACTCGATAAAAATCACATCACTGGAATCCTTATCCTCCCACTAGTCTATACATATCAAGAACACTGAAATTGGAGTCCAAATGACCTCTCAAATCCTCATTAAAACTCTCTTAATCTCAAGCCCTAATTTCTCAATTTTTAGGCTTAGATTCCATGATTTATTAGGTAGATTTCACAATAGAATCGAATTTTAAGTCCAAAATTCTTACTCCAAATGTTTCCCCTTGAATCCCTCTTCAATCTCCTTCAAAAAGCTCCAAAAATGACCAACTATGGAGGAAATAAACCCCACATTCGTGGACAAGACGACCTTTTAAACTTTCTGCCCAGGCCTAAAAACCCTTCTTCGCGAACGCGGTCAACGCATCGCGTTCGCGAAGCACAATTTAACTTTGACCAAATTTCCTCTTACGCGATCGCGACCAGACCCTCGCGAACGCGATGATTCCTCAGACTTACTCTTCGCGAACGCCAGTCTCTCTCTCTCTCTCGTGAACGCGATGAACAACTCGACCACAAACCCAGCTGACCAAAAGACTCTACGCGAATGCGACTCCCTTCTCGCAAACGCGATGCACGAGCATCTATCCCTTCGCGAATGCGGAGCCTCTCTCGCGAACGCGAAGGTTAAAATTCCACTAACTTCCACTGTCTCTTTGCGAACGCAATGGTCCACTCGCGAATGCGAAGAGTAAAAACCTGTAACAGCTGAACCTGCAATTTCTGCAACTCCAAACTTCACGAAATGGTCCGATTGACCACCCGAAACTCACCAGAGGCCCCCGGGACCTCAACCAAAGGCACAAACATATCCCAATACTTTGTCCAAACTTGTTCCAATCATCAAAACATCTCAAACAACATCACATCTACCAAAACACATCGGATTCAAGCCTAACTTTCAAAAATCTTCCGAATTATGCTTTTGATCAAAAACCCAACCAAACCACGTCTGAATGACCTAAAATTTTGCGCACACATCCCAAATGACACAAGGGAGCTACTACAACTCTCGGAGTTCCATTCCGACCCCTATATCAAAATCTCGCCTACCAATAGGAAATCGCCAAAATATCAACTTCGCCAATTCAAGCCTAAATATACTCCACACCTCCAAAACATTCCGATCACACTCCTAAATCATAAATCACCTCCCGAAGTTGACCGAACCATCGGAGCTCACGTCCAAGCCCTCTAACACATAAGTCAACATCTAGTTGACTTTTCCAACTTAAACTTCCTTAAAAGACACTAAGTGTCTCAAAACTTACCAAAATCATTCCGGATTCAATCCGACCAACCCGATACCACATAACACGGGTAAACAAAGCATAAAGAAGCAGAAATGGGGGAAACATGGTGGTAACTCATAAGACGACTGGCCGGGTCATCACATCCTCCTCAACTTAAACAAATGTTCGTCCTCGAACGAGTCAAGAAACATACCTGAAGCCTCAAACATGTGAGATATCTGCTTCGCATCTCCCGCTAGGTCTCCCAGGTAGCCTCCTCCACGGGCCGACATCTCCACTGCTCTTTCACTGGAGCTATATCCTTTGACCTCAACTTTTGAACCTGATGACCCAAAATAGCTACTGGCTCCACATCATAAGTCAAATCATCATCCAACTGAACCGTGCTGAAATCCAAACCATGAGACGGATTCCCAATATACTTTTGGTACATAGAAACATGAAATACCGAATGCACATTTGACAAGCTGGGTGGAAAAGCAAGCTCATAAGCCACCTCCCCAGTCCTACGAAACACCTCAAAGGCCCAATGAACCGCGGACTCAATTTCCCTTTCTTCCCGAATCTCATAACACCCTTCATGGGCGAAACCTTCAACAGAACCTTTTCACCAACCATGTAGGACACATCCCGAACCTTCCTATTAGCATAGCTCTTTTTCCTTGACTGCACTGTACGAAGTCTCTCCTGAATCACCTTCACCTTTTCTAAAGCATCCTACACCAAGTCTGTCCCCAATAGCCTAGCCTCACCGGGATCGAACCAACCAACTGGAGATCTATACCGCCTCTCATACAAAGCCTCATACGGAGCCATCTGAATGCTCGACTGGTACCTATTGTTATAAGCAAACTCTACAAATAGTAGAAACTGATCCCATGATCCTCCGAAATCAATGACACAAGCACACAACATGTCCTTCAATATCTGAATAGTGCGCTCGGACTGTCCGTCCGTCTGAGGGTGAAAAGTTGTGCTCAACTCCACTTGAGTACCCAACTCTCACTGCACAGACCTCTAAAACTGCGAAGTAAACTGAGTGCCCCTACCTGAAATGATGGAAACTAGGACACTATGCAAACGGACAATCTCTTGGATATAGATCTCTGCCAATCGCTCTGAAGAATAGGTAGTATGCACAGGAATGAAGCGCGCGGACTTGGTCAGCCAATCCAAAATCACCCAAATAGCATCGAACTTTCTGAAAGTTCGTGGAAGTCCAATTACAAAGTCCATAGTGATCCTCTCCCACTTCCACTCGAGAATATCCATCTGCTGTAGCAAGCCACCCGGTCTCTGATACTCATATTTCACCTGCTAACAATTGAGACACCGAGCTACAAATCCCACAATATCTTTCTTCATTCTTCTCCACCAATAGTGCTGCCTCAAATCCTAATACATCTTTGCGGCACCCCGGATGAATGGAATACCGCGAGCTATGGGCCTCCCCAAGGATCAACTCCCGAAGCTCGTCCACATTGGGCACACAAATCCGACCATGCATCCTCAACACCCCATCTTCACCAATGATCACATCTCTGGCATCATTATGCTGAACTCTGTCCTTAAGGACAAGCAAATGTGGATCATCATATTGGTGCTCTCTGATGCGATCATATAAGGAAGACCAAGAAAACATACAAGCCAATACCAGACTGGGCTCCGAAATATCTAATCTCACGAACCGATTGGCCAAGGCCTGAACATCAACTATAAGAGGTCTCTATCAACTGGAATATATGCCAAACTCCCCATACTCACTGCCTTTCGACTCAAGGCATTGGCCACCACATTGGCCTTTCCCGGATGGTACAATATAGTGATATCATAATCCTTAAGCAACTCCAACCACCTCCGCTACCTCAAATTGAGATCCTTCTGTTTGAACAAGTGCTGGAGGCTACGATGATTAGTAAACACCCCACAAGGCATACCATACAAGTAATGCCTCCAAATCTTCAACGCGTGAACTATGGCAGCCAACTCTAAATCATGAACGGAGTAGTTCTTCTCATGGGGATTCAACTGATGAGAAGCATAAGCAATCACTCTACCTTCATGCATCAACACACAACCAATGCCAACTCTCGAAGCATCACAATACATGGTATATGAACCTGAAGTTGATGGCAAAACTAACACTAGAGTTGTGGTCAAAGCTGTCTTGAGCTTTTGAAAGCTCTTCTCACACTCGTTCGACCATACAAATGAAGCACCCTTCTGAGTCAACTTGGTCAAGGGCGATGCGATAGATGAGAATCCCTGAACAAACCGGCGATAATAGCCTGCCAAACCAAGAAAGATATGAATCTCTGTGGTTGAGGACGGTCTGGGACAACTCTGAACCGCCTCTATCTTCTTTGGATCAACCTGAATACCCTCGCAGGACACCACGTGCCCTAATAAAGCCACTGAACTGAGCCAAAACTCACACTTGGAGAATTTTGCATAAAGCTTCACCTCCCTCAATCTCTGCAACACAACTCTCAAATGCTCTGCATGCTTTTCCTGACTAAACGAATATACCAGAATATCATCAATGAAGACTATAGCAAACGAGTCAAGATAAGGCTAGAACACACTGTTCATCAAATGCATGAACGTTGTTGGGGCATTGGTCAGCCCAAAAGACATCACCAAGAACTCATAATGGTTGTATCGGGTCCTGAAAACTGTCTTAAGGATATCCGAGTCCTTGATCTTTAACTGGTGATAACCTGAATGGAGACCAATCTTGGAGAACACTCTCGCTCCTTGAAGCTGGTCGAATAGATCATCAATGTGAGGCAAAGGATACTTATTCTTAATTATTACCTTGTTCAATTGCCTATAATCAATGCACATTCTTATAGTGCCATCTTTCTTTTTACAAATAGAACTGGCGCACCCCAAGGTGACACACTAGGCCGAATGAACCCTTTATCAAGGAGTTCCTGAAGCTGTTCTTTTAATTCCTTCAACTTAGCTGGTTCCATACGATACGACGGAATAGAAATGGGTTGATTGCCCGTCACCAGGTCAATACCAAAATCAATATCCCTATCCGGTGGCATGCCCGGCAGGTCTGCAGGAAACACGTTGGGAAAATCCCTCACAACTGGAATAGAATCAGTACTGGGAGTCTCAGCTCCGACATCCCTCACAAATGCTAGATACGAAAGACACCCCTTCCCAACCATACGCTAGGATTTCAAGAATGAGATCACTCTACTGGGAACATAACCAGTCATACCTCGCTACTCAATCCGTGGAACACCCGGTATAGCTAATGTGACTGTCTTAGCATGACAGTCCAGAATAGCACGACACGGAGATAGCCAATCCATGCCCAAAATGACATCAAAATCCACCATACGCAATAATAAAAGATCCACATGGGTCTTTAGACCCCCAATAGTCACCACACACGACCGGTACACACGGTCTACAACAACAGTATCGCCCACCGGGGTAGATACATGAACAGGTGAAGTAAGAAACTCATGGGGCATACCCAAATAACGAGAAAAGTATGATGATACATAAGAAAAGGTGGAACCGGTTTCAAATAATACAGAGGCGTCTCTGTGGTAGACTAAAACAATACCTATAACAACAACATCTAAAGCAATAACACCGGGTCTGCCTGGAAGTGCATAGAAACGGGCATGACCACCACCTGATCGACCTCCTTCTCTGGGGCGACCCCTAGCTGACTGACCTCTACCCCTAGCTAGCAGGGCGCGTGGTGGTGAAGTAACTGGCGCTGAAGCCGATGACTGACCCCTCTACTGAGATGAACTCGCAAGACGACGAGGGCACTGCCTCCACATATGACCTATCTCACTATACTCATAATAACTCCCAAGTGCTGGAGAAGGGGACTGAAGGGAACCCCTCGCACCAGAGTGACTAGCAGATGCACTCGGCATAGAAGAGCCCTGGACTGATGGCGCACGGGACGAACTCTGAGCTGGAAGGGCACTAAGTGATGACTGGCCCTGATGAAAACTGTGAGAACCATGACCCGATGATGCCCCATAATAACTTGGGTGAGCTGGCTGAGCATGCCTGAATAGATGGCCTCTACCGTGCTGAAACTGGCCCTACAAAGGAGTACCACTATAACTACCAGATCCTCGAGGCCTCTTGGCCTCCCTCTCCTCTCGCTCCTGGCGACCAATAGACTCAATCTCACGGGCAATATCCACAACCTCCTCGAAAGTAGCACCAATCACTCTCTCCCTGGTCATGAGAGAGCGAAGCTGATAAGTGAGGCCATCAACAAACCTCATAATACTCTCTCTATCTATCGGAACCATCCAAATAGCATAACGAGCTAACTTGGAGAACCTCATCTCGTACTGCGTCACAGCCATCTCTCCCTGACGCAACCACTCAAACTCTCTACGTAGCTCCTCTCTGCGGGACTACAACACATACTTCTTTAAAAAGAGAATGGAGAACTGCTTCTAGGTAAGGGGTGCTGAACCAACAGGCCTATGCCTCTCAAAAGCCTCCCACCAAGTGAAGGCAGCTCCAGAAAACTGATAAGTAGTGAAAGCGACCCCGCTGGTCTCCAGAATACCCACTATACGAAGCATCCTCTAGCACTTATCTAAGAAACCCTGGGCATCATCACCCTCTACACCACTGAAGGTCGGAGGCTAAAGCCTACCAAACCTCCCCAATATATGTTGCTCATCCTCCGGCATAGCAAGAACTACATAGTCTTGAGCAGTTGCAACCGGCTGGGCTGGATGTGCCCCCGGCGTCTGAAGTCCCTGCACGACCTGCTCAGGTGTGCAAGCGGTGGGAGTCCGATTGCCTCCCTCGGCCTGAGAAGTAGTTGCAGCTCTAGTGGCTGAAACCGCCTGAGCTAGGCCAGTGCAAACTGATAAGATTTGAGCCAAGGCCTCCTGAAGACACGGAATCACAATGGGCACAGCTGGTGCTGTAAGAGCATCCATAACTGGGACCTGATCCTGAACCGGGGCAGCTGATGGATCTATAGGTGCTGCCCTAGCTGCTCTGCCCCTACCACGGCCGCATCCTCGGCCTTTGGTGGCCACAGCTGGTGGGACTGGTGGTCGTCTACCCTGACTAGTAGCGCGTGTCCTCACCATCTGTGAGAGAATAGAATAACAGAAATTCAGTACTCTAATCAACAAATTCGCACGACAAGAATTTCAAGAATATGAAGTTTTTCCTAAAGGTTCTGCAGCCTCTCGAGGATAAATACAGACGTCTCTGTACCGATCCGTGAGACTCTACTAAACTTGCTCATGACTCCTGAGACCTATGTAATCTAGGCTCTGATACCAACTTGTCAAGACCCTAAACCCAGACCCGGTCGTGATGGTGCCTCTCATGAAGACAAGGCCAGCCGACACTTCCCATGTTCCAATTATTAACAGTTAAGCATTTAAGAAAAATGGTCTAAACATGATAAAATAAATCCGAAATAATAATGATAACATAAATACGCGGAAGAACACCCATACACAGCGCTAACCGGGGTGTCACTATTCATGAGAATCTATAAGTCATAATACAAATCCGCTAAGTCAATAAACTAGTACAACTGTCTAAAAAGAGATAGAAGTGATAAAGGGGTATAGACACGGGGCTGCGGCCAACAACTACCTCGTAAACTCTGAATGTCCGCCTGAAGCTGAAGGGATCAGCACTCGGGAGCGGAACCAGCTACGCCTGAATCTGCACACAGGGTGTAGGGAGTAAAGTGAGTACTCCAACTCAATGAGTAACAAATGTAAATAAAGACTGAAAGTAAGAAAACACGTAAGGCACATGGCATTCTATAATGAAGCAGTAAAACCATTTAAAAGAAGTAAACAAGTGAAAAGTTAAGTAACAATCCTTATTCAACAAGTAAACAGGTAATTGATAGGCAGTTAAGGTAAAGTAAACAAATAGAAGTTCTCCCCTCGGGCACAGTATCAACAAATCCGCCCCTCGGGCAATATCTCAGAACAATACCAGCCCCTCGGGCTCAATCTCATATCACAATGGGTACCCGCGCTCACTGGGGGTGCACAAACTCCTGGAGAGTCCCCTTACAGCCCAAGCACAATATCAAGCCACCTCGTGGCATCATCACTAGGCCCTCGGCCTCATATCAATCAAGCCACCTCGTGGCATACATACCTCGGGCCCTCAGCCTCAAATCAATATCAGTGTTTCCTTACAACATCCGCCCTGGCCTTACTTAGTGAAAAATCCTCACAAGCCCCTCGGGCAATAGTAAAACAGTGTTTCTCAGCCCAAACATCATTTAAAATATCATTTAAGTATTAAAAACTTAGTAAAACAAGGCTGAGTATGAAAACAGTTGAAAATAACATGACTGAGTACAAGTATAGAGTCAAAATAGTGATGAAGTACCAGTAAAAATCCCCGAAGGGTTCAAATAGTTGACACAAAGCCCAAATATGACATTCAGCCCAAATAATGATGATAACAAAAAGATATCAGTCAAATACATGGTAAAATCATCAATCGGGACAGACCAAGTCACAATCCCCAATAGTGCATGACCCCACACTCGTCATCAAGCGTGTGCCTCACCTTAATGTAGCACTACGATGTGAAATCCGAGGTTTCAAACCCTCAAAATATTATTTACAATCATTACTCACCTCGAACCGGTCAAATCTCTAGCTCGCAATGCCTTTTCCCCTCAAATCGGCCTCCACTCGCGTCGAATCTATCCAAAAATCAGAACGACGACGTTAAAATAGGCTAAGGGAACGAAGCCCAAGCGAAAACAATCAAATAATACCAAAAATCTCGAAATTGGCCAAACCAACCCCCGGGCCCACGTCTCGAAACTCGATAAAAATCACATCACCGGAATCCTTATCCTCCCACGAGTCTATACATATCAAGAACACTAAAATTGGAGTTCAGATGACCCCTCAAATCCTCATTTAAAGTCTCTTAATCTCAAGCCCTAATTTCTCAATTTTTAGGCTTAGATTCCATGATTTATTAGGTAGCTTTCACAATAGAATCGAGTTTTAAGTCCAATATTCTTACCTCCAAATGTTTCCCCTTGAATCCCTCTTCAATCTCCTTCAAAAAGCTCAAAAAACGACCAACTATAGAGGAAATAAATCCCACATTCGCGGACAAAACGGCCTTTTAAACTTTCTGCCCAGGCCTGAAAATCCTTCTTAGCGAACGCGGTTAATGCCTCGCGTTCGCGAAGCACAATTTAACTTTGACCAAACTTCGTCTTACGCGATCGCGACCAGACCCTCGTGAACGCGATGGTTCCTCAGTCTTACTCTTCGCGAACGCATTCTCTCTCTTTCTCACGAACGCGATGAACAACTCGACCACAAACCTAGCTGACCAATAGACTTTACGCGAACGTGACTTCCTTCTTGCGTAAGCGATGCACGAGCATCCATCCCTTCGCGAACGCGGAGCCTCCCTCGCGAACGCGAAGGCTAAAATTCCACTTGTCATGACCCTAAACCCGGACCCGATCGTGATGGCGCCTCTCGTAAAGACAAGGCCATCCAATTAAACCCAATTTACTTTTTAAACAGTTAAACAACATAAAAGCAGTCTAAAACATGATTTAGCAATACTAAGTAGCGGATAATATCAATAAAGTGCGGAAGTACAACCCAACACAGCCCTAACTGGGGTGTCACAAGTCACGAGCATCTAACAACACTAAGTCCTCAAATGTAACTACAAAGTTTAAATAGTGAACTAAACACATAAAGGAAAGAGATAGGGAGGAGCTACGGGCTGTGAACGCCAACAGCTACCTAAAGACTCCTCGAAGATCCGCCTGAAGTTGGAATGAATCAGCACTCGGGAGCGGGATCAGCTATGTCTGAATCTGCACACAGGGTGCATGGAGTAAAGTGAGTACTCCAACTTAGTGAGTAACAAATGTAAATAACGATTAAAAGTAAGAAAACACGTAAGGCACAAGGCATTCTATAATAAAGCGGTAAAATCATTTAAAAACAGTAAAACAGTGAAAAGTTATGTAAAATCCTCTTTCAACAAGTAAATAAATAATTGACAGGTAGTTAAGGTAAAGTAAATAAATAAAAGCTCTCCCCTCGGGCACAATATCTACGAATCCGCCCCTCGGGCAACATCTCTGAACAACGTCAGCCCCTCGGGCTCAATCTCACATCACAATGGGTACCAACGCTCACTGGGTTGTGCAGACTCCTAAAGGGGGCCCTTACGGCCCAAGGGCAATATCAAGCTATCTCGTGGCATCAAAACTAGGCCCTCGACCTCATATCAGTCAAGCCACCTCGTGGCATACATATCTCAGGCCCTCGGCCTCATAATCAGTATCAATTGTTTCCTCACAACATAGGCCCTCGGCCTCACTCAGTCAAAAATCCTCACAAGCCACTCGGGCAATAGTAAAGCAGTGTTTCTCAGCCCAAACATCATTTAAAAATATCATTTAAGTATTAAAACTGAGTGAACATGGCTGAGTACGAAAACAGTGGAAAATAACATGACTGAGTTCAAGTATAAAGTCAAAACAGTGAGGAAATACCAGTAAAAATCCCCGAAGGGTTCAAATAGTTGGCACAAGGCCCAAAGATGACATCCAGCCCAAATAATGATGATAACAAATAGATTTCAGTCCAATACGCGGTAAAATCATCAGTCGGGACGGACCAAGTCACAATCCCTAATAGTGCACAACCCCACGCTCGTCATCGAGAGTGTGACTCACCTCAATATAGCAGTACGATGTGCAATCCGGGGTTTCAAACCCTCAGAACATCATTTACAATCATTACTCACCTCGAACCGGTCTAATCTCTAACTTGCGACGCCTTTGCCCCTCGAATCGACCTCCACGCGCGTCAAATTTATCCAAAATCAGAACGAGAACGTCAAAATATGCTAAGGGAACGAAGCCAAGCGAAAACAATCAATAAAGGGCACAAATTCCGAAATTACCAAAACCCGACCCCCGGGACCACGTCTCGGAATTCAATAATTTTACCCCAATAGATTTCTTATCTTCCCACGAGTTCATACATATCAAAAGTTCTCAAATCCGACCCCAAATGATCCTCCAAATCCCCAATCAAAAGTCCAAATTTCCAAGCCCTAGTTCTTCAATATTTAGCTTAAGTTCCATGATTTTCTAGGTGGAATTCACATGATAATTGAGTTTTTAGTCCAAAATTCTTACCTCCAAATGTTTCCCTTGAATCCCTCTTCAATCTCCTTCAAAAATCTCCTAAAACGATCAACTATGGAGGAAATATGCCCCAAAATCGCGGACAAGATGAGCTTAAAAAAATTCTGCCCAGGCATTTATTCCTTCTTCGTGAACGCGGTCAAACCCTCGCGTTCGCAAAGCACAAATTTACTTTGACCAATTTTTCTCCTACACGATCGCGATCAAGCCCTCGCGAACGCGATGCTTTACCCAGACGAACCTTCGCGAACGAGATGAACAACTTGATCTCAAACCCAGATGACCCAATTCCTCTACGCGAACGCGATGCATCACTTCCCAGCCCTTCTCGCGAACGCGAAGGCCAAAATTTCACTGACTTCCTCTGACTCTTCGCGAACGCGAGGGTCTACTCGAGAACGCGAAGAGTAAAAACTTGCAACTTCTGCAATTTTCTTAACTCCAAAATGATTCGTTCAACCCTTCGAAACTCACCCGAGGCCCCCAGAACCTCAACCAAAGGCACGAATACATCCTAATACCTTATTCAAACTTGTTCCAATCATCAAAACACCTCAAATAATATCAAATCACCCAAAACACATCGGATTCAATCCAAACTTTCTAAAATCTTCCATATTCTGCTTTTGATCAAAAACACAACCAAACCACGTCCGAATGACCTGGAATTTTGCACACACATCCCAAGTGACATAACGAAACTACTGCAACTCTTGGAATTCCATTCCGACCCCCACATCAAAATCACGACTACCAACCGGAAATCGCCAAAATATCAACTTCGCCAATTCAAGTCTAAATCTACTACGAACCTCCAAAATTCATTCCAATCACACTCATAAGTCACAAATCACCTCCTGAAGCTAACCGAACCATCGGAACTCACATCCGATCCCTCTAACACATAAGTCAATATCCAGTTAACTTTTCAAACTTAAGCTCCCTCAAAAGAGACTAAGTGTCTCAAACCTTACCAAATTCCTTCCGGATTCGATCCGACCAACCCGATATCACATAACACGGATAAACAAAGCATAAAGAAGCAGAAATAGAAAAAACGGAGCGGTAACTCATGAGACGACTGGTCGGGTCGTCACACCACTAACTTCCACTGACTATTCGCGAACGCGAAGAGTAAAAACCTGCAACAGCTGAACCTAAAATTTCTGCAACTCCAAACTTCACGAAATGGTCCGATTTACCACCCGAGACTCACCTGTAGGCCCCCGGGACCTCAACCAAAGGCACAAACATATCCCAATACCTTATCCAAATCTGTTCCAATCTTCAAAACATCTCAAACAATATCATATCAACCAAAACACATCGGATTCAAGCCAAACTTTCAAAAATCTTCCGAATTCCGCTTTTGATCAAAAACCCAACCAAACCACGTCCGAATGACCTGAAATTTTGCGCACACATCTCAAATGACACAACAGAGCTACTGCAACTCTCAGAATTCCATTTCAACCCCTATATCAAAATCTCGCCTACCAACCGGAAATCGCCAAAATATGAACTTCGCTAATTCAAACCTAAATCTACTCCGCACCTCCAAAATTCATTCCGATCACACTCCTAAGTCATAAATCACCTCCCAAAGCTAACCGAACCATCG